>NC_056730.1:712403046-712727213 GCF_019279795.1 Protopterus annectens | reverse complement strand
AATACTCTGTATGATTTTAGTTGTTCTCCTTAAAAGTTTGCATTCAGAATCCCAGTCTCTCTTTATTTCTTGAGCTTCCTCTCTGTGTCAGCATCATTCCATTCTACCTTGAATTAGAGTGTTCTGCTTGTGCTATGTATAAGAGCCTTAACTGTGTTGCTGTAAAATACCCCATCAAATTAGGTAATCCTAGTCCGCCTTGAGTTTTCTGTTTCTTTTTGACAGAAAAATGGGAACAGCATTATTAATGGCAACAGCAGCTTCCCCAGGGATGGGCACAAACTCTTCCCTGTTGCCTTTCCTAGGACCATCAATAGTGGCTCTCCCTTCCCCACTGAGGGGACCATAACTATCACAGAAGATGTGGCTAACCCCTTGCCCAGAGTGGCAGTCGGTGTTATGCTAGTAGGGTCCGGGGTAAAAAGACTGACCTGAGGAACAAGCAACAGGCACAGAAGTCATCCATCTGCAGCTGAGGCAAACTGCTAGCCTAATGTGGTGGCAAAGACCGTTTGCTTAACTTTTTTCTTTTTGTGGGTGGAAGACAGACCTTGGGACCTGTAGTTTGCTCCATGGTCAAGTCAAAAATGATGCCTCTTTCTCAAGGTAAACAAGCAGCAAAAGCTGGCATACACAAAGTCTTTAAAAGTCACCTTTTTTCTATAAAAACACAGCAAAATACACTTTAAAACACTTTGCCAGCCCCAAAAAGTAAAAGAAACACAATTTATTCACAGAAAAAATGCTTTTCAATTACTTTGAACAACTTTTAAACTGACAGGAAAAACGTGCACTCCCATTTAAAAGTACAGTTAAGTTTCATGACAGTCTGTTAAAACACAAAGTCCTTGCTTAGGAAGTACAATAAAACAACAATTTTTTTTAAATGTAGAAGGTTTTTCCTCAAAGGGAACTTATCTGTGCAGCAATGAAACAGCACATGTCGACCATTGATCCTCTGACTCCCACAGAGGAGTGCTCTATTTGTTGTCAGGAAAACTTCTGAAGGGTTTGGCGCCTAATCCTGCCTTTTCAGTCAGCTCATCTCAAGTTGACTGACAATTTGGGCAAGTGAAAGGTGCCGAGAAGTTTTTGAAATTGGTCAACTGTTATACACTTGGCAGGATATAATCTATATAGCTAAGGCTACTGCAGCCATGATCAATAGAAACATTTCTGTGCATCCTAAAAGCAGAAATAAAACAGGGAAAGCTCTATACACACTACTATATAATTCAGAGCCTGGCAACAATAGTAAAACAATTATCTTCCACATGGAACATGTGACAAGAGACAAACTATATATAAAGTATCAGTGTTTATTTCTAAAGAGATTTAATTGCAATAAAGCCTGTAGAAACTGAAACAGACTGAGCTGGTTGACAGACTTAGAAAAAAAAATAATATATTTAAAGAAAGAAACATCCTTGGGTGTCATTTTATCTTTCACTCTGACACTAACTCTATTTTCAGTTCCATTCTGTGGGAAAAAAAGGGGACTGTGTGAAGATAAAACCTACTATAGCGAAGGCATTCTGAATAAACTGAGAAACTATGTGCAGCGTGTTCAGGACCTTAGAACTTGAACTCTGTGCACCAAATAGGTGCTAATGTTATAATGGTGGCCTAATAGTTAAGGTGTTTGCCTTATAAACACAAGGTGCAGGGTTTGAGTCTCACAAGGGATAATTGGCTAGGCTTACAATGGCTAGCAAAGGCAGTTAGCCTAGTACTAACCTATGAACCTATAAAACAGAGCAAACTTAAGTGACAGTCATGAACTTGTATGGAGTGCATGCAGCACCTTGACTATGTTCAGAAAATGGTGAAAAGTCTGGTTTGTTAAACCCCCTTCTTACATCAGCAAGGTGCTAAAAGTACAGTTGTGTACACTTACCATAAATGTAGATGTTCGAGTGTATTCACTGTTGCAGTCATCACACTTGGGTTATCCTGCCCGGGGTAGCCCTCAGTCAGCCCAAATACCAGAGGCTTAGTATTTCTGTGTCAGTTGCTGTCGCTTCAGTACTGATGTCAGGTCATCAGGGGTATAAAAACAGGCAGCCAACTCCATTATATCAGTTTTTCTTGCCTCAAATGTAAGGAGCCCCTAAATAGGGAGCTAAGTTATGGTGGAAAAACACCACCAGTAAAAAGTAAATACCAACAGCCCTGTAAGGAGTGAGGAATAGAGAGAGAGATACAAGAGGGCTGGAGGGTGGGAAACCAGGACTGCAACAGTGAATACACTCAAACATCTACATTTATGGTAAGTGTACAAAACTGTACTATGTTCTTCATGTTTCACTGTTGCAGTCATCACACTTGGGCTGATTCTCAAACCTGAAGAATGGGTGGAGGCAGTCAGGAAGAGTTGGGGCTGGCTAGTATGCCCAGCAGGACTGCTGTTGCAAAGCCCGCCCTGGATTTGGAAAAGATAGGCAGGTGGTAATGCTTGGTGAAGCTATGAACAGAACTCCAAGTATCAACTTCCAGAATGTCCCTAGTAGGGACCCCACTAAGAAAGGCTGTAGAGGTTGAAGTTGCCCTAGTGGAATGCATTTTGACTCCCTGAGGGGGTGGTTTCCCATGTTTGTAACAGAAAAGGATACAGTGTGCTATCCATTTGGAGATGGTTTGTTTTGATATGGCCTTGCCCTATGCCTCTGGTGCAAAGCTGACTAGTAACTGGTCAGATTTCCTAAAGGGCTTAGTCCTATCAAGGTAGAATCTGAGTTGTCTGTGCACATCTAGAGAGTGCAGGACTCTTTCCCCCTTATTCTGAGGATTAGGGAAAAAGGTGGGCAAATGGATAGATTAGTTCAGAGCCACAGTGGACACCACTTTAGGCATGAACGTTGGGTTAGTCCTGAGGGAGACCCTGTCTGCATGAAAAATAATGAAGGGTTCCACAGCCATAAGTGCTTGTAGTTCAAACACTCTTCTAGCTGAAGTGATGGCCAGAAGCAAGGCTGTTTTCCAAGAAAGGAATTTTAACTCTGCTGATGCTGCAGGCTCAAAGGGGGGTAGTGTGAGCTTTTCCAACAAAAAGTTAAGGTCCCAAGCAGGGGGTGGGGGCTCTTCTTGGTGGCCTTAGGTTGTTAGCCCCTCTCAGGAACTGCTTGATGAGAGGGTGAGAGAAGAGAGGTGGCTCAGTGCTGTAATGAGCAGAGATGGCAGAGGCATGGATCTTAATGAAGGAGAGGCCTCTGTGGAGTAGGTCTGCTAGGTAATCCAGGATGAGAGGTAAGGAGGGCTGTGCTGCATCTGCTCCTTTAGTGTGAATCCAAGAACAATACCTTTTCCACTTGTCAGCATAGGATTTCCTTGTACTGGGTCATCTGGCTTTATGTATGACATCCCGCACCTGCTTGCTTAGGCTGGCCACTGGAGGAGAAGTCAAGGGATAAGCCAGGCTGCAAGGTTCAGGGTCTGCAACTGTGAATGCAAGAACTGTCCCTCCTGCTGAGTTAGGAGAGTAGGGATTTGGGGTAGGTGCCATGGAGGCAATGGTGACAGACTGCACAGTAATGGGTACCAGTGTTGGCATGGCCAGTCTTTGGTATTTCCACCCTTATCTTGAGTAATAGTAATACTCTTGTAAGAAGAGGTAGAGGGGGAAATACATAGATTGAGAGGTTGGCCCACTGGAAGGATAGGGCATCCACTTTCCAGGCCTTGCTGTGAGGTACCCTGGTGCATAATTTGCTGAGCTGCTGGTTGTAGGGGGAGGCAAATAGGTCCAGCTTCAGAGTACCCCATTTCTGGGTCACAAGGCTGAAGGTGTTGTGGTTTAATTGCCTCTCGTGTGGGTCTAGGAGATTTCTGCTTAAGTTGTCTGCCAGAGAGTTTTGGTTGCCTGGCAGGAATTGAACTTGCAGGCGAATATGCATGGCTGAGGCCGTGTTCCACAGGATCATGGCTAGCCTGCAGAGTGGGTAATAGTGGGATTCCCCCCTGCTTGTTTATGTACCACATCACTGTGGTATTGTCGGTTTTGATTAGTAAGAGCCCTGGTGACAGTAGGGATCTGAAAGCTGTCAGAGCATGCTGAACAGCTAACATCTCTTTTTGGTTGATGTTCAGATGAATTTGATTTGGGCTCCAGTGGCCCTGAATGTACTTGCCATCCAGATATCCACCCCAGGCATAATCTGATGTGTCTGTGGTTAGGGTCTGGGTAGCGTGGGGTTGTGTAAAGGGAAGTCCCTTGCTGTGGTTGCATGCTGCTTCCCAACAAAGGAACTCTTTCTTAGACAAGGTATTATAGGTATGACAGTTTCCAGGTCCTGAGAATGTTGGCACCAAAGGCTTTTTAAGTACCACTGAAGTTTCCTCATATGCAGTCTGGCATATGGAATTAGTAGAATGCAGGAGGCCATGAACCCTAGAGCCTGCAGGATTTTCCTTGTGGATAGCTGGGTTCTGGTGACCATTTGAGCAAAGTAGCCTGTCAGATAGGCTTGTTTTTCTGGAGTAAGGAATGCCATCTGGGATGATGTGTCCAGGCTTGCTCCCAGGAAGACAATTTTTTGACTGGAGACTAGTTTGGATTTTTTTTCGTTGATAGTGTACCCCAGGGAGGTTAGAAGGTCCTTTACAAATGTCAGGTGCTGCAACAGCTTTTCCTGACTGCCTGAATTAGGCAATCGTCCAAGTAGGGGTAAATTTGAATATTCCTCTGTCTGCAATAGGCAATGGCTGGAGCCAGGCATTTTGTGAAAACTCTGGGAGCAGTGGATAAACCAAAGGGAAGTGCAGAGAACTGATAATGCATAGATCCTGCTCTGAAATGTAGATATTTCCTGCAGGAGTCCCTTATTGGGATGTGCAGATAGGCGGCCTCCTTTAGGTGTAGGGTGGCTAACCAGGCATCCTTGGACGGCACTGGGAGAAGCTGCTGTAGGTTGAGCATTTTGAATTTTGATACCACCAGGAAGGTGTTTAGAATGGCTACCAGGAAAAGTCTCGAATAAAAACCTTGGCCTATCTGTTCTGCAGGAACAGGCTGAATTGCCCTTATGGAGAGCAGGGAATGAACCTGGTTTTGTGCCTCTGCCCACTGGTTTGGAGGGTGGTCTGGGAACCCTTTTGGGGTTGGCAGCATGTGGAAATAAAATTTGTACCCCTGGGATACTATTTTGAGGGCCCACCGATCGTTACTGATGGAGGTCCAGTTTTTTTGCATGGTGGGCAAGTTTTCCTCCTAGGAGCATGAGCAATTAGGCAGAGGTGAGGGGTGGAGTTGACAAGTTTTTGTGAATTCTTTCCATAAGGCAGTGGCTTAGCACTCCCTGCTTTTGAAATTGAGGTACTCCATTGCTTAGATCGTTGCATACCCCGAGACTGTAATCTGGGGGGGAGGGTCTGTTTCCCCTGGATCTAGTTTGAGATGTCATAGAGGGTGCTGGAAAGGACCAATGTTTTGAGGGGCAATGTCTACTAAATCTTGGAGACTGCACTTGCAAAAAATTTTTGACTGTCTGCATAGACTTAGCCTTTTCTTCCATCTTTTTTAAAATCTCTTCTGCTTTGGTGCCAAACAGATTGTCCTTGTTCAGAAGACCGTCCAATAACTTTGATTTGACATGGTCTGGCAAGGTCTGCTCCTTAAGCCAGGCATGTAAGTACAGAATCTGTGACTGCTGCCCTGCAAGATGCTTCTAGGGCGTCAAACCCACATTGCAGGGTATGCTTGCTGACTTGGCTTGCAGAATGCATAAGCTCCTGTAATTCTTTATTTTCTGCATAGTCAGGAAAGGTAGACAATTTTTGCTTAATAAGTTCCAAGGTATGTTGCTGGTATTTCAGCATGTGGAACTGACAATTTAATGCTCTAATGGTGAGAGTTGCAGAGGTGTATAATTTTTTACCCCATCTGTCTAAAGCTTAGGAATCCCTGTCCGAGGGGGTGGGATTCTTAGCTGTAGTTGCTTTTATTCCTTTAGATCCTTGGGAGATGACCTCTGGGTCAGCAGTAGGATTTTTGAAGAGAAATTTGTGCGAGTCAGGGACTCTGTAAGTACCTGTTAGGTTTCCTTGGAGCAGGGGGTAAAGTATCAGGAGTTAGACTGGATTCCACACAGACATCATCCACATCATCCAGAACAGGAGGGATACCTAAGGGTCTGTGCTATGGTAGATCTAAAAATTCCCAGAGTCTCTTTTTGGACTGAGCCTGGCATTTCCAATGGAAATGCTCTCTCAAACTATGTAGGGTTTCACTAAAAGAAAAATCCACTGCAGGGGAGGCAGAAGGAATGGATTCCTCTGGATCTGAATCCTCATAGGCAGATAAGGGCATGTCTTCATAATCAGAAACCTCAGAGTCATCGGACTCTTGGTCAGATAAAGCTGCTGGGGACAATTCTCTTCTTCTTTCAGCAGGGGAAGGCTGGCTTCCCTTAATCAGCATAATCAGGTCTTCTGCCATTTGAAGCATCTGAGACTGTGGCAAGGAAGCAGGTGCTTGAGATTGTGTCGTCGTTTTTTTAGGCATAGCTCGTACCCTTGGCCTTAGAAACCCGGTAGTTTTAGAAAGAACTGAAGATGTGAAAGAAGTCATCAGTTTGTGTTGAATATCGGTAGTGCGAAGAGCTTTCTCAGAAGCCGGTGTCTGCACAGCGGCTCCGGACCCATCCAAGGTAGAGACATCCACAGGTTCCGTAGTCAAAGAAGAGTCTCATGGCATACCGGACTCTGAACGGGTCTCGGTAGTGGCCTGCGAATCCATCAAAGCAGGCATCAGGGGCTGCGGAAGCGCCTCACTGAGTACCGGGAACTGGTGACTAGCTTAACGGAAGCGTCATCGGCAGTTTTGGACCTGTGCGATCTGTCTCTGTCTTTATCCTTACATTTTTTCAGAAGATTGGTAGTCAGATGGCTTACTGAAGCCACTTCAGAATACGGAGATCGAGAACGAATGTATTTAGCTACAATAAGGGCCGATGACAAATAGTGCGGCACTGAACAAAGCACAACACCAATGACGAGGTACCTCGTGGTCTGGGCCTAAACAGGTGATGCAGTAAGAAAGGAAATCTCGGTGTGGTATTTGCTTTCCACAGGTGAGACAACTGTTAACTTTTAGAGCAAGAAAAAAGGAGCCCTAACGGGGTACTTAGCTTTAGAAGACTTCAAGATGACTCAATTTCGGAAATGAAAACTCGGGTAGAGGCCGACCGGCACTCGTGCGAACTGCTTCTGCTTTGGACTCCTCAGCAAGAAAGACTGATGTAATGGCGTCAGCTGCCTGTTTTTATACCCCTGATGACCTGACATCAGTACTGAAGCGACAGCAACCGATGCAAAAATACTAAGCCTTTGGTATTCGGGCTGACTGAGGGCTACCCCTGGCAGGATAACCCAAGTGTGATGACTGCAACAGTGAAACACGAAGAACATCAATTGTTAACCACTCCTTAGATATGTTAAGAAAGTACAGTTGTGTACACTTACCATAAATGTAGAGTGTATTCACTGTTGCCCTCATGTGGCCCAAATACCAGAGTAAAGGGTTTCCCACCTAGATTGGCTGTCTGGTGTCTGAAGCTGACGTCAGGTTGTCAGGGCTATAAAATGAGGCAGTCGATACCATTACATCAGTTTTTCTTGCCCCTAATAGGTAGGAGCCCCCAAGAAAGAGAAAAAAAGGGGGATGGTGGGTGGGAATCAGGACTGCAACAGTGAATACACTTGAACATCTAATTTTATGTTAAGTGTACACAACTGTACTATGTTTTTCATGTTTCACTGTTGCAGTCATCACTTGTGGGAAGATTCACAAAGCTGAGAAACAGGGTGGAGGGAAGGACTGGAAGGAGCAAAACTCCCCGGTTGCACCATTTCAAGGGGATGTCAGCATGCCCTGCAGGACTGCAGATACAAAGCCTGTCCTGGTATTGGAGAAGGTGGCTAGCTGGTAGTGTTTGGTGAATGCGTGGATGGCTGTCCAGGTAGCAGCTTCCAAAATATCCTTGGTTGGAACCCCTCCCAGAAAGGCAGCTGAAGTAGAGGCTGCCCTAGTGGAATGTGATCTGATGGATTTTGGAGGACTCTTGCCATGAAAGGAATACCAGAAATGGATGCAATCTGAGATCTACTTAGAAATGATCTATTTGGATATGGGTTTCCCCTCTGATCCAAGAGCGAAAGAGACCAGCAGCTGGTCAGATGTTCTGAATGACTTGATCCAGGTAATATCTCAACTGTCTGTGCACATCCAAGGTATGCAAAATTCTGTCCCCTTTATTATGAGGGTTGGGAAAGAAGGTAGGGAGATGGATGGCCTGAGGGTAATATTCAAGACCATCTTAGGTATAAAGGAGGGATTGGTCCTACAAGACACCCTGTTAGCATGAAAAATAATGAAGGGCTCAGTGGCCATAAGGGTCTGAAGCTCAGAAACTCTCCTGGCTAAGGTGATGGCCAGCAAGAAGGCAGTTTTCCAAGAAAGGTACTTCAGGGCCGCTGCAACAGCTGGCTCTAAAGCAGGCAAAGTCAATTTTTCAAGGACATAGTTTAGATCCCATGCTGGAGCAGGTGGCCTTCTAGGTCGTCTGATGTGGGCTACTCCCCTAAGGAACTGTTTTAACAGGGGGAGAGAAAATATGGGCTGATCAGACTGGATACAGGCAGAGACAGCCTAGGCATGTATCTTGATGGAGGAGTATGACAATCCCTTTTCTAGGCACTCTGGCAGGTAGTGCAGAAACAATGGCAGAGTGGCATGGGTGCTGTTAACACCCTTGCTCTGGCACCAGATAGTAAATCTTTTCCATTTGGTGGAGTACGATTTTCTGGTGCTAGGCCTTCTGGCCTCCTTAATAATATTTAAGACCTGCCTGCTTAAGGCTGTAGTGTCATCCGCCTTTGGGGTATAAGCCATGCAGACAGCTTGAGTGTGGGGAGGTTTGGATGCAATACTGTCCCTTTCTCCTGAGTTAGAAGGTTTGCTGAGAGAGGCGGGTGCATGGGAGGCTCTTTGGCCAGACTGAGGAGCAAGGGGTACCAGTGCTGTCTGGGCCAGTCTGGAACAATAAGAATAGCCTTTGGCCCTTCCTCCCTGATCTTGTGAAATACCCTGGGAATCAAGGACAAGGGAGGGAATGCATACACACGCAGGTTGCCCCAGTGGAAGGAGAAGGCATCCACTCTCCATGTGTCTGGATGGAACTCTCTGGAGCAGAACTTGGTTAGCTGGCGGTTCTCTGTGATTGCTAAAAGGTCTATGTCTGCGTTCCCCCAGTTTTGTCTGATGTTGAGAAAGGTTCCCCTGTGCAGCTGCCTCTCGTGGGGATCCAGGAGGCTTCTGCTTAACTGTTTCCCTGGGATATACTGAGTTATCAGATGCAGTTCCAGATTTTAGGCTGATTGTCAGATTTGCATAGCTAAGCGACACAGGAGTTAGGAGTGACTGCCCTCCTGTTTGTTGATGTACCACATTACTTTGTGTTGTCTGTTGATGTACCACGTTACTTTGTAATGTCTGTCTTGATTAAGAACACTCATGATCTCAGGTGATCCTTGAAAGCTAGGAATGCCCTGTGCACCACCAGCATTTCTTTTAGGCTGATATAGAGGCCCTGAACCTCTTGTTCCCAAATGCCCTGAGTGCACATACTTCCTCAGTGTGCCCCCCCCCCCCAGGCTGTGTCTGAAGAGTGTATGATGATGGTCCAGCCCTGCGGAAGAGTGATGAAGGGTAGACCCTTGTTCAGGGTACATGCCTCTACCCACCACAGGAGCTTCTTCTTTAAGCAAGGAATCAGGGGCAGCTGGTGTTCCAACAGGATGCAGGAAGCCATGTATCCCAGCGCCTGCAGGAATTTCCTTGCTGTGAGGTGGGTCCTGCAGGCCAGCTGCGAAAAGTAAGAGGGGAGGAAGCTCTGCTTCTCTGGAGGGGGGAATGCCGTTTGTGTTGATGTGTCAAGTAGAGCTCCCAGGAAGGTTAACCTTCTTGTGGGGTGAATTTGGGACTTCTCCTGGTTGACTGTGAATCCCAGGGAGGATAGGAGAGTCTGAACAAAAGCAAGGTCTTGCAGGAGTTTTTCCTTGGTGTCTTCCTGGATGAGGCAGTCGTCCAGACAGGAATAAATCTGTATGCCCTTCTGTCTGTAAAAGGCAATGACAGGGGCCAGGCACTTGTTAAGACTCTGAGAGCAGTAGATAAACCAAAGGGCAGAGCGAGAATTGAAAGTGTTCTGACCCTGCTGTGATGTGCAAGAAACTCCTGCAGGACTTCCTTTTGGGGATATGGAGGTAGACATCCTTCAGATCTAGGGTCACTAGACAAGCATGTGGTATCAGCATTGGCAAAAGCTTGTGTAGGGTCAGCATTTTGAATTTTGGGACCAGGAGGGACAGATTGAGTGGATAGGTCGAGAATAGGGAATGCCCTCTTTTCTGGGTACCAGGAACAGTCTGGAATAAAACCCTTTTTCTGGACTGCTCCTTTGGTACAGGTTCCATGGCGCCTTGGGCACAAAGCTTTTGGATCTGGTGGATTGCCTATGCCCTCTGATCTGCTGGTATATTGGGGAAACCTGAATATCTGAGGTTTTCCCTGAAATAGAATCTGTACCCACTGGTAATAATTTCTAGGACCCATCGATCTGAGGTGATGGCTGCCAATTTTCTGTGAAGAGGGAAAGTCTTCCTTTTAGTCTCTCTGGGAGGATGGGGGGGCAGAGAAGAGGGGGGAGAGAGTCATTGTGAGTCCTTTAAGAAGGGAGTGGGCTTAGAAGTTGCAGAGGTCCATTGTCTGGATCTCTGTTGGCTTAGTAACTGGTGCCTAGAAGGCTTGTCCCTGTGCCCCTTCCTCTGCACTGGTTTTGTTTGGGTAGGAAAGGACCAATGCTTTGTGGGGAAGGTCCTACTGAATCTGGGAGGCTGTACCTCCAGAAAATCCTTCACAGTTTGCATAGACTTGGCCTTGTCTTCCATTTTCTTAATAACCTCCTCAACTTTAGGTCCAAACAACTGGTCCTTGTCCAGAGGGGCATCCAATAATTTGGACTTTACCTGGTCAGCCAATGGTTGTTCCCTTAACCAAGCATACCTTCTGATCACTGACCCAGATACTGCACCCCTGCTAGAAGCTTCCAAGGCATCAAACCCACAATGCAGAGAATGCTTGGCTACCTGGGAGCTAGAAAGTATAAGATCCGCTAGTTCCTTGGTTGTACTACTGTCTGGTAGGGTGGACATTTTTTGATTTAATAATTCTAGCACATTTTACTGGTATTTGAGCATGTGAAATTGCCATTTCAGAGCTCTAATGGCTAAGGTAGCCAAAGTGTAGACATTCTTTCCTAGTCTGTCTACGGATCTGCTCTCTTTATCAGTTGGGATGGGTTTTTTTGAGGAGCTAGCCCTAGCCTCCTTGGGACCCTGAGCAATGACCTCTAGGTCAGCTGTAGGGTTTTTGAAAAGATACTTGTGGGTATCTTGCACCCTATATCATCTGTCTGGCTTCCTGGGGGCAGGGGGCAGAGAGTTCGTGGTGAGTCCAGATTCCAAGAAGATGTCCTCCACCACATCCAGGACTGGGGAATGGCTGGAGGTTTATGCTGTGGCAGGTCAAGGAACTCTCTCAGTCTCTTCTTTGACTGAAGGTAATCTTGTGCCTCGCAGTGAAAATTTTCCCTGAGGGAATTTAAAGTTTCCCTGAAAGAGAGGTCCTCAGGCGGGAAGGCAGAAGGAATGGGGTCCTCAATATCAGAATCCTCAAATGCTGCAAAGGGCTGCTCTTCAGTGTCCGACTCTTCTAGATCAGACCCTTCTGAATCCTGGTCAGAAAGAGCCTCAGCAGAAGTGTCCCTCTTCCTTTTGGCTGGGGTGGCTTGGGAAGGCTAGCTTCCTCTTATCAGAGTGATTAAATCCTCTGCCATTCTGAGCAGCTGCTGTGACTGTGTGGCAGGCTGGGTGGAAGGAAGTAGGTGGCTGGGCCCCTGGGATGGTGTCTTTTTAGGGGTAGTCTTGGCCTTGGGCCTCGTGGATTCAATGGCCGTATGCAAGGTTAGTTTAACTGGCGCCATGGTCGTCAGTCTCTGCCTGGCATCAGTCATTGGTATAGTCTTTATGGAAGCCGATGCCTGCAAAGCGGCTTCGGACCCAACTGCAGGACTGAAGGCCAACATACCGGCAGGAGAAGATGGACCCAGCAATGTACCGGACTCCAAATAGGTTTCAGTAGAGGCCTGCGACGCTTCCTCGGCTGGCGACAGCGGCTGTGAAGGAGCCTCACTGAGTTCAGCTACTGTAATGGGTGGAAGGCTAGCTGACATCAGTTCAGGATCATCAGAGGGCTTAACTCTCTGAGGGCTATCCTTTTCCTTATCTTTCTTCTTTTTTGGAAATTCAACAGCAGCCTAACTGACCAACAGCATTTTGCGGTGAGAAATGCTCTCACTGAAGTGTCTAGCTACAACTTCAGCCCTTCTCCTGATAGCCCTAGCATTAAACAGAGCAGAAAACCGACATCCGGGGATGTCATGGTCTGGGCCTAAACAGGTGACACACAGGGCATGGAAGTCTCGATGTGGGATCTGTTTTCCACAACTGAGACATTTATTTACTTTCTCTGACATTGGTTAAATACAAGAAAAGGTTCCCAATGGGGTACTTAGTGTTAGACGGTTATTCCCTCACTCTGGCAACAGCCGACCGATGTACTTGCGAACTGCTTTTGCTTCGGGCTCCATGGCAAGAAAGACTGATGTAATGGCGCCGACTGCCTCATTTTATAGCCCTGACGACCTGATATCAGCTTCAGACATCAGACAGCTGAAGCAGGAGGAAAACCCTTTACTCTGGTATTCGGGCCGGCCGTGGGCTACCCAGCAAGGATAATCCACAAGTGATGACTGCAACAGTGAAACACGAAGAACATCTAGCCTCACTCTAGAGATCAGCGGCCACAACAGGAGAGTGTCAGAAAGCTGTTACACACTTCACTTGGACTATTTTTAGTCTGAATAAAGTGTCTACTGGCTTTCTGATGCTCTTCTTTGGCGTCCTGTCTCTGTGCTACAGCTTTCTAAGCTGTAAAACACTTACAGCTACTAAGCTTTCTTATCTAGTTTTTGTATTATAATGATGAGGCAAAGCTCCAAACTCAACAAAGAATTATGATCAGGTTTTTCTAATCTTAACCTGGGATGTTATACTCTCTCAACATGGATGTCAAGAGTCATCTCTCAGGCTTCACTTCTCATGGTGAATTTCTTGATATCGATGTCTCAAACCAACATCCTGGTTATGACCTGAAAATATATCACAATCTGTATTACGTACTCTTAAAAGCCTGAAAGTATGATACAAATGAAAAGTAACAGACTAGGGAGGGCTAATTAAAGCTGAGAGTTACCGCCATCCACTGAAGGGACAAGTAATGTGGGAAACATCTTAGTCTGCCAAGGGGTCTGAACAATTTAAAGGAATAACCCCTTTAGATCAAGGAACTGGCATGTCAGTTTCAACAAGATTCTTATCAGACAAACCTCACACATTACTGAATGGGTTAATAAAGCTACTAATGTAATTAATAAGACTGATTTAACAGTTCCTTAGCAGACAATCAAGAGAGTTACTGGATTAAAATATTTTTAAAGTATTATAATACAGTACCTTAGACTCAAAATGTTGAATGTACCCTTAAGGTTTAAATAGGCATCTAATTACTAGATATATCTAATTACTAGATACATTGAATGTGATGGATAATGTTTGCAGCTACAGTTGTGTCAGCATGGTTAGTAATGTATAATCCAAACTAAGAATCAAATCCAACGAAAGCAAACCACAACACAACACCAAAACAGTCCCTCACAACCAGGACAAATTTAAAGTAACATTATCATCTTAAAGTAACATTATCATCTTATTACCTGTCAAAATATGAAAAAATGCAAACCCATCCCCATTTTATATATACATTACCTAGGTCACTGCAGTAATTAGGGAAAGGAGTGTAGCTGACAATGATGGCAGTAAATATATTATTATGGCCACTACTTCATTCATTTTCTTTTCAATCACAGCAATGAGATTCAAAAATAGGTACCAGTATCTTTAATCTTTATGAATAGACAGTCTTGCCTTTGGGATTTTTTCTCTTGCATGTATTTTTTAATTTTACAAGCAAGGCACCAAAGTCTTCCTTTAGTGTATTAGCTATGCAAAACAGAGCCCTTTTTTAGGACTGATTTTTTTTTTTTGCATACATTTCTCAACATAAGGTTAAGTATATTTATACAGCAGTTTGACTGAAAGAGAGATGCCAAGAACACTGTCTTCTACAAAAGGTGGGATAAAGAATGTTAAAAAAAAAGTATTACAAAAGAAGGGGATACAGAAGATATTCTTTTTGGCAGAACTAAGTTTATAACCTTCCAGAAAGGCTTAACCCATTATAGGTATAATGCAAATAAGCGAATATTAAGGAAAGCACTGTATAAAATCTCCATGGGCATCTCTGAAAAAAGGGTGACAGAATTGGAGCACAGTGCAAAACAGTTTATGTCAGATGGTAGTTACTTCTAAAGTTACTGTTATATAAAATAAAGAAAAGCTTTTCTGGGTTACTTCTGAAGCTGCTTCATGCTTCCTCCTCAAAGATGACCTGCTTTAACTTCTCTTCAGACATTGACTATGCACTACTTACTAGATTGAAGCTCCAAGCGGGGGACCAGCTGCCTTCTCTGTCCACCTGAACCAATTTCTTTATTGAGAAAAGAAGGGACATAACCTGTTGCTGCTGTACTTGCTACTCCACCAGGGCCTGAAAAAAATTACAGAATAAAAAGTCAAAATAAACATTTAAAGTAACTTTTATGAGCAACGCTAATTTTAATTACACATTTATTCTTACCTGCTTTACTTTGGTTAATGAGGTTGCCTTCTCCCTTTATTCCTGAGGATTTCACAGGTATACTGGTACTAGTCCATAGACCACTCAAATTAAAATCTTTGGCAGAATTGCCAGTTGCATTATTTTTGGTAGTTATGCCTAAAAGAACAGGAATTCTTTTAAGTAACAGTACAATTATACGCTAATAAAAATATTAGAAAAAGCTGATATTAAAAGTTTTGCGAAAACTCTCAGTAAACCACAATTCATATAAAAAAACATTTTTAGCTTGCTCCAAACCTATTAATTTAGAAAAGATGCAGTAGCATTTCACCACAGAAAAATAATTTTGCATCAAATGAAGTTTCCTAAAAGTTTATATAGGCATGCAAAGAATAGTCTTGACGGTTTGTGTGCATATTTTTTACTTGTGATTAATACCGCTGAACATCAGCATGGTTCGATTCTAGTAGTCTGCAGGTAAGTCACATTTCATAGGTTCACTGCAGTTACAAGGCTGTTGACTCAAGTTCACTTTACTAACAACCATTATATAACTTTCTTCACGAGAAAGGCACATTAAGATTAGTCCGTGGTGAAGTTATGACTACCCATCCAATCATCCAGGTTAGCTTTGAAAGATGCTAGTGACTCACACTGGTTAGCAAGTATGTCCCAGAGATAAGGTAGGCACTGGGTAATAAACGTGTCCTTTCACTGAATATTATCTGCTGGTGGAGACTTGGGTCTCTTACCATAGTATTACAGGAGCTATCCGAGTTATTGAGGTTCAGAAGATCAAGGACAACGGGGTCCTTAACAGCTTGGAATGCAAGGCATAGATCTCTCCTTAAAAACCTGTAGGAGAGTAAAAGGACAGCAAGTTGAGCCTTTCCTGACAGCTTAGATCTTCAGACCAGAAATCTTCCTGTTCAGGAACCGATGGAGCCTTTCCAGTTGCCCAATATGTCTAAATATGTACACCCCAAAAGGAGGCAATGTTCTCCACAATATCTCTAATTAAGGCAGTGTACTACTGTATGATAACCTCTTTTGACCTGGATGATATGCCCTTAGATATTAATTGTACTAAAAAGTGTACATTTCTGATTACTGTAACTACACGCTAGTCAAATGAAAGTGAATTTTTGATGAATGCTTCTAGATAATGAACTAGACTGTATTTTTTTATCATCTTTGCTGCACTTTGTTGGAAAAAATCTGTTTACCAAATGAAACAATATTACACTTATTTATATTGAATTTTAGTCCCTTTTCAGTACATCACTTATTGAAAGGGGTAAAATTCCTGGTGTAATGAAATGGTATCAGTTTATTTGATAATAATACTCAGTTTGCAGTTTTCTATGAACTTAGTTAACCAAATGTTCTGATTTTTGTCTGGGAGACTGGAAATGTAAATGAGAAGTAGACGTCCCAGTTCTGAGCCCTGGGAGACACCACTAGTCATTTTCATGCTTAAAGAGGAGGAACCTACCCCTTTGATAACATGGGTTATGTCTTTTAGCCAGTTTGCTATCCAGCTCACCACACAGGGATCCATGTTTAAGGCTCTTAACGTTTTAACAATGCCAGCATATGGAATAATGTCAAATGGTTTGTCCAGATCTTGATAACCTGTGTGGACAGGATGACTGCTATTTACAGCACGTTACTTTCTCGAAGAAGCTGACTAAGTTATAGTTTTGCGATTTCCCTTTAACAAAAACAAACTGGTGTGGGTCTAACTTAATAAGGGTTTAGATATCATGGTTGAAAAGTTAATAAGGTCAGTTAGGATATGTTCCATGGCTTGGCACATTTGTCTAATAAGGCTAACAGATCTAGAGTTCCTGGGGTCCATGGTAGGGCCACCCTTCTATAAGGACAATCACCACTGCAGTTCATTATACTTTGGGGATGTACTCTATATCTATACTTATACTAAATAGTTTATGGAGGGATTTAGCAAGGGCATGTTTGGCTCTGTTTATATGACATCCAGGTAAATTATCCCAACCTACATAATATTTTTGTTTCAGGAAGTACTTTCAGTAAATGCTTCTTTGTGATCATAGGTGGTACAAGAGACATGGGAACTGGTGGATAACTGTCCAGAGTAAAGTTTTCAGTTTTCACTCAGTCTGCTAGTATATTTGCTACGTCAGTTGGGTCAGAGTAGGTGGTATTATTACAGATTAGTTCAAATCACTGATGTCTGTTGTTTCCTGGACTTCTAAAATAACTAAAGAAGGACCTATGACTAGCCTTTGCTTCAAAGGCCAATTTACATTTGTGATTTGCTCTGCTACAGCCGACAGCAGATTTTGCTGATATTTTTGATGTGATTTTTGAGAAAAGGAGTTCCCAGATATGCTGTATGATTTAAGAAGTTTTGTTTCTTTTCTTTTGTTACAGGGTTTGTTTATACTAATGGACTGCCAGGGTAGTTTATTCTTAAACTTTGCATTATAGTTTATTCTGACAGGGACAAAGTGGTCTAGACACTTACTTCTATGGGCACAAAAAGTACAGTTGTGTACACTTACCATAAATGTAGATGTTCGAGTGTATTCACTGTTGCAGTCATCACACTTGGGTTATCCTGCCAGGGGTAGCCCTCAGTCGGCCCAAATTCCAGAGACTTGAGATTTCTGCATCGGATGCTGTCGCCTCTTCCATGACGTCAGGTTGTCAGGGGTATAAAACATGCAGTCGACATCATTACATCAGTTATTCTTGCCCCAGATGTCAGGAGCCCCCAAAATAGGAAGCAATTACATGGTGGGAACACCTGCAGTAAAAAGTAAATACCATAGCCATCACGGCTGCACAGGTAAAAAACACACTCTCCAAAGCCAAGAACACAGCATCCATGGGACCTGACAATATCCCAGGCTGTGTTCTGCATGAACTACAGAATGAACTGGCACCCTACCCAAGTACCATGTTCAATCATAGCCTCACCTTAGGCTTTGTACCCACTGAATGGCGCACCGTGACAGTTATCCCACTCCACAAAGGGGGAACCACGACGGACCCCGGGAACTACTGCCCCATTAGCCTGATGAGCCTGGAACATATCATCATGGAACTCATAAACAAAGACATTGGTAATCTCCAAACTCTGGACCCTACTCAGTTTGGATTTGTAAAAGGCAGATCATGTCTCCTAAACCTGATTGACTTCTTTGAAGCAGTCAACAAAGCCATAGATGAGGGTAAAATGCTTCACACAGCTTATCTAGATCTCGCCAAGGCTTTCGACACCACCCCCCACTCTGGAATTACAGATAAGCTCACTAAACTAGGTATAAATCCCTATGTCACAAGATGGGTTGCCAACTGGCTCACGGACAGAACCCACACTGTGAAAGTAGCGGATTCCAAATCCGACATCAGACCAGTGACAAGTGGAGTACCACAGGGTTCAGTCCTGGGTCCTCTCCTGTTTGGTATCTACTTCTCTGAAGTGCAGGCCAACACAGAAGGTCTTTATTAACAAAGTTTGCAGATGACTGCAAACTAGGAGCCATAATCGAAACTCCTAACGATGTGGACAAACTACAAAAGGGCCTCACTGAGACAGATACCTGGTGTCAAAGCCATGGCCTGAAGCTCAATGCCAAAAAGTGTATTGTCATCCCCTTTGGTAAAAACTCTGTACCCATGAACTACCACATAGCTGGTAGTCTACTTAATGCCGAAAATGTGATAAGAGACCTTGGGACACAGGTGGACAGTAGTCTCTCCTTTGATAATCACATCGCCACAGTGGTCAGGAAATCCTTCTATGTGGCTCATCTCATCACAAAAGGATTCTCATCCAGAAAAAAGAGGTCATTGTTCCCCTCTACTCATCACTCATTAGACCCATTATAGAGTACAATGCCCCTTTTGGTATGTAACTCACAAGACATCTACAACAACTGGAAAGACCACAGAAATACCTCACAAAGAGGATTACTGGCCTCAAACAGATGCCCTATGCAGACCGTCTCAAAAAACTACAGCTTTACTCCATCACATATCGCCTACTCAGTGGCGATCTCTGCCTAACATACAAAGCTATGTCAAACCCAGAGCTGTTGGACATGCTCCACTTAAAGAAATCCCAATCCCTCCGAGCTACACGCTCTAGGGACCTTAACCTTGTTACCACAATAAACAGAACATGCTGGAGGGATAGATTCCTGTCCCAGAGACTTCCCATACTCTGGAACAGACTACCTATCTATGTCAAACAGAGCTCCTCATTAGCACTCTTCAAGAAGAATCTTGATGATTGGATGGGAAATGGGAAATTCACCCCGGGGATCACTTCTGTGGCTCTGCTCAACAGGGGCACAGGAAAATAATTTTCTTGGGTGGCGAAAGCCAGGGTACATTTTTTGGCTAGGCTTGTATGGGCCATAGGGCCGATAGCCTAGTACCTACCTATGAACCTATGATATGGCCAAAAAGAGGATAGGTAGAAAGCATAGAAGAGTCTGGGGGGTTGGAGGGATGGTAACCAGGACTGCAACAGTGAATACACTTGAACATCTACATTTATAGTTAAGTGTACACAACTGTACTATGTTCTTCGTGTTTCACTGTTGCAGTCATTACACTTGGGTCGATTCTCAAAGCTGAGGAAGGGTGGAGGCAGTCAAGTAACAGTAGGGCTGGCTAGCAGGCAAGACTTCTGTGGCAAATCCAGCTCTGGATTTAGAAAAGACAGGTAAGTGGTAATGCTTGGTGAAGGTGTGTACAGAACTCCAGGTTGCAGCTTCCAGGATGTCCCTGGTAGGGACTCTCCTGACAAATGTTGTACAGGTTGAGGTAGCCCTAGTGGAATGAGTTCTGATCCCCTGTGTGGTAGGTTTTCCATGGTGTTTGTAGCAGAAAAGGATGCAGTGTGCTATCCATTTGGAAATGGTTTGCTTTGAAATAGCCTTGCCATCTGCCCCTGTAGCAAAACTAACTAGCAGCTGGTCAGATGTCCTGAAAGGCTTAGTCCTGTCAAGGTAGAACCTGCGTTGTCTGTGTACGTCCAAAGAGTACAGGATCCTTTCTCCTTTATTGTGAGGATTAGAGAAAAAGGTTGGTAAATGGATGGATTGGTTTACAGCCACACTGGATACCTCCTTGGGCATAAAAGATGGGTTAGTCCTGAGGGAAACCCTGTCAGCATGGAAAATAATGAAGGATTCCACAGCCATTAGTGCCTGTAACTCAGACACTCTTCTTGCTGAAGTGATGGCTAGAAGTAAGGCTGTTTTCCAAGAGAGGAATTTTAACTGTGCTGTAGCAGCAGGCTAAAAAGAGGGAAGTGTGAGCTTTTCTAGTACAAAGTTAAGGTCCCAGGCAGGGGTGAGAGCTCTCCTCGTGGGTCTTAAATTGTTAGCTCCTCTCAGGAACTGTTTTACCAGAGGGCGAGAAGAGAGAGGTGGCTCAGTATTACAATGAGCTGAGATGGCCAAGGCATGAATCTTAATAGAAGAGAAGGATAGGCCTTTGTGGAGAAGCACTGCTAGGTAATCTAGGATTTAAGGTAAGGTAGGCACGGCTGTGTCCTTTCTTTGAGACTGGCTCCAAGAATGGTATCTTTTCCATTTTTCTGAATAGGATTTCCTAGTACTAAACCTTCTGGCCTCAAGGATGACGTCCAGCACCTGTTTACTGAGGGTTGCTGGGGGTGTATTCAGGGAATAAGCCAGGCTGCAAGGTTCAGGGTTTGCAGCTGAGGATGCAAAATCTGTCCCTCCTGCTGGGACAGCAAGGAGGGAGTCTGATGTAGGTGTCAGGGTGGCACTGCTGACAGACTATTTAGGAGTGTGTACCAGTGCTGGTGGGGCCAGTCCTGTGCAATAAGGATTGTCCTTGGTTTGTCCTGTTTGATCTTGAGTAGTACTTTTGAGAGGAGGGGCAGAGGGGGAAAGGCATAAATTGAGACTTTCTCCCATGTAAAGGATAGGGTATCCACTTTCCATGCTTGGCTGTGGGGATTTCTGGTACAAAATTTGCTCAACTGATGGTTTTGGGAGGAGGCAAAGAGGTCCACCTCTGGTGCCCCCCACCTGTGGGTTAGAAGTTTGAATGAGTTGGGTTCCAGTTTCTCCTCGTGTGGGTCCAGTAAATTTCTGCTTAAGTCGTCTGCCAGTGAAATTTGTTTGCCTGGCAGGAATTGAGCTTGCAGGTGCACTTGGTTGCTCAAGGCTGTGTTCCACAGGGCCATGACTAACCTGCAGAGTGGGTAGGAATGAGTTCCCTCCTGCTTGTTTATGTACCACATAACTGTGTTGTTGTCTGTCTTTATCAAGAGTTGTCCTGGAAGGATAAGGTATTTGAAGGCTGTCAGAGAATTCTGTACGGCTAACATTTCTTTTTGATTGATATATAGGTGAATTTGTCCTGGGCTCCATTTGCCTTGAATGCATCTGCCAGCCATGTGAGCCCCCCATGCATAGTCTGATGCGTCTGTTGTCAGGGTCTGGGCGGCGAAGGGTTGAGTGAAAGGGAGTCCCTTGTTGTGGTTGCAAGCCTCTGCTCACCAAAGGAACTCAGCCCTTAGACAAGGAATGATAGGAATAATTGTTTCCAGGTCCTGAGAATGTTGGTACCAGAGACTTTTTAAGTACCACTGAAGTTTCCTCATATGCAGTCTTGCATATGGAATTAGTAGAATGCATGAGGCCATGAACCCTAGGGCTTGCAGTATTTTTCTTGCAGACAGCTGGGATCTGGTGGTCATTAGTTTGAAGTAGTTTGTCAAATAAACCTGCTTTTCTGGAGTAAAGAATGCCATCTGGGAAGTTGTTTTCAAGCTTGCTCCCAGGAATACAATTTTTTGGCTGGGCACCAGATGTGATTTCTTTTTGTTGATGGTGTACCCCAGAGAAGTTAGAAGTCTCTTTACAAATGCCAGGTGCTGAAGTAGCAATTCCTGACTGTCCGCCTGAATCAGGCAATCGTCCAAGTATGGATACATTTCAATTTTTCTCTGCCTGCAGTATGCAATGGCTGGAGTCAGGCACTTTGTGAATACCCTGTGCGCAGTAGATAAGCCAAAGGGAAGTGCAGAGAACTGATAGTGCATAGAGCCTGCCCTGAAAAGTACAGTTGTGTACACCTGCCATAAATGTAGATGTTCGAGTGTCTTCACTGTTGCAGTCATGACTGTAGGGTTCTCCCCTGCCGGCAGGCAGTCCCCGGTCGGCCAGAATCCCAAAGTCTGGGTCTGGCATCGGCTGTTCAACCATGCTCCCTTGCCCCAGATGTCAGGAGTCCCAAAATGAGAAAGGTCCCATATCCTTTGCAAATACACCTCAGAAGAATGGTGAAAAAAGGAACCACACAAAAGTAAAAATAAGAGGGGACAGGAGGGAGGAGTCCAGACTGCAACAGTGAAGACACTCGAACATCTACATTTATGGTAGGTGTACACAACTGTACTATGTTCATCGTGTTTCACTGTTGCAGTCATGACTGTAGGGTAGAATCCCAAAGCAGAATGAAAGGGAGGTGGTCATAAAGTAGAAGGGGCGGCTAAAAGGCCCTGCAAGACTGCAGAAGCAAAGCCTGCCCTAGACTTAGAGTAGAGAGGTAGATTGTAGTGCTTTAAAAAAGTATGCACTGAACTCCAAGTTGCAGCTTCCAAAATGTCTTTGGTAGGAACTCCCCTGAGGAAGGCAGCAGAAGTGGCAGCAGCTCTGGTGGAATGAGTCCGTATACTCCCTGGGATTTGCTTTCCATGGTGTGAATAACAAAATCTGATTCCATGAGCAATCCATTTAGAAATGATCTGTTTTGAAATGGCTTTACCTTGGGAACTTGAAGCATAAGAAACAAACAATTGCTCTGATTTTCTGATATCCTTGGTTCTGTCCAGGTAAAAACGTAGTTGTCTGTGTACATCCAAGGAATGTAAGATCCTTTCCCCTTTATTTTGAGGAGTGGGGAAAAAAGTTGGCAAGTGGATAGTTTGATTTAAAGCCACTTTGGAAACCACCTTAGGCATGAATGTAGGATTAGTCCTCAAAGACACCTTGTCTTGATGAAAAATAATATAAGGTTCCACAGCCATAAGAGCTTGCAACTCTGAAACTCTCCTGGCAGAGGTCAGGGCTAACAGGATGGCTGTTTTCCAAGATAAAAACGATGTCAGAAGAGGCAGCAGGCTCAAAAGGAGGTAAGGTGAGCTTTTCCAAAACATAGTTGAGATCCCAAGCAGGAATGGGAGGAGATCTAGGAGGTCTTAAGTTCTTAGCTCCTCTGAGAAACTGCCTCATGAGTTGGTGGGAAAAGATTGGAGGGTCTGTATTATAATGAGCGGAAATAGCAGAGGCATGTATCTTAATGGAAGAGAAAGAGAGACCCTTATGTAAGAGATCTGTCAGGTAAAGTAAAATCAAAGGAATGTTCGGAAGAAGAGGATCAGAATCCTGAGCCTGCATCCAGGAACAAAATCTTTTCCATTTTCCTGCATAAGATTTTCTAGTGCTAGGACGTCTGGCTTCTAAAATGACATCCATAACCTGCTTGGGTAGGAAAGAAGGAATCAAAGGCCCTGGATTAACCAGGCCGCCAGGCTGAGAGTGCTGACATGCGAGTGTAGAACCTGACCCTGATGTTGGGACAGAAGGTTCGGAGTCTGTGGTAAGACCCAAGGGGGCTCCAGACATAGGTTTTTCAGAGTGGGGTACCAAAACTGTCGAGGCCAATTTGGGGCCAACAAGATTATCATCTTGGGCTTGTCCTGTTTGATCTTTAATAATACCCGTGGAAGAAGAGGAAGAGGCAGAAAGGCATATCCCGAGAGGTTTCTCCACCTGAATGATAGTGCATCCACTTTCCAAGCTTATTCGTGGAAAGTCCTGGTGCAAAAATTCTGTAGTTGATGATTGAGATGGGATGCAAAGAGGTCTATGTGAGGACATCCCCAGACTGTTATCATCCTGAATATTTCGGTGTCCAGCATCCATTCGTGTGGATCCGAAAGGTTTCTGCTCAGACTGTCTGCCAGGAAGTTTTGCTTCCCCGGTAGAAACTGAGCTTGAAGGTCCAGATTGCAAGCTAGAGCTGTGTTCCATAGATCCATGGCTAGTCTGCAAAGGGGGTAGGAATGAGATCCCCCTTGCTTGTTTATGTACCACATAACTGTGGTGTTGTCTGACCGTATCAGTAGTTGTCCTGGTTGTAGAAGATTCCTGAAGGCCATTAGAGCTTTCTGAACGGCTAACATTTCCTTTAAATTGATATGCAGGTGCTTCTGATCCTTTGTCCAAAGGCCCTGCAGACAGTTGCCCTGAAAATGGGCTCCCCATGCATAATCCGAGGTGTCCGTGGTTAGAATCTGAGTGGCAGGAGGCAGACAGAAGGATTTCCTTTTGTTTAGAGTACATGCCTTGGACCACCAAAGGAATTCCTTTTGAAGACAAGGCAGGACAGAGATCAGTATGTCTAAACTGTGGCAATGCTGAGACCATACACTTTTTAGGTACCACTGTATTTTCCTCATGTGTAGTCTTGCATATGGTATGAGAAGGATGCAGGAGGCCATGTAACCCAAAGCCTGCAGGAATCTCCTTACAGATAGCCGAGTTAAAGTTGCCAAGGTTTTGAAAGTTGAAGCCAGCAGAAACTGTTTTTCGTATGTCAGAAATGCCATCTGGGTTGTTGTGTTTAAAGAAGCGCCCAGAAAAATTGTCTGTTGTGAGGGTGTCAAATTTGACTTTTTTATGTTTACAGTGAATCCCAGGAACTTGAGGAGATCCTGAACAAACCGTAGATGCTGGAGTAAGACCTCCTTGCTGTCTGCCTGAATAAGACAGTCATCCAGATAAGGGTAAATCTGAATTCCCTTGAGTCTGCAGTAAGCTACTACTGGAGCCAGGCATTTGGTGAAGACCCTGGGCGCAGTAGACAATCCAAAGGGCAGAGCAGAGAATTGAAAGTGCCTCAATCCGGCCTTGAACCAGAGGTATTTTCTGTGTTCCTGCATGATGGGAATGTGTAAATATGCCTCCTTTAAATCCAAAGTTACCATCCATGCATTTTTGGACAGCTTTGGAAGTAGCTGCTGTAGAGTAAGCATCTTGAATTTTGGAATCTCTAGAAAGGTGTTCAAGACTGACAGATCCAGAATGGGTCTCCATGAGTTTTGCTTCCTGGGGACTAGAAAGAGCCTTGAGTAAAAACCTTGTCCCATCTCTGAAAGTGGAACTAGTTATATGGCTTTCATAGCCAAAAGAGCTTCCACCTGGTTTAAGGCCTCTGTCCATTGATGTTTTGGAAGGTCTGGCCATCCGCCTGGCCTTGGCAGGGTATGAAAATGGAATTTGTAACCTCTTGAAACCACATCCAGAACCCACTTGTCTTGGGTTATATGAGTCCAATTTTGATGAAAAAGAGAAAGTTTTCCTCCGAGAGGGGCTTCCAGGCAAGAAGTTCCTGCAGCCCAACAGAGGGAGTCATTGAGTCTGTTTCCTATGAGTTTGTGACCTGTCCTCTCCTCCCCTAGGGGTGGAAGCAATCCACTGTCTTGGTCTATAAGAAGCTTGTGTTTGAGGCCTTCCTCGGGAGCGTCTATAGCTACCCCTCTGAGGCCTGTCTGAATTGGGAAAGGACCAATTTTTTGTAGGCCAATTCCTGCTAAATCTGGGTGGCTGTACTTGTAAGAAATCTTTAACTGTTTGCGTGGATTTCGCCTTGTCCTCCATCTTTTTAATCACCTCCTCAGCTTTTGATCCAAACAAAACATTATGCTGAACAGGAGCATCCAATAATTTAGCTTTTACTTGTTCTGGCAAATTTTGTTCCTTTAACCATGCATGCCTTCTAATAACAGTGCCAGAGGCAGCAGCCCTACAAGAAGCCTCCAAGGCATCAAATCCACAGTGTAAACCATGCTTCCCAACTTGTTCAGTGGCATGCATTAAGTCAAGTAATTCCTTATCATCTGCACAGGCAGAAATGGAAGTAAGCTTTTGTTTTAAAACAGACAAGAGAAATTGCTGGTATTTCAGCATATGAAACTGACAGTTTAAAGCCCTAATAGATAAAGTAGCAGAAGTGTACACTTTTTTGCCCCATCTTTCTAAAGATCTAGAATCCTTCTCGGTGGGAATGGGGTTTTTAGCAGAAGCGACCTTAACTCCCTTAGGACCCTGAGAAATGGTTTCAGGGTCAGCAGTAGGGTTCTTGTATAAAAACTGGTGGGAATCAGGAACCCTGTAATATCTATCAGGCTTAACAGGAGCAGGAGGAAAAGTGTCAGGGGTTAAGTTAGCCTCCGAAAAAGCATCACCCACAATATCCAAAACAGGAGGAATAGCCAGGGGTCTATGTTGGGGAAGAAGAAGAAAATCCCTTAGTCTTTTCTTAGATTCCGAATACTCCTGTCCTTCCCAGTGGAAATGTTCCCTCATTTCATGCAAAGTTTCCCCAAAAGAGAAATCCTCAGGGGGAGAAGCTGAAGGAATGGATTCCTCAGCATCAGAATCCTCATAAGGAGGGAAAGAATATTCCTGGTCAGAAGAAGAAACTGTAGAAACAGAAGCCTGATCAGAGGAATCATAATAAACTTCCTGCCTTGGCCTTTTATCTGGAGGGGGATGTGAACCCCTAATCATAGTAAGTAAATCCTCCGCCAACTTAAGTAACTGTTTCTGTGACTTGGGAGCCGGTTCAGAAGAGGCCTGTGCTGCAGTCTTTGATTTGGAAGGAGTCTTTGCCTTTGTCTTTGGCTTTGCCTTTATTAGAAGCTGAGTAGGCCTGAAAACCCCTTCGGAAGCCGGTACCTGCACAGCGGCTCCGGACCCATCTGAAGGAGCATTGTCCGAAGGTCCTGCAATAGAGATATTCAAAGGCCTAGTTGGCTCCTCGTGGGAGTCCGTTTCGGCCATCGGTTCCGAAATGGCCGACGACAGGGGCTGCAAAAGCGCCTCACTGACGACAGCCTAACCTGAAGCTGGCTCCGCTTGTGCGATATCGTTTAATGATTAATAAAGCTAGTTAGTATACTTAGGAACGGCAACCTGCTAGCCTGTCTAGGGAAGTAGCTCGGGCAAGCAACCGGTGACATATGAAGCTCATAACCAAAGAACTTGAAAAGGTTGTTAGCACATTCTACCCGGAGATGACTAAGAGTATGAGAGGAGCATGACAGACAGAAACAGTGCTAACACACAGTAAAATAACAGATGAGTGCAAGGATGCTAAATACAGCAAACTGCAACTGACAGGGGATTCTGACTGGACTGAAGTTACAAATGTGGAGAGAACTACCTTGCTATTACCTAATCCTTTGCTGGGTGTCTGTTTCACAGTAGGCTAGACTGCTTTCCTCCCAAATGAATAAGCAGTACTGACTGCTTAGTCGCACCCCTCTCCCCACCTCCAGTCTTCTGTAGTGTCAAAGTCATTAGTGTATGCCAGGTTATACTGAGCACAAGCATGTGCAAGCCCTACAAAAACTGTGACTAAGTTTTTCAAAACTGCTATGATACTGTTCAGATTTCAAGGTTTAAAAGGATTTCAATGAGTACACAGTTTGCACTACATGAATGGAACTAATGTACACTTAGGCTGTATAACAGGGACAAAAGGCAATGCAAGACAATAGCACTGAAACACAGCCATTCAGAACATATCACTAGTAGTGCTGTTTACTCCATTAAAAATCTATGGAGGTCAGGATGCCCAAATAACTTATTTCAAACATGTTCACCAAGCAAATCTCAAAGATGTAGAGGCCTCTTTTCAGAGGCGTAAAGAAGACACTGACAATACATGACACACATATCCAATTGGCTCCATGGTGAAGAGGGAAAAAGCCCAACTATGCCCCATATAAGCCAGGGCAGGCTAATGACCTGGGTACTAAAAAAAGACAACAATGGAACTAAACCACCAATACTGCTCATCCACCTAAGAGGAAGGCAGTCGGCTCTACTGTTTAACACCCAGCAGAAATTTAGAGTATAGCAAGGTAGTTCAAAGGGCTGAGGATGAGTGTACAGCAAATAGTAAGTGTGCACCTTATCATGGCTATGACACACAATCAGATATTTGCATGTGTCCCTTGCTTATGTACCACTTACCCAACCTACTGCAGGTAGCCTAGTTAGGGCTACGAAAAAAATTATAATGGCAGTTCAGATGACAGCTTTCTGCCAACCACTGGGTGAACATCACTAGCTAATGGTCAGCATGCAAGGGAAATAAGGCTGGGGGGGATAAGAAGATAGACATGCCCATATAAATAGTCAAGACACACATACTAATCAATCAGTTTTATTAAAACGCTTATATCTAAATACTGTACAGGATAAATATGACAAACATAGATGCAAAATAGATAAACACTGAAATTAAAAACTATCCTTTCTCAGCAGCTTCTCACTGACACAGCTTGCAAATGTTTTATTGATAGTGGCTAGAAATTCTGCTTTCTTCTTACCACTGTCTATGACCTCTTAAGTGTAACTGTTTAAACAATACTGTTACTGCACTTTTACTACTGAAGTGGCCTTGACTTTTTTCTGCTTCATAAAATACATAACATTAAGGGGTGTAGCCAAGATGCTGAACAGCTAGCAGCATAAAATTATGCTCTGTTTTCTCTTCGGTTATTCTGACAGGAATATATGTGTTACAGTTTGGAAAATTAATGTTATGATTAATTTTGTCTATATAAACTAATACTGTAATACTATTTGGAAGAAAAATCAAGTTTTGGGGAATTTTCTAATTCATTATGCTGTCAAAAGTTTTTAGATCTAGATATGAACCATTCAAAAGTTTCTTCTCAGGAGAGTCTGATGAAAAAGGAATATATAATCTATTCTTACAAGTACTCAAGATCTTTCAGTTAAAATAGATAAGCTTAAAAGCAAAATGAGAAAGTATAAAGGTGCAGGTATTACACAACAATCGAAGCCAACCAGTCCTTGAATAATAACAAGTAGAACTCTTTATTCAATTGAATAAAGAGTTCTACTTGTTATTATTCAAGGACTGGTTGGCTTCAATTGTTGTGTAGTACCTGCACCTTTATACTTTCTCATTTTGATTTTCTCTGGGTTCAGCAGGTACCTTACCCTTAGAGAGTTCTTTATTTTTCATATTTTAAAAGCAAAATGGATAACATAAAAGAAGACTGTAAGAAACAACTAGATTTATTAAATGAAGTCATTAAGAAACAATCGGTTTAGATTTTGACTACAGAAGAATTGATGAACGACTTGGATGGAAGGCTGACTGAAAATGAAAACCATGCTGAATTTATCCTGAAACAAAAAAATTTGCTTTTGGAAAAGGTAGAAGATCTGGAAAGTAGATCAGACTACATGGAATACTGGAGAAAGAAAAAGGAGATAACAAGATACAATTCCTAAATAACTGGTTACCAAAAACTTTAAATTTACCAAAATCACTTTCTTTTGGCATAGAGAGAGCCCATAGGTATCTTTCAAATTATTAAAAAAAATAATAATAATCCACCTGTTAAATTCCTTTCAACTCAGGACAAAGATCTGGTATTAAAGAAAGCCTGGTCAAATTCTCCAAAAAAAATGAAGGGAAACAAAATCAGATTTGACAATGACTATTACTCATCTGTGATTTTCAAAAGAAAAGCATGCATTCCTTTAATTAAGAGCCTAAAGAAGATGATCATCAAATCACAACTAATTTTCCCAGCAAGAATTAAGATTTTTCTTCCTGAAGGATAAATAAAAACTTACACGCTTGAAGAAGCTTTGGATTTTACTTGGAAGAATAAACCTTTGGACAAACCTGAAAAATGGATTCATTCTTTAACTAGTTTAAAGAGACAAGCAACTAGAAAAGGCTGGACAATTTGAAAAAAAAAAAAATGAAAGAAAAATAATGACTCAATTTATTTTCTGTCTGTATTGTTGTTTTGTTGTTCTGAAATACCGCTTTAATTTTCTTCGGGAAGTAAAACAAACAAGGTAAAAATCTTTTCATTTATTTAAATGTGTCATTTATCAATAATATTATTTAGTTTCTTGAATTTTATATTCTTATATTAAATCATATAAAGCTTTTTCAGTGGTAGTAATTAGATTACTAGCAAACAACCTGTTTCAGGTTCAGTAATAGTCTTTTATTATTATTTCCTTTCTTTCAATACATTAATATAATCAGTCTTCAAAATATTTCAGCATTTTAAGTAAGTATATTTATTATAAATATCTTGATTGTTGTCATCATAGTGAGTTGTTTTACTAAGATAACTCTGCTTTTTGTTTCTGCAGCAGTCTTTGAATTACAGCCGTCAGCATGACTGGTATCAGATTTTAGTAATAGAATATTTTTCACCTGTTAAAGAGGAACTTCGTAGTGAGGTAAATGATTTACAGAGTAATCTACAAATGTATTACAACACAAACCATGTGTAAAATTACCCATGTACTGAACAATATAGCCTTGTTTGAAAATAAATTGCAGCAAACAAAGATGATAAAGTTGCAAAGGGACTATCAGGACTTCATGACAGGCTGTATTTTTACATGGCCTCGTGAACAAGTTAGAACTGAATCTAATCCAGCAGTAGCAAGAAGTTCACATACCAACAATGTTTCTACTGAGCCCAGTGATGTTTTTCAGAATGTTAATGTTCAACAAAATGTGAACAATGCCTCTGTGGCTACAACCACAACAACAGAACAACGGAAGGTTCCATGGTTGCCATGGAGCCTAACAGTAACATCTCTACTATGGCTCGGGCTGATGACATCATACAGGGAACCAAACAGCCCAATACCAGCATGGGAGTGAGACCGAAAACCTTGCGTCCTTCATCTTCTTTTTTTGCAGCAAGGAGCAATTCTATGACTTTTCCAACTTTCCCAGTACCAGTAAGGAAAAAAACAGAAAACAGGTGAGGTTGCTGTGAGCAAAGGGATGTGAAACAGCGGAGTCATGAACTGACTGATTTTTAATGACTGTAATGTGTTTAATATATCTAACGTTCAATTGCCTAAATGAATGTTTTAGTAAAGGATTATCGTTTGTACCCAGTAGGGTGTCAGTATTAAGTGAAGTTATACTGGATTTGTACATGTTTGGACGGAATGTTATTCTGAACATGTTTAGGGGAAGTAGCCATTATATTAATGTTATAAAACATCAGAGTACTTTTGTACCACTTATGCACCCCACAGTTCATACTTTTTTAAAAACTTGTGAGGATGAAATAAGACTTTATCTTGATAATCCGACATGTAGGTTTAATAATTTAACTTATTTGGAAAGGCAAACATTGCTAGACTTAATGAATGATGATAGACTGGTTATCAAACCAGCTGATAAAGGTGGGGCCGTTGCAGTTATGGATACTACAGCATACATACACAATCTCTGGATGCACTAACTAGCGATATCAGTACTTATAGAAATATTTCACCTTTGATGGTTAAGCAATATATATGTAATGTTGGTAAGAAGCTAAGGGCTTTAAGAATAAATGGAGTGTACAATGATGACGTGTATGCATTGAACACCTAGTAATTCCTGTTTTTAAAGCACTACTTAAAATGCATAAAAATACCCTACCCCCACCGATGAGATTCATAGTTTAATGGAGGGGATGGGTTACTGAACATCTATCTATGCGGGTAGAAGCAAAGTTGAAAAATCTGCTTGCTCATTTTCCTAGGATTTTGAAAGACACTGCACAATTCTTATCCAAATTGTATGATGCTTGCTAAACTTCAGATTTGAAGAATGTGTTGATGGTAACCATGGATGTTAATAATCTGTTCACGGTCATCACAAATGAATTTGGGTTAAAGGCAGTGAAAGAGGTACTGTTTACAGTTAACATATATGATGAGAACACCAATATTTTGATTCTGGAAGCATTAGCAGTGTTTTAGAAAATAACATCTTTCTTTGTAATGGAACACAGTACAGGCAGGTACAGGGTGTGGCCATGGACACACCCTGTGCCAACTCTTATGCTAATTTAGTGTTAGCCTTCTGGGAAGATAAAAATATTTTTAAATGTGAACATCCATGGAAGACTTCAATAATTTTTTATGCCAGATTTGTTGATGATATGTTTTTGTTGTGGGCACAGGGCAGTGATGAAATGTTGAATTTTGTTGACTACCTGGAGAAAACTACAGATTTTCTCAGGTTTTCAGTAGAGCACAGCAATCAGACTATTGCCTTCTTAGATATCACACTAAATAAAAATGTAACTGGCAAGCTAGACACTACCCTGCATAGGAAACAATGCTGGAGAATTCATTATTTGAATGCACGTAGTATGCATTCCAGGTATACTTTTCATAATATTATGCAAGGGCAAGGATATAGAGTTGCTCGGCTGTGCACAGATAATGAGTTTCACAAATAAATTGATGTGTTAAATGAACATCTTAAGGAAAAGGGGTACTTGAAGGAAAACTTAGAAAAAACTAAGGACAGCATAATATCTAACAGGAAAGTCAGGGCTAGACCATCGTGTTCTGGTAATAACTTCAGGGTTGTACTAAAAATGAGTTAAATTTAGTTCAAGAATTACTGGACATAATTCTTGACAATAATTATTTCATCTTTGAAGGGAATTTTTACCTTCAAAAAGTTGGTGTGGCTATGGGTTCCCCGTGTGGGGCAAGTGTTGCTAACATGGTTATGGCCCACTGGGAACACCTGTTTGTCACCAACAACTGTGTGTTCAATGACCAGTTAATATTTTATACCCGTTACTTGGACGACATTTTTATTCTGTTGGATGGCGACAGTTCTACTAGTGAGTCGGTTGTGGAGTATTTCAACTCCACTACTAACTTTTTGAAGTTTACATATACTTTTAATGTAGATTCTATTTCTTATCTTGATGTTTTTCTATCTAAAGACTATTCCATTCAAAAACTCACAACTTCTATTTTTAGAAAGAACACATACTGTAACTCACTGTTACATTTTTCTAGCTGTCATCCATTGCACCAAAAACGGGCTATAATTAAGGGTCAACTTGTCAGGGCTGCCCGTATTATCACCCTAGACCATGATTTCAATGCTGAGTGTCTCTACATTAGAGGGATGTTTGTCCACCATGGGTACCCTGACTATATGGTCGACAAAATCATAGATGAAGTAACAGTTAAACGTCAGAGTCATTTTTATAAACCTATATTGAACAACTCATTTAACATTTCTAACAGGGTGGCCATCTCCCCGTTTATGTCACCTGAAGTATCCGACAATCCTTTAAAAAGAAACACTGTAGTTTCTACTTTTGTTACAACGTACAACCTTAACAGCAGAGACTGTTTCCAGATTCTGTTAAAAAATTGGGAAATTTTTAAGAATGACAATAGTGTCTACTTAAGTGTAGGCGAACGTCCTATGGTGACTTACAAAAGAGGTAAAAACCTCAAAGCCTATTATGAACACCATGTAAGAACTTCTGTTAGAACAGTGGGTATGTATAAATGCCAGGCCTGCAATTACTGTTCTTATGTCACTGAATCCAACAGATTCTGTATTCATAATTTACAATACCATTTGAAGCAGAGAGTTAATTGTAACTCGAAAATGGTAGTCTACTTAGCTCAATGTCGGTCATGTTCAGCCTTCTATGTTGGTAAAACAGAAAGAAGGCTTCGTGACCGTATGTATGAGCATATGTATGCCATTAAAAAGCATAAACTTGAAAATGCACTAGCTAAACATATAGTTCAATGTCCCAACCACAGTTTCAAGTTTATAGTGATAGACCAAGTTCCTTATAACCCTCGAGGTGGTCCTGATCCACTTAGATTAGAAGAACTTGAGCTTATATGGCAGATTAGGTCAAATGCATATAACTCACCTGGTTTGAATGAGGGTTGCTCTATTAGTAGCATTTTAAAAATCAAACGTTTGACAAGATGACCTGTAACTGGTATTTTACTTTTGATTTTCACATTTGAATTGTTTCATCATACACTTATACACATATAATTTTTTATTATCACATTTTCATTATATATTTTCATCATTATTTCTTTAAAGTACTTATGATTATGTTTAAAGTTTATTATAAATAATATCAATTGTATTTAGTTGTAATATTAGTAGTACAGTTTTGGTTATACTGTGCTTGAATCTTCACATGTTTATTTTTAATAGAGAGAGAGTGGAGCTTTTTGTCAACGTGTTTATCCCTTTAAAAAGTCCTTTTTAAGTGTTCAAATTAGCTCATTTAATATGTGCATCAGATGAAATGATTGGTTAACTGTTACTATATATGTGACTGTTCATAAGATTTTTAATATGTCTGATGAAGTTTGTTTAATTTATCAAACGAAAAGTGCTTAACATTAAATTTTCCAGTGCCGTCTGAAGTCTCTTGTCAGTGGTTTGTTTTTAATAAAGAACAGCAGGGAGACAAGTTAAAGTCATCTAATAAATATGACAAAAACCCAAGGTAATGCTAAGTTATAGCAATAATGTGTATGGGATATGTGATATTATTAAGCAGAATTGGAAGATATTAAGAAGTGACAATCACCTGAGAGATATTTTAGATGAGAAACCTAGATTCACCTTCATGCAAAATAGTAATACAAAAGATACGTTATGCATAGAACCTGGGTTAAAAAATAAAAAGGTTAACAGTGTTTCCTCTGCACACATGAGAACAGGGACTTTTCCCTGTAGGCATCACAAAGCATATTCAAATGTGAATGGTTTAAATTATTTTATACATCCTGTTACAAATAAAAATATATACATTTGAGTTTTACGCAGACTGCCATACCGAGAATGTGGTTTACTTGGCATGCTGCAAATCATGTCCAAGTTTTTATGTTGGAAAAACTAATTGTAAGTTAAAAACAAGAATACTACACCACTTGTCATCTATTAGACAGAAGGACAAACATAATGCATTATATCAGCATGTTTCTATCTCTCCAGATCATACTTTTGTTTTTATGGTTCTGCATGTTGCACAGATGGGAATAAAAGGGGGAGGGGGGACATTGTCAATGACACAGAGTATGCAGAACTAAGATGGATTATACAGTTGGCTGTTGACTACCCACCTGGGTTAAATAGTTCTGTACCTTTAAAACCAGCCTTAAAGGACTACTACGGGCAAATGATGAAGAAAACATATATTTTTTATCTTGCCATGATTTACTACACCTCCCAAAGCTGCCTTCAGCAAAATAAGTACGCATTCCTAATTTTATTTTGTTTTTACTCTTGTCTGCCCTCATGGGGGGCAGACATGGTGATTCCTTTGGAAAGCTAAATCTGTCCTATAATGCAGACTGTGAGGACAAATAGCCCTACCATTTGTTGTCAGACTAGACTTCCATTCACTTACAATGGAACTCCTGAAAAAAACTGCCAAGTTTGAGAGTCTGCAGCTCATGTGTCATTGACTGGTATGCGCTGAGTTTTACAAATGTTGTTCCTACTGATGTACTATACATTCACTGAAAGAAACTTGCAAAAGTGTCAACAAATTACTGAGATAAAAAAGACTTTTCACAAGGAGCAGTTTTGCAAGTTTCAGTTCCTGGCCAGGTTACTCCTCCCATCTCCCCTCCTTCAGTGGGCTACAGTCTCACATTTCCAGCTTTGCTAGATTCAACTATTTAGTCAGTTTTGCATGACAATAGAAATAAAAAAAAATAGCCTGGTGTGCCACTAAAACTGTTCCCTTGTATATCTTTTCACTTCTGCAATTCCCAAGAATAAAAAAAAAAAAAAAGCAAACTCATCAGTCCAGAGTTTAGGCTAGTCTATCCATTTTTTAAAATGTGCACAGTAAAATATTCAACTTGTAATGCATTTTGGCTGCTGACATGGTTATCTTTACATAGTTATTCTCTTATGAATTACCTGAACTTATGGTATTTAATGATAAATTTTACAACAATTCTTAGTTTCTTAACAAGGACCTCCCAAGCCTCTGATGTGACCTAGTACTTTCTTACTATTGCTTTATGTAGTTTGTCTTAGTTGTATACTTGTAGTGTGTTTCTCATCCTCTCAGCAACAGACTCCTGGAGAAGCATATACTTTTATTGAAAGCGTACCAGCAGCTGTAGCAGTGATACCACACTCCAAAACAATGCACTCAAACATAGTACTGACAACACAAGGGAATGTATATGTCTGAATCAAGCAGTGAAATTGCTAGGTACTTCACTGAGCAAAATTTTACTCTTAATTTCTCCATTTCATAATGCATAACATTCGCACCACACTTACAAAGGCACACCTCCCCCTTCCACAAACACAGCAACCCACACCCACACAACTGCTACGGTTTCTCCCTTCAGTTATTGCAAGCCAAGAATAACACTTTTTAATAAGGATACCTACCAGACATGTCTGCATAGTGCACTTGGTCTACCTGCATCATCGCAGCTCGGGTCTCCCCCTCCCCCCCCAACAACTGCAACATTGCCAGATAAAACCACTGCTATGGTCCGGTTTCTCCCTACCGTTATTGCAAGCCAAGAATAACACTTTTTAATAACGATACCTACCAGACAAGTCTGCATAGCACACTTGGTCTACCTGCATCATCGCAGCTCGCCCCCCCCCCCCCCCCCCCCCAGCAACTGCAACATTGCCAGATAAAACCACTGCTACAGCCTGGTTTCTCCCTACAGTTATTGCAAGCCAAGAATAAAGTACAGTTGTGTACTCTTACCAATAAATGTAGATGTTCGAGTATGTCCACTGTTACAGTCATTACTGTAGGGTTCTTCCTGCTGGCAGCAGCCCTAGATTGGCCAGAGTTCCAAAGTAGGGTCCAACGTCGGCTGAAGTCGCTCCTGCCCTGACGTCAGTGCGCCAGGGGTATAAAGACCTCAGCCGACGCCATTTTCCCCAGTTTTTCTTGCCCCAGATGTCAGGTGCCCAAAAATAAAGGCCAAAAGCTTAATCAAAAAGAATAAGCAAACATAAACCAGAAAATTCCCAAATATCACCAGCAAAAATACCTCGGAGAAAAAAGAAATGTCAAGGAGACACAGACAGCACTCAAAGAACAACAAAAGAGGGGACAGGAGGGAGGTAGCAGACTGTAACAGTGAACATACTCGAACATCTACATTTATGGTAAGAGTACACAACTGTACTATGTTCTTCGTGGTTCACTGTTACAGTCATTACTGTAGGGTTGAATCCCAAAGCTAAGAAAGGGTGGATGGAGAAGGAACAGAAGGGGTGGCCACAAAACCCTGCAGGACTGCACAGGCAAAACCTGCCCTAGATTTAAAATAGAGAGGGAGATTGTAGTGCTTAGAAAACGTATGCACAGAACTCCAAGTTGCAGCTTCTAAGATCTCCTTGGTAGGAACTCCACTGAGAAAAGCTGCCGAAGTGGCAGCTCTGGTAGAATGTGTTCTGACATTAACAGGAACAGGCTTACCATGATGAGAGTAACAGAACTTGACGCAGTGGGCAATCCACTTAGAAATAGTCTGCTTAGTGATTGCTCTCCCCTGTGAGGTAGAAGCATAAGCCACAAAAAATTGGTCCGATTTCCTGAAAATCTTGGTCCTGTCCAGGTAAAAGCGAAGCTGCCTGTGTATATCTAAACAATGCAAAATACTTTCCTCTTCACTTTGAGGATTAGGATAAAAGGTAGGCAAATGAATAGTCTGATTCAAGGCTACTTTCGAAACCACCTTAGGCATAAAGGTGGGATTAGTCCTCAGACACACCCTGTCCTGATGAAAAATAATAAAAGGTTCTACAGCCATGAGAGCTTGCAATTCCGAAACTCTTCTGGCACAGGTAATGGTTAAAAGAAAAGCAGTTTTCCATGATAAAAACTTTAAATATGTGGAAGCTGCAGGTTCAAAAGGAGATAAAGTTAACTTTTCCAAAACAAAGTTGAGATCCCAAGTGGGAACTGGTGTTCTTAAAGGAGGCCTCATATTCTTCACCCCTCTCATATATTGCTTAAGTAACGGATGAGAAAAGATTGGGGGATCAGTTTTGTAATGTGCAGGAATAGCAGAAACATGAATTTTGATAGATGAAAAAGATAGGCCCTTATGTAACATCTCTGTTAGGTATTGTAAAATCAGAGGAATGTTTGGAACTGCAGAATCAAAACTCTGGGCCTGAGTCCAGGAGCAAAATCTTTTCCATTTACCTGCATAAGATTTCCTGGTGCTGGGCCGTCTCGCTTCAAGAATTACGTCCAGTACCTGTTTGGTAAGGGTAGAACTGTTTAAAGACCCTGGATCCGCCAGGCTGCGAGATTCAGAGTTTTGACATGGCTGTGCAGGATCTGGCCGTCTCGTTGAGACAGTAGATGTGGAAGTTGTGGCAAAATCCAGGGTGGACCCTGAGCCAGGTTCATCAGGGAGGAATACCAGAATTGCCGAGGCCAGTTGGAAGCCAGTAAAATCATTCGCGGTCTGTCCTGTTTGATTTTCAGAAGTACCCGAGGAAGAAGAGGCAAAGGAGGAAAAGCATATACTGAGAGGTGCTTCCAACTGAATGAAAGAGCATCCACTTTCCATGCTAGCTTGTGGTAGGTCCTCGTGCAGAACGTTTGAAGTTGATGGTTTTGGGGAGATGCAAAAAGATCTATGTCCGGGCACCCCCACGCCTCCATTATCATCCTGAATATCTGAACATCCAACATCCATTCGTGTGGATCCAAAAGAGTTCTGCTTAGACTGTCCACCAGAGTGTTGTCCTTTCCTGGCAGGAATGAACTAGTAAGTCCACCTTGTTGGCTAGTGCTGTGTTCCACAGAGCCATGGCCAAACTGCACAGGGGGTAAGAATGAAAGCCTCCCTGCTTGTTTATGTACCACATCACCGTAGTGTTGTCCATCTTTATCAGTAATTGCCCCGGTCTTTGAAGGTTGTCAGGGCATTCTGTACAGCTAGCATCTCCTTCAAATTTATGTGGAGATGCATTTGGTCCTCTGTCCAGGCACCCTGAAGACATTTCCCTTGCATATGGGCTCTCCCATGCATGATCCGAAGCATCCGTCATTATGACTTGATTGGCTGGAATGGGACAGAAAGGCCTCCCCTTGTTTTGGAGACAGGTCTCGGCCCACCAAAGAAACTCCTGCCAGAGACCAGGCAAAATTGCGATCACTGTTTCCAGACTGTGGCAATGCTGAGACCATACACTCTTGAGTTACCACTGTATCTTCCACATATGCAGCCTTGCATATGGTATTAACAGAATGCAGGATGCCATGTAACCCAGAGCCTGCAGAACTTTTCTTGCAGACAGCTGACTCATTAAAGCCAGATTTTTGAAATAAGTAGCCAGTTGCACTTTTTTGTCTGGTGTCAAATAAGCCATCTGGGTTGTAGTGTTCAGAAGCGTACCCAGGAAAGTAATTTTCTGCGTGGGCACCAGGTTTGATTTCTTTAGGTTCACCGTGAACCCTAGGCACAAGAGAAGATGCTGCACAAATGTTAGATGCTGAAGTAAAGTCTCCTTGTCGTCCGCTTGAATGAGACAATTGTCCAGATAAGGGTATATTTGAATTCCCTTCTGTCTGCAAAACGCCATTACTGGTGCCAGGCACTTTGTAAAGACCCTGGGCGCAGTAGATAAGCCAAAGGGCAGCACAGAGAACTGGTAATGCCTCGAGCCTGCTTTGAATCTCAGGTACCTTCTGCACTCTTGCCATATGGGAATATGCAGGTAAGCCTCCTTCAAGTCCAAAGTCACCATCCAAGCGTTCTTGCTCAGCATAGGCAGCAGCTGCTGCAGAGTGAGCATCTTGAATTTTGGAATTTCTAGGAAGGTGTTCAATACGGAAAGGTCCAGGATTGGTCTCCATGCGTTTTCCTTCCTGGGAACCAGGAAAAGTCTTGAATAAAACCTATGCCCCATTTCTGAATCTGGTACCAAACCTATGGCCCTCATATCCATGAGGGAACGAACTTGCCGTTGTGCCACTGCCCATTGATGCTTTGGCAGATCTGGCCATCCGTTTGATCTTGGCAAGGTATGGAAATGAAACCTGTAACCCCTTGAAACTATGTCCAGAACCCATTTGTCTTGGGTTATGCGGCTCCAATTGTGATAAAAAAGAGAGATTTTTCCTCCCAAAGGCGCATCCAGGAGGGATGCCCCTGGAGCTAGTAAGGGAGAGTCATAATGACTGTTTCCTGTAAGGTTGTGACCTATCTTCCCCTCCCTTGGGAGAGGGGGCACTCCACTGCTTATTTCTGAAAGGGGGCTGTGCCTGACCCCTACCTCTGGAATGCCTGTATCTGCCCCTCTGAGGTCTGTCCGAGCTCAGAAAGGACCAAGGTTTAGCTGGCCAATTCCTGCTAAATCTAGGGGGTTGTACCTGTAGAAAATCTTTAACCATCTGCATAGATTTGGCTTTGTCTTCCATTTTCTTCAATACTTCCTCAGCTTTGGCCCCAAACAAAACATTGTGTTGCAAAGGGGCATCTAAAAGCTTTGCTTTAACCTGCTCAGGCAAACTTTGCTCCTTTAACCAAGCGTGCCTTCTAATAACTGCGCCAGTTGCTGAAGCCCTGCAAGAAGCCTCCAAAGAATCAAAACCACAGTGCACGGTATGTTTACCCACCTGCTCAGTAGCATGCAATAAATCCTGTAATTCCTTATTGTCTGCACCACCAGTAACAGCAGACATCTTTTGCTTTAACACAGACAAAAGGTATTGCTGATATTTTAACATATGAAATTGACAATTCAAAGCTCTATTAGACAATGTAGCAGAAGTATAAACTTTTTTGCCCCATCTTTCCAAGGCTCTGGATTCTCGGTCAGAGGGAATAGGATTCTTAGCAGAGGCCGCTTTAACACCCTTAGGGCCCTGAGAAATAGTTTCTGGATCAGCTGAAGGATTCTTAAAAAGATATTTGTGGGAATCTGGAACCCTATAATACCTATCCGGTTTGACAGGAGCAGGAGGAAAAGAATCAGGAGAGAGAGATGCCTCTGTAAAAACGTCATCCACAATGTCCAATACAGGGGGAATAGCCAGGGGTCTATGCTGTGGAAGCAGAAGAAAATCCCTAAGCCTTTTCTTAGATTCAGAGTATTCCTGCCCTTCCCAGTGAAAATGCTCTCTCATGTCATGCAAGGTTTCCCCAAATGAATAATCATCAGGAGGAGAGGCTAAAGGAAGGAATTCTTCAGCATCAGAATCCTCATAAGGAGAGAAGGAATAATCCTGCTCAGAAGAAGAAGCAGAAGAAATCGAAACTTGATCTGAGGAATCATAATCTGGCTCTAGCCTAGGTCTCTTGTCAGGAGGGGGATGAGAACCCCTGATCATAGTTAACATGTCTTCAGCCATTCTAAGCATCTGTCTTTGAGGTCTAGGGCCCTGAACAGAAGGTGCCTGTGCATGCTGCTTTGTCTTTGCCGGAGCCTTAGTCTTTGCCTTTGTCCTTGACTGCAAAACTGGAGTCATCTGTACATGAAGCTGTGTAGGCCTAAAAACTCCCTCAGAAGTCGGTGCCTGCACAGCGGCTCCGGACCCATCTGAGGGAGCAATATCCGGAGGTCCAATTCCTGAAAAGTCTGAAGGCCCCATCGGCTCCCCGCGGGAGTCGGTACAGGCAACCGGTTCAAAAGTGGCGGACGACAGGGGCTGCGAAAGCGCCTCACTGATGACAGCCGAACCGGCAACTGGCTCTGGTTGAATAAAGTTGTCCACTTTGGACCTCGGAGGCCTGTCTTTATCCTTGCACCTCTTATACACTGCAGTAGCCGGATAAGAATCCGACGACATATTGTAATTAAATCTTTTTCCAAAATAATGGAAGGCAAAATCGTACCTACACCTAATAGTGCGTTGATTAAACTTAGCACAAAACCTACAATTAGCTACGTCGTGGTCAGGACCTAAGCAAGGTATACAGTAAGAGTGAAAATCCTTATGAGGTATTTGCTTCCCACAAGAAATACAGTTATTAACTTTTTCTGACATCAGACTGGAGCAAGAAAAAGGTTTCCCAAACGGAGTACTTGGCTCAAAAGAAGAAGTCTTCAATTCAAAAGCCACCAAAAACAAACAGGAGTCGGCCGACCTGCACTTGCGAACTGCTTTGCAACGGGCACCGCATGGCAAGAAAGACTGGGGAAAATGGCGTTGGCTGAGGTCTTTATACCCCTGACGCACTGACGTCAGGGCAGGAGTGACTTCAGCCGACGTCGGACCCGACTTTGGCATATCTAGGGCTGCTGCCAGCAGGAAGAACCCTACAGTAATGACTGTAACAGTGAACCACGAAGAACATCACTTTTTAATAAGGATACCTACCAGACAATTCGCATAGGTGACTGGATATTTACAGTTCTTGTTATTAGCAGGTGTGGTCCTTAAACAGTTATGTTTTAACCATTGTGACTGGTTATTTACATTTCCTTTTACAGCACATTTGTTACTTTTACTAGTTATTTTTTAAACATTGTTTTGGCCGGCATGCACACCTGCAAGGCCCCCCTCCAGGCAACTATAGCTTTGTCTTTTGCCACTGGGTGGCATAACTTAACAATATACTTGCTGTATCTTGTCCCAAATAGATCTGCCTCCACATTGAATTCTTGTAAAGTAAGGCAAGTACCATTTACTTGGTGTATTTTGTCCCCCAGATAGATTTACCTTCCTTTGTATTACTTGCACACCAAGGCCTTAAAGTAGTGCTTCTGCAACTAACTGCTTACACTCCTAATTTCCTGCTTCGACCTCTTCCTTGCTTACACTTAAATTACAGCTCCAAGGCTTCCACTTCTTATGCTGATTACTTTCCTTTGCAGTCTTCTGTGAGGGGGCGGGACAGATCTCTACCGGCTTTTTCTGGTTATACCTTCCCCCATTTTGTATCTCCCTCCTCTAACTTCCTCCTCCCCCATGCACATTAACTAGTCTATATTAGTGGGTCTCCTTGAGCGGCGCCCTTTTGAAAGTTATCTTTTGGCCTGCTTGTGGTGAGGAAGCTTCCCCAGACCTAAACTAGTACAATACAGCCAAACAGACACATTTGGTGTAAACAGAAACAAGTGGAATGATACATTTGGTGTACAAAGAAAAGAAACAAGTAAGCCCATTGATATAATTGGAGTTAGTGTTAGCCCCGCTGTGCTCGGGCTCACTCCGCTCCCCTCCCTGCTTCCTATTCTCACCCGCCCCCACTAGTGCTACATTTCAACTGAACTTAGCCACGCCCATCATGCTAACCACCAATCACTGAATCTGCCCCACCCCTGTACCCATTTCCTTCTCTTCCACTATTCCATATCCTGTAAAGCACAGTCTTCCATCTAACTACCTTACAATCACAAACACCTCTCATCATCCACCACACCCACACGTGATGGTCAGTAAAATCTGCTAATATCTAGGCATGTGAATAAAGGGCTTCACTGTCCATTCCAAAATTCATGATCCAAATTGTGTAAGCAGCAAAACAGAACTGGAAGACATGTAAGAACACATGTATGTCTAGATAATGTTACATCAGGTACCTGTTATTTAATCAACCATCTAGAATGTCGAATACTGAATGTTCGAACGGGGAAGTTCGAAAAATAGAAATGTCGAAGCCGCGGAAAGTCAAATTCTTTCCCAGGGAAAGAATTTGGTTGGCTGTTTCTGCGGCTTCGATATTTTCTGTACTGTGGTGTGAAGATTACGGATCGGGTTACGGTAAGTGTGCGAGTGTGACGGACGTTGGGGTTAGAGTGCGGGTAAGGTAAGTGTGCGAAAGTGACGGACTTTAGGGTTAAGGTGCGGGTAAGGCAAGTGTGCGATAGTGACAGACTTTAGGGTTAGGGTGCGGGTAAGGTAAGTGTGCGAAAGTGACGGACTTTAGGGTAAGGGTGCAGGTAAGGCAAGTGTGCGATAGTGACGGACCTTAGGGTTAGGGTTTGGGTTAAGGTTAGTGCATAGACAGTTGTGCATGTAAGGTGTAGTGTAAGTTTATTAGGTTTTTGGTGTGCCTGTGTTGTGTGTGCGCTTTTCGAAACAGCAAATTTTTTCCCTGGGAAAAAAATTTTCTGTTCTGAGGTTTCAATATTGTCATATTTCAAACTTCCAAGTTTGAACATACCATGTTCGAAATTTTGGAAGTTTGATTATATGACATAGACCCTGTTACATCATAGTGTTTATTTGAGAAGGCATATGGACTTCCCTAAATGCAGTATCACCCCCCCCCCCCAAATGGTTGCTAGTAATAAAGAACAACCCAACCAAGGACCCATGTTGTCAACCTTTTTTCATCGATACCACATGACGAAGGATTAGAGTTGTTTAGGGATGCCTTGGCAGAACTTGCTACCCTTAAACCTAGTTTAGCTAACTTTATGGTAGAAGGTATGGAAATTATTCTTAAGAACAATTATATGGCTTTTGGGGGTAAATTTTTCAAACAAGTAAAAGGGGTGGCAATGGCCGCTAATTGCACCCCAACTTATGCAAACCTGGTCATGTACACATAGGAGAAGAGATGTGTTGTCTCTCAAGGTTATGATGAATGTTGGTACATCTATCTTTGATTTTTGGACATCTTTGTTCTATAGAAAAAGAAAAATAGTAAAAGGGATGAGTTCATTCATCATATTTGTGAAGACTGGTAGAGATGGGTGAAGGCTGCCAGCCTAGTCAAATAGAATTTGGTACATAATTCTATCATTTGTAAATACTGTGAAATGTTGAACTTAAAACAATGGAGCAACATTGCCCTCTGCTGTAAAGAAAGCTAAGTCAAGCATTTCTTGTTGGTCCTTTGAAACTAAAATTATTTCATCACTGCCTTTGATGTTTACAAGTCAGCTCCAGTCCGGCTAGATGAAGGCTTCCTGCCTATTGTTTTAAGGCTAAAGTTAATGACCAGAATTTACATGTGGAATGCCTTTTATTGCTCTAAGTGTAAACGATTGTAAATGCAGTTTCTGTCAGCTTGGGAACACCAGGAAAGTGTGAAATGATGTAATGTTTTATCAGAACTGCAGTTTCAATTTAAACAGTGAGAACCAGGGATTATTAACCATTTTTGTCTTGATCATCCAACTCACAACACTCTGCCTGTTTCTTATGTAAGTTATCTTAGACTTGTGTTTTCTTTTAGGGATAGCTAGAAAGATTAGACTAAGTGTTTTTCTGTGATGTCAGAACTGTACTACTGAATTATTTTAGGTATTTCTGTGTGATATCTGAACTCTTGACTAGCACTGACTGTGTAGTAGAAAGTATTGTCTTGTGGTTTTAATTATTTATTATTAAATATTTTAAAACCTTTTAACTGTGGTTGATTTGTGTAGAGATAAGTTAAGCTCTAAGAGTACATTGCATGTATACAAGGATCCTGTACCAAGTCACTCTAATAAGCCTTGTGACGGATTAGTCACACTTACCAATTGGATAATAATATTGCACAGTAATAATTGGACACCCTTTTAAGGGCCTTTGAGTAGCTGATAAATATTAGCTGGGTGGTGGCAAGTGGTACTACCGTATAGTCTGGTTAAAAGGGGCACAGCTGGAAAACCTGTGCCAGCCTTCCCCAGAAGTGTCTGTGTGGTTGTATAAACTCTTATCTAAAAGTGTGTGTGTGTCAGCTACTTGGGCAGGGACACGAAGCACTGGATGGACAGAGAGGGTGCTGGAGATTTTAGCTTGCCCAGCTAGGCTGAGATCTGGACCCTATAGCTGTGCCAGTGGGGAGTCTTATTGGGGAGCAAGGGAACGACCAGCCCTGGACTGACTGTGATCTCTGTGTGCTCTAAAAAGGGAAATTGCACTTTACTTTGTGAATTTGTTATCCTTTCCTCATATATGAGACGCCCTCTCTGGTGTTAGTGGTGAGGATTGAGGCTCCTTGATTGCTGGGCCAGGGCATGGGCGTCAACATATTAATAATGTGAATTAATTTGTTAAGTTAATACATACACATTAGGAAGACTCGGAAGATTATTTAGATGTAACCACATTTACAATTAAGACGGAGGGCATGTTTGGCTCTAAAGTTTATAGGAAACCTACCTTCTCAAATAGTTATCTTGATTATACTAGTCAGCATCTGCCTCACATTAAAATAAATATTGTAAAAGGCCAAATGGTAAGAGTTGCAAGAATGTGCTCTGACCTAAGCACATTCAAACTTGAACTTGGTAATTTAGGCAGTATGTATTTAGAGAGGGGGTACATGAAGAATTTTCTTTTAGAAATGAGAGAAAACATCGTGAATGAGTGGGGAGTAAAATATATTCCCTTATTGAGTTCTAGTGAAGGGATAGTTGGGCACAAGTACCAAACACACGAAAATTTCCCCCATGCTATGTTCATTAATTTTGATGGTAAAAGTGATATCCTGAAAGATATTTCAACAAGAAATTGGACCATTTTTAGAGATAACACAAACATTTATGAACTTGGGGAAAAAACAAAAGTTGTCTAAGACAGGTAACAGTTTAAAAAACTTACTAGAACATCCATTTAAGAGGGATGCTGACAACAATACTTCAAGGGGGTGGACTAAAAAGTGTGGTATGTGTAACTACTGCAAATACATTAATCAGGACAGTAGCGTTGTTGTTGTTGGAGCCCCCCCACACACACAGAGTTTTTCTGAATTCAGGGAATTGCGGTACATATTGCATTGTGTATATTGCAGTGTGTAAAACCTGTAACTTTTTTATGTGGGGAAAATAACTAGAAGTTTACGGAAACGCATCTATGAGCATTTATATGCAGTTAAGAATGGTGACAATAATAATGCACTATTTAGACATAGTAATGGACCCGGTCAAGGAAAAATTTTTAATTTTAAATTTGGTATGTTAGAAAGAATTATGAAGGATGTGAAGGGAGGTTACTGGGAAAACAAAACTGAGGAGAGTGAGGTCATATGGCAATTGAGACTAAATGCAAAATCTGAGTCAGGGATAAATGACAGTACCTCTGTTATGCCTGTGCTTAAGAGAAAAGCCATGTGTGTATAAAATGGGGTAATACCCCTTTAAAAATTATTTTTACGTTATCATGTGACCTTGCATTTTAGATATTTGTGTTTGGTCATTTTAATTCATGGTTCTGATGGTCAGTTTTGATGAAAGTGCTTAACCATCTTTTTATATTCGCTGAATAAATGTGTTTTATATTGGGACTCTGAGCCTTACTGGTCACACCACTGGTGGATTTATTCTTGCAATTATGTGTCAAGAACAACAGGTCAGTGAAAAACAATCTGTTGAAAAAGCATTTAACCCAGAAGTCCTACTATAATAAGACCAGCAAACCGCTCAATCCATTACAATGAGAAGTGGTAAGGATGCAAACATCCAAAGGTTATGACTGGATTGGTGTCGTGAAGATTGGTCCAGAGACAAGATCATACAATGTGGAATCAGAAGGAGCAATTTTTAAGTGGAATTAGAGGCATTTGAGACTGGTGTCCAAGCCTATACCACAGCACATAGCCTGTGAGAAAGACTCCATCTCAGAGTGAGTTGTCCAAGAGAATTTCCAGAGGACATTCCTGTTCCTGTGATGAATCCAGAAGTTCCTGATACGAGTTGTGCACCACAGACTGTCCCTGTTGCTATATTTGGTCCCAACTGTTATGTTATGAGATATGGTCAAATTTCTAAACCTTGTAGCAGATATGACGCAACTTGGTGATGAACATTTTGTTTTGTTTCCAATGTATATAGTAATGCATGTCCATCGCTGATATTGTTTTGTATAAAGGGCAATCTGTATGTACCTTTAAGAAGCTATCCAACAGCTTGCACAAGTGTATAAATGCTAAGCAACTGCAAGCTAGACTGCCTTTTTGTAGTTAGCTGTTGAGATGTAAGCAAGTATGTATGTAAGGTGTTTGTTAACTAGTTCGTTCATATTTAATGATGCTGCTATAAATCCTGATGTGTTTCTATGTATTAAAGCATCTAAAAGAAAATCCCAGCCTTCTTGTCATATGAACTGGAGATGAACAAGCACCAAAAGACAAATACACTATATATTAAAATAATTTATTCACTATACTGATACGAATTTTCCCCAAAACAATTTAAGTTATTAAAAAAGAACAGCAAAGGATGGGGGGTGGGGAGGTGGGGGTTAAAACAATGGAAAAGGAGGCGACTAACAGTACCAATTAATCACTCAATACAACATCAACTTATACTGATACAAACTTATTGTCTTTTATTCCATGTTTAATACAGCAATCTATTTACCCAACAAATCTAGGCTCTGAATTCTAAGCTAAAATAAACTATCTTCATTGTCAACTTCAACAGTCAAGTTACACATATCTAATGTCAATTCAAATCTAATATGAATAATAATTCAGGCCAATAAGTGGGGATATTCAGAGATGGTTAGCACTTTTGTTTAGTGATAGCTGTGAAATAGTTTTGTCATCCTGCCCTGCTTGCAGCTAATGGGACTACATATACATTGGACATAAATGTTTTAACATTTTTTCACCTTCATCTGTAACCCCATTATGTGCAGCTAGAGCAGGATGGCAAACACCCTTAAAAGAAGTTATGTACTTGTTGTCTGTTTTTATTCTTCCTCAACTGTTTGGGTTTGACTTGGCCGTTAATAAACCTTGTGGTAACCAAAAAGCTCTCAGACTTCTCCCTCACCCATAATGTACCAACAACTACCATACCCCAGATCTTGTTTGCTGATTTACCTAAAGAAAGACGTGCCAATGTATTTCCTTACAATATCTTGTTCTTCCAGAAGTCTGTTGTGATAATGGTTGGGGGGGGAGTTCGGGGGACAGGAAGTTGAGAAGAATGAAAATGAACAACACACATAGAATGTTACAGTAAGTACATAACTTATTTATCTGATGTCAATTTTCATTTTATCCTCAACTGTTGAGACAGAATCCCCAGCTGCTAAATCATGGGTGGACTCTAAGGAAGGATATTCCTGAGCACAGTTGAGCCAAAGGCTGCTCTACCCTTCAAGACCAGATCCAGTTTGTAATGAGTGATAAAGGTATGGGGATTAGCCCAGGTTGCAGCCACACATATGTCGTCCATGGAAGCCCTGTATAGAAATACTAAAGAAGTTGCTATGGACCTAGCTGAATGGACTCTTACAAGTTTTGTCAAGGTTAGACCCAACTTGTTATAGATAAAAAGAAATGCAATCTGTCAGCCATCTGGCTAGAGTTACTTTTTTAACTGATTTGCTCAATTTCAAATCTGCAAAAGAGATGAAGAACTTCCTGAATTTGTTTGTTCTATGTAAGTAAAAACATAAATGTTTGTGAACATCCAATAAATGTAGCATATATTCACCTTTGTTTGCAAACTTGAAGAGGACACAGAAGAATTATCAAAACCAATATGAAAATTGGATATTACTGCTAACTGACCTTTAATGGTAGAAGAACTAGCCTCCTCATTAATGATTAAAGCCAAAATTTCCAGTATGCTATGTATCGGAGCTGAAAAGGGATCAATTTGTTTTTGTTGTGCCCAGCAAACAAACCTTTTCCATTTACTTGTATAAAGCTTTCTAGTAGATGGCACATGGGAAGATAAAAGTATATGATGGACAGGGGAAGAGAGCATGGGTTGTCTGGCTATTAATGTAAACCATGCTGTTAGCTTGAGGTTTGAGATATCCGGATGAACCATATCTGTTGAATGTGAAAGGAGGTCTAGAATCAGATCCAGAATCCAAGGTTGGCAAAGTAGATGAGGCCATAGGAAGGGAAACCAAATTTGACAAGGCCAGCAGGGTGCAATGAAGATGACTTTACTCTTCAACCTGGCAGTTTTCTGTAGAAATTTCGGGATCGGGAGAATTGGCAGGTAAGCATATAGCAGACCGGAGGGCCAATCAAGAAATAGAGCATCACTCGGTGATTTCCTCTGAGGGGGGACTAGGGCAAAGTAGCTGCTGCATTTGTTGTTCAGGGGAGAAGCAAAAAGATCACAGCAAGGCTGGCCCCATTGACGTAAAATAATTTCTGCCACTTATGTGTTGTGAGACCACTTGTGAAGCCAAAGAATGGACCTGCTCAATTTGTCTGTTATCACGCTGGACTTTCCCGGAATGGGTGTTGCTATGAGAAAGTGGTTGGATGAAATCGCCCACTGCCATACTCTGAGTGCTTCTCAGCACAAGGGGTAAAATTTGGTTCCTCCTTGTTTGCTGATGTAACCAAACTACTGACATACTGTCTGTTTGGATGGCAATTGTCCCTAAAGCGAGTGTATTCTGGAAGGCCTGCAACTCTAAAAGCACTGCTGTCATCTCTAGGATACCGATATGTAAGTTGGCCTATATGGGGGACCAATTGCCTTGGACTGTTTTCTCCAGAAAGTGCCCCCCCCCCCCCAATCTGGGAAGCATCCATGGTCACTATGGCCTTGGGTTGAGGTAGAATGAATGGATGGGCCTTGTAGAATTTGATCTGAGTGAATCCACCACCTGAGGTATCCCTTGCATGCTTGAGTAATTCTTATTTGTGCTGACATACTCTGGTAAGAATCGACCACTGTGTTTCTAGCATCCATTGAAGAATTCTCATATGAAAGCTTGCTAGAGATACTAAGATTATGGCAGCTGACATTGACCCCAAGGCTTGAAGGATAAACCGGGCTGAAATTTCGGTACTGCAAATTATTTTCCTGACCTGGAATCTGATAGTCTGTACTTCTGAAACAGGAAGAGAAGCTGTCATTTTTATTGTGTTGCAGACTGCTCCTATGAATTCTAAGGTCTGAGTTGGTTGTAACTTGAGATTTCACTTAATTTATGGTTATCCCCAGATAAGAACAGATCTGAAGTACCTTATCTCTTGCTCTTGTTAGTAGATGCCTTGGGGCAGTAATAAGCCAGTCATGTAGATATGGAAACACCCAGAATCCCTGCAGTCTCAAGCGAGCTGCTACCACTGCCATGCATTTGGTAAACACCCTGGGGGCTGTGGTGAGGCCAAAAGGCAGTGCTCTGAACTGACAGTGACTGACTCTCAGCCTAAAGTGTAAATATCTTCTGGATTGTCTGTTCATTTTTACATGACAGTGCACATCTCAAAGGTCTGTTGAGCACGTCCAGTAGTCCTTGCCTAGGAAAGGTAGAATGGACTGAACCGTGACTATCCTAAACTTTATGTTGAACCGACTTGTTCAAATTGCTGAGATCCAAAATTGGTCTCCAGTCCCTTTTTTTCTTTGGCACTAAAAACAAATCTTTTTTTTTTTTCTTCAAATGCCTTTATTGAAGTATCACTTGTGACACAGGGAAATTTACATTAATATAAAAGTAATCAAACTATATTAACATAACAAACATAATTTATCATCTAACCTAAGGAATATTACATAAATTATTCAATTCCTGCCTTTTTTTCTTGTTAAACAAGAAACATCTTTACTAAACCATCAGTTGCTACATAGGCAATCATACATTTATATAAATGAAAACAAACATTACCGACACAATCCTAGTGGCAAGCATTTATATCCTCTACTAATTATTCCTTTTTTAATGGCAGCTTCTGTCCTAGATTCTGATAAAAAACTCTACCAGTGCTAGTCTTTCATTTAGGACTCCCCCTATTTCTTTATCTTTGCCTGCACTCTGATATCAACCCCCGATAGGGAAGACAATCTCTAACCTGCAATTAAAATAAATTACTGGCATCTTCCCACTCTATCATCTTTCCCTCTTTAGTTATTTGCACCAAATACCTTGGTTACTTTGCCAGTTTCCTCCAATAAATTGCGTCCCTCTCTTGCCTAATGTCTGTACTAAAAAAATCTTGAGCAAGTTCAGGATTCTATCTGGTCTGGTTGGACTTCTTAGATGACTCTTACTATAGCAGCTTTTGTACTTCAAGCGCTGCATCTTCCCTCTGACTGGGTGGAATATCAGGAATTTTGCATACAAATGGGGTTGGAAGGGAAAAGGGATTTATATAACTTTTGGAAATAATCAACTGCATCAAAGTATCTTTTATGTCTAGCCAGGTTCTCTGGTGCAGGGACAGTCGACCTCCGATTGCCTCCAAAGGGAGATAATCGGGCCTCTTTTCAGGAGTGCTGATAGGGTCTATCAAATAAGGAATCTCTGGACCTTTGGTTATGCGGACCTCCACTGCCGTGAGGACAGCGTAGTCCATTAGAGTTCCCCCCTTTGCTCCTAGGGGAACGTTCTCCACATTTTCTGGAAAGGACCTTGGGACTTCTTGAACCACATGTTCTGACCACCTTGTTGATTCCTAGAAAATTATCTTTGAGTGGTCAAATAATGTACTCCCACTGCAGAGAGGATCTTTCCATCCTTCACACACTTGAATAATGTGTCATTTACTTTTGGGCTAAACCACGAACTGCTGTCAAAGGGAGCACTGATGAATGAGGACTTGAAAGGCTCCACAAAGATCACATTAGCACATCCAGGCATACCTCCTAATGGATATGGCTGAACCCGCTGCCCTTGAGGCACCTTCGGCTGTGTGAAAAATAAGCCTCATGGATGAATTTGAAATGGATTAGGGTAGCCAACTGAGAGGCCACAGAGGATTCAACCTCAGCAGTAATGGTTCCTGAAAGGATTTTGAAAGTTCCTTGATCAAATCCCTTTGTAATCTAGTAAAATGTTCAGCGACCCAAGAGCAAAGGTTACTGACACACAGACCTGCTTCCCAAACATGTCCATTACCCTAGACTTCCTGTTGGGGGGGGTGAACAGAGGAACTTTGTTCTGCAAGTTCCTTCTTAGCAGCTGCCACCACAACCATGGCATCCACAGGCACCCCCTTAATCCAAAATTCCTTCCTGATCAGTGGAGCCAGAATCCGATCTGGCCTATTAGGGATTGGCTCAACTGAGTCAGGCACCTTCCATGCCTGCCGAGAGACCAAATCAATGAGCACGTCTGTGGGCAGAGTAACCCAGTAGGTAGATGGGCCAGCTCCAAAGGCCTCCAGAAGTACTGATTCCTATGGTGAAGATTTGCTGGAGGTCCAACCACCTCTCTGCTTCAGGATCTCAAGGATGTCTCCAAATGAGATGCATTCTGGACGCGACTGTGGGGACCCCTCTCCCTCATCGAAATCAGTATCCTCAGTGACTAACTCTTGTGGAGAGTCCAAGTGACTCCTCTTGCACTTTCTCTTCCTAGAGACTTCCTTGGTAGGATGCTCTGGTGAAGTGTCAGAAGAGATCATTAAAAACCCTGCTGGGTGGTTTGGTCAGCTGTTTGTTAGCCTAATGTGACGATTATTGGTTACCAAATCCTACTTTTGGATTTTGATTGGTCACCAGGTTTTGAATCATTAGCTACTTCCTGATGTGTGACTGGAGTTAAATATTCATTTTTTTATGGCTTTTTGAATGTTATGTGATTAGTCACTGTTCAGTGACTTAGTGGTATTTAATAGGTAGTGTACCGTTGTTTTATTGATTCTGAAGTTCTAGTTTTGTAACAAAGAACAAAAGCACTCAGTCCTACTAACAGGTCTCGCTTGGTTTTCCTGATGGAACTCGTTCTCTTGTTCAATGTTAGTTTTGATTCTACGCTGTTGGTTTTGTTATTTATATTATCTACAGTTTCTCAAATATATGGCTATTTTAGATTTTAGAAATACATTTACTGAAAAAGGCACAGCCTATTGCTATTAACATTAAGGACTGATGTGTTTGAAAATTTCATAACCATTTCAAATGCAGTTATTACACATTTTTACATAAGCAAATAAAACAATTTTACTGTGTGCATTTTGTACATAGTATAAGCCTTCTACATACTATTACAATCTACAGCATATGGGAGAGGCACGATTAGTTAAAATGCTTGATGAAAAGTTTTACATGCAGATTTCTGACAGACCTTTTCAAACATACTAAATTGTAGCGCATTTTATATTTGCATGTATAGGATGGACTATGTCAATCATTACAAAAGCAAAAACATGCAAACTAATCCAACAGTGACTTAAAACTCACGAATGGAGTGTAGTCATATAAAAATGGAAGGTCATACACAAATTACCTAAAGTTGAGTAGCATGATAAAGAGGCAAGGAGGACTTGTGAATTCTGCGAGGCACAGAACAACCCACTTCCCAGTTCTTTATATCACATTAAAATAATGGAGAGAACAAGAAAACTACGAAATATGTATAACTACATGCAAGTCCCACTGGCATGGAAAGTTCATTTCATATGGTGTAAAAGAAGGCTGAGCTCTACAAACATAGAACCTCTTGACTGTGATAAGGAAAATGCACAAACTTTGACTGCAGAGTACACTGACAGCGAAGCAGCCTCAGCCTATAAGCAAAAAGTTAACAATGAAAGGTTATGGGATCACCAGAATAGCATTAAGTTTCCATACATGTTGGAACAAGAAAAAATGCACCACAATAAACCCAAAATTCAGTGCAAGAAATAATGCAATTTACAAACCTGGCAAATATCTTGACTGCTTCAAGTAATGTTGCTTAGCTGAAGTAGCTCGAGATGCTGCTGATTCTCGACTCTGGAATGATATACAAGCAGGAACTGTGTGGTGAATTCCTTTATTGCTGGAAGGCTTCAAATCCAAAATGCTTTCTAACCTGTAAAAGGAAGGTACAGCCAGTTAAATCAAATTCATATGTGCTTCTCCTGCCCTAGATTTTAAATTTTCCATTCTTTTATATATTTTTAAATAAAATTCAGGCTGGTGAAAAATAAGAAATTAATTCCAGCTGGACTTCCAAGATGGCCACATACTGAACAGTAGGCAGGTTAGAGCTCTCCCCAGTGGGAAAGCTGAGAAATTGTTTCAAAAAAAAACAGTAACAGTTATCTCTGAGTAAAATTCAGTTAATTAATACTAACCAAAGATAGCATTTGGAGAAAGTAAGAGAAGATCAACCAAAAAAGGAGAAGAGAAATCTCCATCTGGGAAGCACCTTGTTGCAGTTCATCAAAAAGCACTTTCCTTGTGGGGGAGCTGTGAAAGGCATCACTTTAGCTTTAGTACAAGATATAACTTACAATAATTTAGATAAAAAAAATAAATCAAATGCACTCAACAGTGTTTAAAATAAGTGAGACACTGGAGGAATATTTAAAGTCAAATGACAAAAGGCTGGAAACAAAACTAAGCTTTAAGCAGCCATTCTGTTGAGCTGATAAAACTACAGAAACACGAATATGAAATGAAGAAAAGGACTGGTTGAATATGAAGCTTCTCAAGAAGAACTATTTCAAAAATTGTACAGTTGCAAGAGACAGCATGCAGAAAAATAAGAGATATTCTGCTATACCGCAGAAAACACAAGGAACAGACTGCATTAATTTTATAAAAAGTACTAATAAACAACTGGACTGGTGTTGAACAGCAGGATTTCTTAACTGGGAAGGTGCACTGTGTGTATGTGCCAAATCTGGCTATAAGAAAGCAGCCAAGACCTACTATTAGTAGATGCAATTAAACTAGCAGAAAGAGCTTCTCTGTAGCAGAAGGGAAAAGTATTAAACATTTTAGTGTGAAAAAAGATTACTTGCTGTACACTAGCAGAATAGGAACAAGTTTATCTTGGCAATATCAAGATGTTGGGAGGCAGGTGGGAGATTCAAGTTGCTATATCCAGTTCAAATACATTTTTTTTGGATAAGGAGCAGGCTAAAGAGGAAATTACACAAGGTTAGCCAACAAAGATGAAGGCAACTCAATTTGACCAAACCACCTAGAGCCAATTTTGCACCACTCAGTGTGTAACCCAGACGTGGGATGTAATCTTTAGTTCAATTTTGCCTATCTAGAAAATAATGCGCACCACAGCTGATACCCAAAGCAGTTAGTCTATACAACTCTTCCCCCAACAGGCACTGCCTAGTCTGTGCTGCTGCCCACAGCTCCATTCCAATTTTGATGTGTTTTAAGGTGGAAACACCCAGCATGTTTTACATGAAAAAAGACACAGATACATACTCTGAAGAAAGAAGAATGTGAAAAATTAAGCTGCCTTTTTAGTAACGTTGCATGCAATCTGGATGCATGCTGCATCGAATAGATATCAATACACTTGCTCCTGCTATAATTTATTCAAGGTAATTTTCTACCATTTCTATTACCGGTAATCCTCTTTGTTTAACCATGTTTTCTAATACATTTTACAAGCTAGCAGTAGCAATATTTTGACAAAAACAAAGCTCATGAGAGACTTTGCCAGTGAAACATTTTCTACTGCCCAAATGAAAAATACCTGAATGACAGGAAAAAAATCCCAAGGCTAACAAAAGAATAAGGAGTACTTTGGACATGAGCCAGTGACAGGAGAAGGGAGGTGGAGTTGACCAAGAAGAAGGCCAGTAACAATGTGAATTTGTAGTACTAAATATATGAGAGAACCATAAATCATTAATCCCATTACATGTAGTTTAGACAAAACCTCTGGTTCTATAAAAAGAAGTGGATGAAAAAGACTGGAAGTTTGTTAATTATGCTAAACTGGTGGGAGAACTGTAAAACATAACCCTCACTTTATGTTATTAATGTTATGAAAGACACTAAAGGGAATGAAAAAGTTGTTTTTTATTAATATTTATCTAAATCTGTCATGATATAAATTGAATGTTATATTGTAGAGCAATTCTGTACTGTATACAGTCAGAGGCATTTTAAATGTGAGATTGGTGGAGTTTTATCACTAACTATTTTATATGTTACCGGTATTACAGCAAGAAAAGTACTTTTGCTTAGTTGAAATGTGTCCACGCTTTACACTGTAATGAGATAAAACAGCTGGAAAGAAACACATTCAAAGTTAATATGATGATGTGATCCTGGGCAACTAGAGGGAGCATATAAAAGTGTATTGATTAAATTATACGCAAAATTAAGAGATAGTATCCCTGTTTTTATAGGGGTGGATATCTGTAGTAATGTCCTTAGTTTAAGCTACAGACAAGTTTTTTTAAAACAAGCTTGAAAAACAAGAAAAAACAATGAAAAACAATTGTAGTTCTTTCAGGTATATGTGTTTGTGATGAATACTTTCTGTATAGGAGTCCAATTGACAACAGCTTTATCAGTGAAAGCCACTTTCAGCGAACATGTGGCATTGCCCTTTCTTTACTGTTGTGTGATCGTGGAGCTGGTATATGTAAGTTAGGGAGGGGGTGCAGGGGAGTTTGCTCCTCTGCCAAAAAAATGTTTTTCATGGACTGTCTATCTGTGTTAGGAGGGTGCAGTGGGTTAGACAGGTCGAAGGACATTCCAAGCCCATCTGTACCCACAGGGAGAACCAGGGACCAAAGGATGGTATTAGGACAAGCCTTGCCTTTCCATTCTTGCTTTAAGTACCCTTGGGATTAGCAGAACGGAAGGAAAGGCATACAGAAGGTATTCATTACAAAGGCATTCGCAACCAGTATCTCAATGCATTAGAAACATAGAAATGTCCATAGCTGATGGCTGTTTTGGCAGGCAAACAGGTCAATTCTTGGAACATTAAAGTCCAAAAGACCATTCCCATCCAGAGACCAACTCAGGTGGTCTTCTACCACATTCTGTTCACTGAATTCCTAGACTATCTGAAGACAGAAGCCTGTTTCCATGCCAACTCCTATATTACTATGACCACACTACAAAATGGGTAAGAGTGGGTTACTCCCTTCCTTACTTGCTGAAGTATAACATCATAATGGTGTTGCCAGTCACTATCTGTGGGATGCCAGAGTAAAGAATGTCTCTGAAATCTATTATTAATTAAGGCTATCTTTTTTCCCCATTTATATACTTGGACCCAACTCTGATGACCATCTCCACTGCCTTTTTAGGTTCTCCACATGTGGCCCCTAACATAAGGGGATGACTGGCTGCAACTTGCTTTGCCCAGCAAAGGAGCTCATTTCTGATATACACAATAAGAGGAACAATAGTTATGTACTTACCATAACTTGGTATCTGTGTTATCCTACTTCATTACTCATCACAACTGGGTCTTGGATCCGATCCGGCACCTTACAGACTAGATTCAAGATTCAAGCTCCTCCCATCTCTCATAACCCCTTTCTACCCTCTAGCCCTCGGATCGAGTTTGCTGTCGAAAAGTAAGATAACACCAAGTAACATAACTATCCATCTACACTTAGATAATGCATGCTGAAAGGCCCGAGACTCCAGTCTCTCCAGAACCTCCAGAAACAGTGAAGGGGGAAGGATGGCGGGAAGTGATGAATAATGAAATAGGATAACACAGATACCAAGTTATGGTAAGTACATAACCATTGATCTGATGTTATCCATTTCATTATTCATTACGACTGGGTCAGAATTCCCAGCTACAATGAATCCTGGGCATCCGTAAGGAAGGACATGCCTGTGCACTGTGGAACCAAAGGATACTCTGCTTTTGGAGACCATCTCCAGCTTATAATGAGCAACAAAAGTGTGAGGAGTGGAACAAGTGGCCGCAGCACAAATATCATCAAGGACATCCTAGCAGAGAAGGCTGATGAGGTAGCAACTGACCTAAGAGAATGCGGCATTAGGGGGATGGGGCAACTCCACCTTCCTAAGAGAGTAAACCATGGAAATGCAATTAGAAATCCATTTCTAAATCATCACTTTAGAAACTGCTAGCTGTGCCTGTTCAAAGAGAAAGCTACAAACAACTGGTCAGATTTTCTAAAGGGTTTAGTCCTGTATAAATAACATCTCAATTACTGATGCAAAACTAAGGTGTGGAGGAGATATTCGCCCTTACTAAAGTGACTACGAAAGAAGACGGGTAACTGAATATTCTGGTTGAGATTACTTTCAGTAGCTACCTTTGGCATAAAAGATGGGTTAGTTTGCAAAGTCACTCTGTCCTTATGAAAAACAATATATGGCGGTTTAGAAGACAAGGCCTGTAATTCAGAAACCCTCTTATCTGAAGTAATGGCCACCAGGAAAGCAGTCTTCAAAGAAAGAAATTTGAGATTACATGAATGAGCTGGCTCAAAAGAACTTTGAGTGAGAGACTGCGGCGTCAAGGTCAGATCCCAAGGAGGGGCAGGATCTTTGACTGGAGGTCTATGAAGGAAGATACCCTTCAAGCAGGCCTTACATAATCTAGAGGAAAAGGGGGGTCCAGTACTAACATGAAACTTCAAAATGGCCACCAACTGCAGTTTAATAGTACAGAAGCTGGCCCCTTCTTGAAAAAGGGATGATAAGAAAAGAAGTATATCTGCTATTGGAGCTGAAAAGAGATCAGGATTCTGTTCCACAGCCTAAAAGGAAAAATGTTTCCACTTACTATGATAGACCTTTTGAGTAGACTGCTTCTGGGAAGCTAATATAATTTTTCTGGCGGGAGAAGCCAGTCTGGACTGTGTTACGATCACAGGAAGTGAAAAAAACATGCAGTCAGGGGAAGAGACTGAAGACTGGGTGGTTGTTCAGACAGGTGAGAGATGAGATCCGGAACGGGATACAGTATATCCAGGGAGGTTACTTCAGATTGCCCCTTAGGAAGGGAAACCACACCTGCCGAGGCCAGAAAGGGGCAATGAGAATCATGGAACTCTTCGGTCAGTGGGTTTTCTGAAGTACTTTGGGGATCAACAGAACAGGAGGGTATGCGTAGAGGAAACCCAGAGGCCAATCATGTACAACAGCATCCCTCAGGGACTGCCTCTCTGTGGGACAATCAGGGCAAAGTAAATGCTGCATTTGTTGTTCACTGGAGATGCAAACTGATCGCAGCAAGGTTGGTCCCAATGGACGAAAATCTGAGATGCCACTGCTGGATTGAGGGACCACTTGTGTGAGGTCAAGATAGACCTGCTGAGCTTGTCTGCTAAGACGTTGGACTCCCCAGGTATGTGCGATGCAAGGAGAAAGCGAATGGAAGAGATCACCTAGTCCCACACTCTCATGGTCTCTCTGCACAATAGGTATGAGCACATTTGCCCTTGCTTGTTGCTATACCAGACCACCGACATGTTGTCTGTATGAATCTTCACAGTTCTTACAGGAAGGCTATCCTGAAAGGCCTGCAATGCGAGGATGACTGTCCTCATCTCTAGAACATTTATGTGCAACTTTTATCTGCACAGGGGACCATGTGCCTTGGACGGTTTTGCCCTGAAAATGGCCCCCACCCCAACAGGGAAGCATCTGTGGTCACTGTGGCCGTGGGAAGAGAAAATGGTCTGCCTCAAAGGATATCTTCGGACTGAAGCCACCACTGCAGATACTGTCTGCAAATGGAAGTCAATGGAATAGGCATGGACATTGGATGAGACAGAATGGACCACTAGCATCCAGTGAAGCACCCACATGTAGTATCTCTATGGAGAACTGTTGCCAACATGAACCCCGGTGCTCTGAGAATGAGGTGTGCCTGTGGTGATGGAACCTCCAAGATGGCCATGACCTTCCGTCTGATCAAGTTCACTCTGTATGGAGGCAATGCTGCAATCTCTGTTACCATGTTGAGCTGGGTCCCAGTGAATTCTAGGCTTTGTACCGAAGACAGCTTCTACTTCACCAAGTTGATGGTCATCCCTAGCATATCGAAAGCTTGCAAGAGATACTGCATGACAGATACCAATCAATGCCTACTGGGAGCTGTGAAGAGACAATTGACCAGGTATGGAAAGACCTGAAATCCCTCAGGTGAGCCGCTGCAAGAGCCAAGCATTTGGTAAACACCCAGGGGGCTGTGGTGAGTCCAAATGGTAGGGCTCTGAACTGGAAATGATCGGCTCCGATCCAGAAGTGCAGGTACCTCCTGGAGCATTTGTCTATCTTAATATGATAGCAGACATCCTGGAGATCGATGGAGCACATCCATTTGTCCTTCTGGAACAGTGGCAGGATGGACATGAACAGTGACCATCTGCAGCTTTGACTTCTTGACAGATAAGTTCAGTTTGCTGAGGTCCAGTGTCAGATGTAGGTCCCCAGTGTTTTTTGGCACCAAAAAGAAGCAAGAATAAGTTCTGGATCCTCTCTTTCCTGCTGGGACTTCCTGGATGGCTCTTGTTTCTAGAACTGCCAAAACTCCTCTCTGGGTCAGTTCTCTCTGACTGAGTGGCACATCAGGGAGAACCTTCTTGGGATTACCCCTGGATATAATCTTGAGCACCCACTGATCATTTGTTATAGATGCCCAAGCATTTAGATGCAATGAAAAATGACCCCTGACTGCCTCCAGGGCAGGACAGTTGGGCAACAACTCAGTGGAGCTGAAAAGGCTTCTCAGAAAAGGGTTCTCTGGAGCCCTGATTCTGAGGATTCTAGGGCAGCATCTGCCATTGAATCTCCTTCTCTTGCCTCTGGAAGAGGAATCTTTTGGAGCATCTCAGAAGGAAACTTGTGACTTGTGAAACCAGAGCGTCTTAATTCCCCATTAGTTTTTGGAAAAGGACCTTTAGGGTAGAAAACTTGATCCTGAGTGCTGACAGTGTCTTGCCCTCCTGCTCACTGCAGGTTAAGGTTTCTTTGACTGATGGTCCAAAGAGAAAGGAATCATTTAATGGGGCCTCAAGGCAATGCCTGCACCAGCCACTCGAGAAGTACCCTCTGCTGCATTGGAGATCAACCTCATTGAAGAATTGGCAATAGATGAAAGAGTGGCGAGGGTTGGGAGATAACTTCTTTAGGTCCTCCGTCGAGACTCTTGGTTCGGCGAATGGAAGTTGGAGCTCTGTTCAGCCAGCTCCTTTTTCGTGCCTGCTGCCACCATGATGGCATCGACTGGCAGTCCCTTGCTCCAGTGTGCTCTGTCTATGGGTGGGGGGGGGGGGGGGTGTTCAAAAACTTAACAGCCTTCTTAGGAACCAGTTCTACAGTGTCAGGTTCCTTCCAAACCCTAAGCGCGATGAAGTTAATGAGCTCTTCTGCAAGGGGGCCAGGAAATAGATGGGTTTGTCTCTAAAGCCTTCATGAACACAGATTCCTCTGAAGATGGGCTGGAGGGACCATCCACCTTTCTGCTTCAACAGCTCCAGAATGTTCCCAGGCAGAGATCTGGAAGACCCTTCCCCTTCATCAAAATCTCTGTCCTCCATGAGGGAGTGAAAGTGTCTCCTCTTGCACTGTCTCTTCTGAGGTAGCTCTTCTGTAAAAGGCTCAGGAGAGGACTCGGAAGAGAGGGGAACCACTGAGGTTGTGGATATCTGAAAGCTATTTTGGGAGGGCTGATCATGGACAGGATGAATAAGCTTAGGACTCCTGATACAATGGGTTGGAGTGTTCCCAGTAGAGTGGAACAGACCTAGAGAACGTCCGGTCTACCACCAGAAAAGCCAAAGGACTCAAGAAAACCCTGTCCCCATCCCCACTAGCCAAAGCCACAAGGGAAGAAGGTGAGGAGAAGGCCCTGGGTCACACCCCCTCCGGAAAGTACTGTTCCCGAGCTGTCAAAGGCTGAAGCCCCCAAAGGAAGGGACTGATATGAAAAGCCCAAACCTGAACCCCTCCCCAGGGAACCAGTGCCGAACTCACAGAGCCAAGACTCAGTTTGATCCGATGTCAAAGGAAAAGAGCTGGTCAGGGACCCTGACAGAATGGGTAAAACTGGCATTACCAGATCTGACACCTCCCTAGGGAGAATCGGTATCTGGGATTCTGAAACTGCAGGAATCAGAAGAGGAGAAGGCAATCTAGGAGTGGGGATCTCCCCGAGCCTGAACATAAAAGGTCCATCTCTATCTGGGCCCTAAGGAAACTCCTCATCATCCTGTCCATATTAGAAGGCAAGAGGCTCCTGGAGGATCTGAAAGAGGCTGAAGAATGGGTGGATTTAGATGGAGAAGCCAGCTTGATTCCTACCACCACCCTATCCAGGATCCAGGGGAACAACTTCCCCATGCCGAGGAGCTGAAAGCTTCAGATCCCCAGAAGAGCCTGCTGGGGAGCTCTGAATAACTAACTCCAGATCCGACGAACATGTTGGATCCAACCCTGGTAGACCAGTATGCCTCGGATCTGGGAGAGCTGATAAATCCAAGGTAACAGAAGTAGAATCCAAGGGTCTCAGATCCAAGGAGACCTCAGCACCTTAAGATGGATCCTGAGCCTTTGGATCCAAAACAGTCAAGGACAGCTTCAGATCCAAAAAACTCTGATCAGAGTGTCTGGGCCATTTTGCAGTGCTGGAGGAGAAGCTCCCAGGGAGGCGGAGGAGGCTTTCCTCTTAAAATTCTTGTGGACGCTAAAAGAGTAGAAGTCCGAAACAAAAGGACCCCCTTGTGCCATAACCTAGAGCAACAATTTATTCCGGAAATCTGCCAATGCCAGAGAGCTGAATGCAGCACAAACGGAGCATTCAGCCTAGAGGCAGTCAGATCCCAGACAGTAAATGCACTTCTTGTGGGCATCAGAGTTAGGCATCTTATGCCCAAAAGAACAGTATCTTTTAAACCCGGTAGGCTTGTCTCCCTCAGACATAGTCCTACTTGCACAAAACACACACACAAAAAAAAAACAGAAAACTACAAACAAAACGGAAGAAACCAGCAGACACAACCCCCACAAACAGCCCTATAAACTACACTAAAGGGAAGGGGACAGCCGATAGAAGAAAGGGAAGAACAGAAAAAGGCACAAAGTGATGAATAGGAAAAGGAAGTGAAAAAGCACAAGCCTAATGCTATCAAAAGCTAAACAAGGGAGGGGAGGAAGAGAAAGGTCTAAACTACCTAAGAGAACAGAAAAATTCATGTAACTGAAAAGATTTCCAAGATAAATTTCTTTGAAGAAAGCTACAAGTCTGGAATCACATCCATTGTGAAACACAGCAAACAAGATCTGAGGGTTAAAAGATAGAAATGGATTATGGGAGGAGCTTGAGCCTTGAATCCAGTCTGTAAAGTGCCAGATTGGATCCAAGACACAGTCGCGATGAATAATGAAATGGATAACATCAGATTTTCCTATTTTAAAGTCTAACAGAGTTGCTCCCAAAGGTTTTTGACACACCACTGGATTTTCCTCATGTGCAGCATAACAAAGGGAGTCATCAAAACTGATGGTGACATGAAGTCTAGAGCCTTCAGGAAAGCCCTGACAGGGCAAGCTGAGTGAACAAGTGATGGTTTAGAACTTTGTACTGTGGTAAGCATGGTCTCATGCCAAAGACTGCACCCTAGAAGTCCTTCTTGATAGAATTTGTGGTAATTTTTAACTTCTCCATGCTGAGTGAGGTCTCTGCATTGAAGCGGCAAAGGTACGTGAAAGCGATGGACCCCCTGAGCTCTGCGTTCTGAAGTGGCCTGAGCCAAGCAAAAGTCCAGAAAAATGAAGACATGGATCATCCATATCCAGAAATGGGTAAATGCAGGAAGTAATCACCTTAGTACACACCTTGAGCACACTGAGGAGTCTAAATGGCACAGAAGTAAATAGGAAATGAGTGGTCCTTCGTGGATACCTGAGGAACTACCTGTGGCCCTAGTGGATATGGATGTAAAGATGGTCATCTGTCATCTCCAGAGTTGCTAAGAGGGCATCCTTACTTAGCAACAGAAAAGTACAGTTGCATACACTTACCATAAATGTAGATGTTCGAGTGTATTCACTGTTGCAGTCATTACATTTGGGTAATCTGCTGGCAGGTTGCCCTCAGTCGGCCTGATTAACAAAGTCTTGGGTCCTGCGTCGGTTGCTGTCTCTTCTTCCATGATGTCACGGGTATAAAACATGCAGCTGACGCCATTACATCAGTTTTTCTTGCCCCAGATGTCAGGTGCCCCCCAAATGGGGAGCCAAATATTTAAGTAATTTAAAATACCCAAAAATATACCTCCAAACAAAAGCAAATACACCAAAAATGCTTTTAAGCATAGTAAAGGAAAGTAGAGGTATAGTAAGAGAAAAACAAGGGGTTGCAGGGAGGGTAACCAGGACTGCAACAGTGAATACTACACTCGAACATCTACATTTATGGCAAGTGTATACAACTGTACTATGTTCTTCGTGTTTCACTATTGCAGTCATTACATTTGGGTAGATTCCCAAAGCTATGGTTGGGAGGATGGATTTATACAGCATTAGGACCAGCTATAAGGCCCTGCAGGACAGCAGTGGCAAAGCCAGCTCTGGATTTAGAGAAGAAAGGTAAATGATAATGTTTGGTGAGTGTATGAACTGAGCTCCAGGTAGCAGCTTCTAGAATGTCTCTGGTAGGAACACCTCTGAGAAAGGCTGTAGAAGTAGATGCAGCCCTGGTGGAATGAGATCTGATCCCCTGGGGGATAGTTTTACCATGGTGCATATAGCAGAAACGAATACAACAGCTTATAGGTTTATAGGTTCATACTAGGCTATCTGCCCTAGGGCATTTATAAGCCTAGCCAGAGTGCGTTTGGCTTTCGCCACCCATTTTAAATGAATTTTGCTATGCCCTTTTTCGAGGTTAGTATACTGTGCCTCTGTCTAACAGTGGCACAGAAGTGATACCCGGGGTAAACCTACGATCTCCCATCCACTCATCAAGATTCCTCTTGAAGAGAGTCAATGAGGGACTCTGCCTAACCTGGACTGGGATTTTATTCCAGAGTGAAGGGAGCCTCTGGGTTATGAATCTGTCCCTCCAGCATGTCCTATTTATTTCAGTGCTGAGGTTCAAGTCTCTCAAGCACGTAGCTCGATGGGATTTGGATTTTCTGAGGTGCAGCATGTCCATTAATTCCGGTTGGACATGGCTTTATCGTCAGGCACAGATCGCCTCTGAGCAGGCGGTATGCCACTGAGTACAGCTGGAGTTTCTTTAACCGGGCAGCATATGGCATCTGTTTGAGCCCTTTGATCCTCTTGGTGAGGTACTTTTGGGGTCTTTCCAGTTGCTGCAGGTGTCTGGTAAGGTACATCCCAAAAGGGGCATTGTACTCAATAATGGGCCTGATGAGGGATGAGTAAAGAGGCACAATGACCTCCCCTGATCTAGATGTGAATCCCTTCATGATTAGGTGGGCTATATAAAATGTTTTTCTAACCACTTTGGCCACGTGGTTTTCAAATGAGAGATTGCTATCAACTTGGGTCCCCAGGTCCCTAATTACTTCTTCCATACTTAATGGATTACCACCTATGTGGTAATTTGTGGGCACTTTGTTTTTGCCAAAGGGGATGACTATACACTTTTTGGCATTTAGCTTGAGGCCATGGCTCTGGCACCAGTTGTCTGTTTCTATGAGGCCCTTTTGTAGGATGCTTATGTCGGCTGGAGAGTTGATTATGGCACCTAGTTTGCAGTAATCTGCGAACTTGGTCAGCCACAGTCCTTCCGTGTTGGCCTGTACCTCCGAGAAATATATACCGAACAAGAGCGGTCCCAGGACTGAGCCTTGTGGGACACCACTTGTAACTGGTTTGGAGTCTGACATGGTTCCAGCAATTCTAACCATGTGGGTTCTGTCCTTGAGCCAGTTTGCAACCCATCTAGTGACATAGGGGTTTATATTTAAGCTGGTGAGCTTATCTATAATGCCTGAGTGGGGTATTGTATCGAAGGCTTTTGCGAGGTCCAGGTAGGCTGTGTGGCGTCCTGTCTGGAAACAGTCTGCTTTGAAATAGCCTTTCCCTCTGCCCCTGCATCAAATGCCACCAGTAGTTGTTCAGATTTTCTTAGAGATTTTGTCATGTTTAAGTAAAATCTAAGTTGTCTGTGTACATCCAATGAATGTAGAATCTGCTCCCCCTTGTTCTGTGGATTGGGAAAAAAAGTTGGCAAATGAATAGTCTGATTAAGAGCCACACTGGATACCACCTTAGGCATGAAGGATGGATTGGTCCTGAGAGACACCCTGTCCGCATGAAAAATAATGAAAAGATCCACTGCCATAAGAGCCTGTAATTCGGAAATCCTTCTAGCTGAAGTGACTGCTAAAAGGAAAGCTGTTTTCCAGGAGAGAAAGTTTAAGTCTGCAGTAGCAGCTGGCTCGAAAGGAGGTAGAATGAGTTTTTCCAATACAAAACTGAGGTGCCAGGCAGGGGTTGGAGTTCTCCTGGGTGGTCTTAAGTTTTTGGCCCCTCTGAGATACTGCTTTAGCAGAGGATGAGAGAAGAGGGGAGGTTCTGTGTTGTAATGAGCTGAAATGGCTGAGGCATGTATTTTTATGGAAGAAAAGGACAGGCCCTTGTGAAGCATCTCAGTTAAGTATTGTAAAATCTGAGGAATATTGGGCACTGCTGTGCTTATTCTTTGTGATTGATTCCAGGCACAGAATCTTTTCCATATGTCAGCAAAAGATTTTCTAGTACTGGGCCTTCTTGCCTCCAAAATGCCATCCATCACAGGTTTGCTGAGGGATGCTAAGGGTGAATTTAGGTGATTAGCCATGCTGCAAGAGTCAAAGTTTGGAGCTGAGTGTGCAGAATTTGGTTGTTCTGCTGAGACAGTAAGTAAGGTGTCTGAGGCAGGTGCCACGGTGGAAGGTGTGAGACATTGCGCAGGAGTATGTACCAGTGTTGGCGAGGCCAGTCTGGAGCAATCAAAATCATTTTTGGTTTGTCCTGTTTGACTTTTAGTAGAACTTTGGAGAGCAGAGGCAGAGGGGGAAAAGCATAGATTGACAGGTTTTCCCAGCTGAATGATAAAGCATCCACTTTCCAGGCTTTTTTGTGATGAGTTCTTGTGCAGAATTTGTCCAACTGATAGTTCTGGGGTGAGGCAAAAAGATCTATGTCTGGACTCCCCCATTTGCGTGTCAACATGTTGAAAATCCGTGGTTCCAGTTTCCATTCGTGTGGGTCCATGAGATTTCTGCTTAGCTCGTCTGCCAGAGTATTCAGCTTTCCTGGCAGGAATTGAGCTTGTAGTTGTATTTGATAGGTCAAGGCAGTGTTCCACAATGCCATGGCTAGTCTGCAAAGGGGGTAGGAGTGTGTACCCCCCCCCCCGCTTGTTTATGTACCACATAACTGTGGTGTTGTCTGTCTTTATCATTAATTGTCCTGGAGGAAGGTAGTCCTTGAAGGCTGTCAGTGCATTATGTACAGCTAGCATCTCTTTTTGATTGATATGAAGGTGCATTTGATTTGGGCTCCATTTGCCCTGAATGCACTTCTCTGCCAGATGAGCCCACCAAGCATAATCTAATGCATCTGTAGTGAGGGTTTGGATGGCAGGGGGTGGAGTGAATGGCAGTCCCTTGTTTTGGTGGCAGGCCTCTGCCCACCATAGGAATTCCAGCCATATTCAAGGTATGATAGGAATCATTGTTTCCAGGCTGTGACAATGTTGACTCCATAAACTTTTTAAGTACCATTGAAGTTTCCTCATATGCAGTCTTGCATATGGAATTAGAAGAATGCAGGAGGCCATGAACCCCAAGGCTTGCAGAATTTGTCTTGAAGATAGCAGGGTTTTTGTGGCCACCTGTTTGAAGTAAGTTACCAAATTAATTTGCTTTTCTGGCGTAAGGTAAGCCATCTGGGCAGTTGTATTCAAGCTTGCACCCAGGAATGTAATTTTTTGAGAGGGTACCAGTTGTGATTTCTTTTTGTTTATGGTGTACCCTAGACAAGTTAGAACCCTTTTTACAAATGCCAGATGTTTTAGAAGAATGTCCTTGTTTTCTGCCTGTATTAGGCAATCGTCCAGGTATGGATATAGTTGAATATTTCTTTGTCTGCAGCATGCAATTACTGGAGCCAGGCACTTTGTGAAGACCCTGGGCACAGTAGATATGCCAAATGGCAGTGCAGAGAACTGGTAATGCAAGTAGCTTGCTTTGAAGCGGAAGTATCTTCTGCAAGATTCCCTGATTGGGATATGAAGGTAAGCCTCTTTTAAGTCTAGAGTTACCAAACAGGCATCTTTGCCTAGCATAGGAAGTAAATGTTGAAGAGTCAGCATCTTGAATTTTGGAATGTCCAGAAATGTGTTTAGAATAGATAAGTCCAGAATTGGATGCCATGATTTGTCAGAGTTCCAGGAAAAGTCTTGAATAGAAACCTTGTCCCTTTTCCTCTTCTGGTACTGGTTGAATAGCCCTCATGCTCATGAGGGACAGTACTTGTTTCTGGGCCTCTGCCCACTGATTTGGGGGCAGGTCTGGCCATCCGTTTGGAATTGGCAACGTGTGGAAATGAAATCTGTATCCCTGGGAGACTATATTTAAAACCCATTTTGTCCTGGGTTATAAGTTGCCAGTTTCTTGCATGAAGTGCCAGTTTCCCCCCAAAGGGGCAGCTAAAAGGTAAGTGCTTGGTAAGTGTAAAGGGAAGTCATTGAGACTGTTTAACATAGGGAGGTGCCTTGTTGTTTCCAGATTTGGAGGAGGAGGCACCCCACTGTTTTGTTCTAAAAGTCCCTTGTGACTGTAACCTGGAGCCTTAGGAATGTCTGGGTTTGACTTGAGTGGCTCTCAAAGGAACTGGAAAGGACCAGTTCTTAGTAGGCCAGTGCCTACTAAATCTTGGAGGTTGCACTTGCAAGAAATCTTTCACAGTTTGCATAGATTTAGCTTTATCTTCCATCTTTTTTAAAACTTCTTCAGCCTTATGACCAAAGAGACGGACCTGTTGTAAAGGAGCATCCAACAATTTTGCTTTAACATTATCAGGCAGAGTTTGCTCTTTGAGCCAAGCATGCCTTCTTAGCACAGACCCAGTTACAGCAGCCCTGCAAGAAGCCTCCAAAGAATCAAAACCACAGTGCAAAGTATGTTTTCCAACTTGTTCAGCTGAATGAATAAATCCTATAAATCTTTATTTTCCACACAGTCAGAAATTAACATAATTTTCTGTTTAAGCAGTCCCATGATATGTTGTTGATATTTAAGCATATGAAACTGACAGTTTAAAGCCCTGATTGCCAAGGTTGCAGAAGTGTAAACCTTCTTACCCCATCTATCCAGCACCCTAGAATCTCTATCAGAAGGGGTAGGATTTTTAGCAGTAGAGGCCTTAATGCCCTTGGGACCCTGAGAAATGGTTTCAGGATCTGCAATAGGATTTTTGAAAAGGAATTTGTGGGAGTCAGGAACCCTGTAGTATCTGTATGGCTTACAAGGAGCCAGAGGCAGAGAATCAGGAGCCATACTAGATTCTGAAAAAACATCATCAACAATGTCTAGAACAGGAGGTATAGCCAAAGGCCTATGCTGAGGAAGAAGAAGAAAATCCCTAAGTCTCTTTTTAGATTCAGAGAAATCCTGACTTTCCCAGTGGAAATGTTCCCTTAAGGTATGTAAAGTTTCCCCAAAAGAAAAGTCCCCAGGGGGAGAAGCAGAAGGAATGGAATCTTCTGCATCAGAGTCCTCATAAGTAGGTATGGACAAATCCTGTTCATTAGAAGAGTCAGAAGAAATAGAATCCTGTTCAGAAGATTCATAATCAATGTCTTGCCTAGGCCTCTTAGAAGGGGTGGGTTGGCTACCCCTGATCAGAGTAATTACATCTTCAGCCATTTTAATCATTTGTTTTTAGGCATAGGGGCCTGCACATGTGGCCCAGGCGTCATTTTTTTAGACATAGATTTAGATTTTGGCCTTAGTTTTGAAGATGGCGTTAGTCTAATATACGAATCTGTAGGCCTGAAAACACCCTCAGAAGCCAGTGCCTGCACAGTGGCTCAGGACCTATCTAAGGTAGAGACATCCGCGGGTTCCATAATTAAAGCATCTCGCGACATTCCGGATTCCGAATATGTCTCATTAGAGGCCTGCAAATCAGAAGTAGCGGGTATCAGGGGCTGCGAATGCGCCTCACTGAGTACCGGCGACTGGCTTAGGAGAAGCGTCGTTGTCAGTTTTGGACCTCGACGGCCTGTCTCTGTCTTTTTCTTTGCGTTTTTTTAGGTATTCTGGTAGTTGGATTGCTAACCGACGACATTTCTGGATAATTAAAGCGTGAGCCAAAATATTTAGAAGCAAAAATATGCCGACATTTAATAGTGCGTTGATTAAATTTAGCACAAAACCGACAGCAAGGTATGTTGTGGTCATGGTCTAGGCAAGGAATACAGTACAAATGAAAATCCTTATGAGGTATTTGCTTCCCACAAGTAATGCAATTATTAACTTTTACTGAGATCGGTAAGGAGCAAGAAAAGGTTTCCCCAATGGGGTACTTAGCTTTTTAGTTGAAGACTTCGGTTCTGAAACTCGAAAACGAAAATTTCAGGAGTCGGCCGACCGCCACTTGTGAACTGCTTCTGCTTCGGGCACTGCGCGGCAAGAAAGACTGATGTAATGGCATCGGCTGCATGTTTTATACCCCTGATGACCTGACGTCATGGAAGAAGGAACAGCAACCGACGCAGGACCCAAGACTTTGTTAATCAGGCCAACTGAGGGCAACCTGCCAGCAGATTACCCAAATGTAATGACTGCAACAGTGAAACACGAAGAACATCAGGACCTGCAAGGCCAGCATTCTGAATTTTTGACCAAAAAGGAACTTGTTTAGCCTAGGTAGGGCCATGATGGTTATTCAAAGTCCATATTTCCTTGTTATAAAAACATTCTATAGTAGAAATTCTTGTCCTGCTCTTGGACAAATATCCTTTCCATGACCTACTTACAAGAAGCCATTCCAATATTGAAACGGCTAGCTTGATCTGGTTGTGACAGTCTGAACATGCACTTAGAAAGCGACTCCCTGAATTCTATTATATAACCTGAAGATATTGCCTCCCTTAGAAAAAAGGGTCCAAGATCATGCCAACTCAGTTCTGTTAACAGGAGACTCTCCTCCCAAAAGGTGTAGAAGGAGACGAGAGGAAGCCTTGAAGTCAATAATACAAGCTTTTCTCATTGATGGTAGGAGTATCTGATCATCAACCCACTAATCTGCTGCTTGTCTTGAACTCTTCTGCCTCTTCAAAACTGATACTTTTTGTCAAGGGCCCTCTTTTGCTTACACTACTCAGCCCTAGAATGCATAACAAGGGTCATTGCCTGATGGTGTAATTTCTGCATTACCCTGGCACAGAAAAGTAAAGAAAAGCTGCTTTAGAGACTTCAGTGTCAGTACTGATATGATACATTATGCAGACATAACTCATCTACATGCATTCTGTTTGTGAATAACAGAAAGTACAGATCTTACCATAAAAGTAGATGTCCTACTTTTCACTGTTGCAGCATTCATTACATATGGGATCTCCTGCCATGGACAGCTCAATGTCTGGCCAATACACCAAAGCTTTTACATTTTCCCTGCGTCGCAGATCAAGTGTATGTTCCCGGAGTAGGTCCTAAAGGTGACATAAGCATGCTTAATACTCTGAACTGAAGTATCCCAGGAGAACTACAGCAACCTCAGAATAAAGGAGGTCATCTGCATCCAGGAGGGTAGAAAAAAGAAAAACGGCAATAAAGGAAAAGATCCCTTGGCCAGCAGAGTGCGCTGAACTGAAAAAAAGAAAGGGGGTCAGGAGGGAGGGACTGAATACTGCAACAGTGAAAAGTAGGATATTAGTTATGGTAAGATTTTACACAACTGTACTATGTCCTTCTTTACCACTGTTGCAGTATTCATTACATGTGAGAGATTACCAAAGTACTGTAAAAGATGGGAGGAGGATGGCAAAGAGGTACCCTCTACAAACCCATGAAGGATAGGCCTGGCAAGTCCTGCCCTAGCTCTGGAAATGCTATCCAACTTATAATGTTTAACAAAAGTGTGAAGAGAGGACCAAGTATCAGCTTCTAGATTAGATCTAGTATCAAGACCCTTGAAGAAGGCTCCAGAAGAGGCTACTGCTCTTGTAGAATGAGCTTGAACTGAAGCTGAAAGCTGTTTATCATGAAAGGCATAACAATAGGAAACTGCCTTAGCAATCTAAGCAGCAATAGTTTGCTTTGCAACTTCCAAACCCAATTTCCTGGTATTAAAAAATAAACAAATTTAAAGATAGCTTTAGTCTTATCCAAATAATATCTGAGCCCTATATGTAAATCCAAGGTGCGAAGAACCTTTTCACTAGTAGATTGTGAAAAAGGAAAGAAGAAGAGAAAATCTATCCCTGTGAAAAAACAAAAATGGAGGACCCGTGCGAAGAGAAAATCTATCCCTGTTAAAAAAACAAAAAAGGAGGACCCACCATCAGAGCTTGAAGTTCAGAAACACTCTTGGCTGAAAGTAGCAGCCACCAACAAAACAGTCTTCTAGGTGCAATATTTCAAGGGGGGAAGAAGAAGCGGGCTCAAGATGAGCTTTTCAAGGAAAAAAATTAAGATCTCAAAGAGGAAGAATAGGTTTTCTTGTGGGCCTGATATGAAGAACACCTTAAAGGAATTGTTTGACCTCAGAAACAAAGTGCAAGTGGTGGGTTCAAGGGTAGACAATCAGAGACTGCTGACAAGTGAGCTTTAACAAAAGAATATGCTAGGCCAGCACGTAGCAGGTAACAGAAGAAAGAAAGGACCAAAGGGACCCTCACTAAGAAGGGATACTGATGAAGCCTGAGACACCAAACAGAAAATCTCTTCCATTTACCCGCAAAGGATTTTCTGGTAGTGGGTTTCTTGGCCTCCTGTGGGACCATAAGCATGTCCTTAGAAAAGTGGTGTCTAGAAGGAATCAAAACTCTATTACCCAGAGTGTCAACTGAAGAGTGGACAAGTGAAGGTGAATGACAGAACCCTTGCCCTTGTGTGAGAACATCCATCTGGTGAGGTAACTTCTGATGATTGGCCCGACCAGGTGAAAGAGAAGGGGGCAGATTTAGAAGGACAGTTTCTCTGAAACATGGGGATAGAAGAAACAAAACATTTGTTCAAAGTCCTGCATAATTTCATGTTTGACTTGTACAGTCTTAAACAGGTCAGCAGCATAACCAATAAGATTTTGGTTGTCCAATGGAGCTTCACCTTAATATCATATGGTAAGGCCTGTGGTGAAGCCAAGAGTACCCTCCTCATAAATGAATCTGAAGTAGCAACTCTAGACGATGCATCAGCTGCATCACAACTACATTTGATAGAGTGATGAGACACCTGTGAAGTGAAACTTAATAAGGAAAGGCAACAGCCTTGCTTTCAGAGTCAGGAAGGTCTGACAAGACGCCCCGCATTCAGAGAAAACAGCCAGAACATACCTGGTCATACGGGTCTGATAATCCATGGCCCTAAAGGCAACAGTAGCAAAAGTATAAACCTTTTCCCGGCCACTCCATAGCTCAAATGTCACTGTCAGAAAGAAGTCTGGAAGGTGCTTCAACAAAGTATTAGTTTAAGGGTGTGCACACTTATGCAACCAGCTTACTGTACTTTTTTTATTTTTTCTCCCTAACAGACTTGTTTGTTTTTCAATTGAATTGTACAGGTTATAGGTCACATTAAAGGTGGGAAAAGTTTTTAAATGATTTATTGTGGTCTCATTTTTTTATATCACAAAAACCTGGCATTTTAACAGGGGTGTGTAAACTTTTTATAGCCACTGTATATGTGCATTTCGAACAGACACCAACCTGGTCAACAGGAAAAGTTATACTCTTCCTTAAGAGTGAACCTGTAAGCCATTCTAAAAACTATAGCCGAATAACTTGCCGTCTGACGATGTACAGAATATATACTAGAATTGATGCTGACAGAGTTTATAGTCATTTAGAAGAAAACTCAATCATGACAATACAACAAAAGGGTAACAAAAGGAAGTCATTCACAAGAATGGTTCATTGATTATTAAATAAAGCCATAATTGAGAATTGTAAAAAAAGAGAAGAATCTAAGTATGGCATGGATAGATTACAAAAAAGCATCTGACAGCATCCTGCAATCATGGATAAAGGAGTGCTTACAGACATACAAGATATACCCCTACACTGATCAATTATATTACAGTGACCATGAAACAGTTGCAAACCACTCTGCAGTTAAGCCACGATGAAGGGCAAATTATTATGCCAGGGACTAAAATTCAAGGGGGGGGGGGGGGGATTCAGTGTGATTGTCACCATTGTTGTTTTGTCTTGCCCTTAAACCCATTAAGCTGTTTACTTAACAGATTATGCCTTGGTTGCAATTTGGCTCCCAGAAAACAAACTTGCTTAGTCTTCTCATTTAATTTTTGCAGGAGGACTTAAAATGGTATAGTTCATCAGATGAGGTGCTGAAAGCACAAATGCAAGTGGTTAACATGTCATCAGATGACATAAGAATGATATTTGGTCTTGATAAATATGCAAAAGTAACGTTTAAAGCAGAAAAGTTGAAGTACCAAGAAAATATCAATCTGGAGCAGGTATGTGATATAGAGGAACTTGAGCAGGAGGGAGTATATAAATATTTGTGAACTGATGAATGATCAACAATAAAATATCAATAAATGGGAATAAAGCTCAGTAAGGAATACTTCAGAAGGCTAAAACTAATATTGAAAACAGCCTTGATGTATAGGCCCAAGAACAACCAACTACCTCTTCCTGTTTTAGCTTACAGTTTTGGAGTGACTGACTGGCCCTAAAACGTAATGGATCGGTTGGACAGGAAAATAAGAAAAATGATTTACACTTATCAAATGATATATAAAAATCAGAGTATACCAAGACTACATATTCCACACACTGAAAGAAGTATGGGCCTCCTCAAAATTGATTACATAAATGGATCTGCGGTCATGGGACTGCATACACATCTGCTGACCTCATCAGATCCAAACATATTGATAGATTTAAAACATAAGGAGAGAAAGTCTAAGATGACTTCTTCACTTAGTTTAGCAGAAGCATTCTTGTATCAAGCAGGAATGGAAATCAAACCAGAAGTAGACAAAAATCAGACAGAAAATGAATGTGTCAAAAACAACAAAAGAAAGAATATAAGGAAACTGATCAGATAAGAAGGAAAGAAATGTGGAAAAGCCATAAATACAGTAGCATGTATACAGAGCTACTGGAACAACCTCATGTTGATCAGGATTTGATACAGGAATGGTTGAGAGGTGAGCTGAAACCAAAAGATTAAAGGTTAACAATGGCAGCCCAGGACAGTGGTATATGTACACGTTGGTTTACAAAGTCCATTGAACATGTGGGAGAAACAGATACAGGTTACAGGATACAATAGATGAGTCTCCGTGGGTTCTGTTCAAGCAGCTTTTTTATGTAAAAACACATCACGATAGAAGCTTAATGACTTTAACTTAGGTAACTTATATACACACTAGCTGTTGCATTCATACATGCTCACTCTGGGAGCACTCTCAAAATGGCACTGGGTATAGCACGTGCCTGCTACTTATATGTGCACATTCTGTATCTTTAAGAAGCATATCAAGGACTGAACTTACACTCTGTTCTACAGGTTCCATAAAAAAAGAACTGGAAACGGTCACACATCTTGTTGCTGGGTGTGATGCACTCATAGCAGAGAGCCTGTCATTGAAAGGCGCAATAATGTTAACAATATTATGTTAATATAAATATATTAATAATAATGTTAACAATAATGTTAATAATAATAATCATGGAATAATCTCTATTCCAACTACATCCCCAAAAATGGAACCCCATCCCTCAGCTACTACCAACCCATCTCACTTCAAAAACTCCTAAAAGACTTCCTAGGTAAAAACTGGATCTGCTCATGCTCTTGTCCTGGTTAATACTTCCACATGCTCTTTCTTTCACCTCTCACTCTCTGCCTCTATTTCTACTTAATTTACTTACTATACATCCACAAATGACACAACTTATATATCTCCTACTCTCTTCTCCCTCCCTCCTGTATTTTCCTTTAACTTAGCTCTATGACTCCTCAGTCCCTTCTTTCCCCTGAACTTACACTCACTGTCCTGACATCTTCATGCAATATATCCTTCCTTAACAAGTTCTCTCCCCTTCTTGGAGTCCTTTTAAATTCACATAATCCTATTTTTCCATATGACAATAGGAACAAACTGTGACCTTATTCTATACTTTTCTCTGGTACAATTCATTAAGTTTTCATGTACTAACTGCGATTTTTTGCAATAATATACTAACCTCTGTATGCATTGTGTACCTTTCATCCCTATTCTGTGTTTCATCACTTGTATTATGTTTTTACAAAATATTGTAAACATTGTTTTCTGTAAAATTTTGTAACTGCTGTTTTCTGTACAATTTTGTAACTTATATCTGGAGCTTTTCTCCCCAGGCCTCCACTGAAAATGGGCTTCCAAACCAGTCGGACTATCCCTGTAAATAAATAAATAAATGTGGAAGGCAGTTGCATTGGGGATTGTGCAAAGACTACAATATACAAGGAGCTGAGAAGTACTGGCAACACGAGCCACAAATCATGATGAAGTGTACATCACATGAGATCACCCATTGGCAACAGTTCAAAAAATAGAGGTGAGAAAACAAGACAGTAGTCAATGAAAAAAAGACAAAAGTAGCACTCATCATTGAAGTTGCTAAACCTAGTGATTATAGTGTTTCATGTAAGCGAGAGAAACTAAGCCACAAAACACCAAGATTTGCAGGAAGAAATGGCAGCAATGTCAAAGAAAGATACCCAGACAGCTCCAGTAGTAGTAGTAGCGATTATCTAACAAAAAAGAACCTACAGTTGTACTTAGATATGCTACCAATACATGTAACTCCGTATGAATTGCACAAGAAGTCAATGCTGGGCACATTGTGGATGCTGTGAAGAGCAATTTTGGCTAACAACAAAGACTGAAACAATATTAATTTCATGAACTTTAATTATAACCTGACTTAGGAATAGTGTCCATTCCAGTTACAGTATTTGAAACCCAAAAGTCTTGGAGAAATTAAACCATGAAAATACACCAAGTAATAATTAAACACAGAAAAATGCATAAACAAATCAGGTACTAAAGTGGAGCAAATATTTAAAACGTAACTGGATACAAAATTTGATGTAAGTGATTTAAAATCATCAAAAGAAAGCAACCAATGAATACAGCTAGACACAGCCTCATTTTGTTCTTTGGTTCTCTCTCTCTTACACACACACACACACACACACACACACACACACACACAATAAAACATGTCACCTGTTCTGAAATATCACACTAGGGCAGTAACACTCAGCAGCCTAGCAGTGCAATTAGTGCGCCTGTGTTCTTTTCTCCACTTCAACCCACACACACACACACAATTACTTGCTGTGATATAATAAACTTAAAATTTAAAAAATCCATGTTATGTTTTACACGTGCCACTCAGCTCTACAACATACCCATATACATGCACACTAGTACTACTAGCAAAGACACCCTACTGTGCTACTAAAGCACAAACCAAATGCCTTTGAAACAGAAGACTGTCTTTTAGTCAAACTGTGACTATTCTAAAGAAATGTAACAAACTAAGAAAATACTGACTTCAGAGTATTTGGAATGATAAAGCACTACAGGACAAGTGCATGCCAATTTTATCTGCATTTTTCAGTAAAGTTATCTTATGGCATAACTGTATTCTAAGCATAGCTACACAGACATAATCAGCAATAACTGTTCAGCAAAATATCTGAATACATGAGATCACGTTACCTGCAAGGCATTTCTTCATTCTGTCGTCTTCGGTTAAGATGCAAACTAGATTTATTCAAAGAAGAACCTAAATCCAAATCTTCAGCGTCATCCCACTCATCTGATCCTTTTGAATCCCTTTTTATGAGGTCCCATCTTTTTCTGGCTCCCTTTGGTTTTACGTCACCTACACTGACAGAATTTTCTGTCCCAACTGCAGCTTTCTGTCATAATAAACCAATAAATATTATGAATATCCAGAGTCTCAAATACCATTTCAAAAGTCAGTAAAGCCAGTGATTACATATTTATTTATTTACTTGACAATTGTTAACCGGGTTAAGTCTGACTGGGCGAAGCTCTTTTTCAGCAGAGACCCGAGGAGAAAAGCTCCAATAGTACAATACATAAAAAAAATTATGCAACTCCAATGGATATTAACTGCTAAAGAAAAAACAAGAGTATATATGCATAACAGAAAGTAACTTGGTCGGTTGTTTACCTGTGAGTAAACTCAATATAAATTAAACACAGTACAAATCAGAGACAAAGGTAGCATATTGTAGTATATATTACACAGTTGGAGAAAAAATAGGAAGATGTTTGCAGTAGGTGATCACAAGATAGAAAAACAGTAAAGAAGAGGCACAGGAACATAATGTAATATCAAGCAGTACAGAGAAGCAGCGTAAAAAGGTAATTATGGTGTAAACTCAGTCAAGTAAATAGAAAAGTAAGAGAAGAGAAAATAAGTATTTGGTATAAATACCAGTGGAAAAAGAAAAAGAATCCCAGGGAAAGCGGTGATAGGACTACTGTGGTAGCAGTCAGTATGACAGCAGTCTGTTAGGAGAGGAAGACAGCTTATGTAGGGTCATGACAGAGACAGGACCATGATTCACGGAAGTAATCATTTATTGCTATTTTGAAGGTTGCAGGGTTGGTGATGCTTCTGATATTGAGAGGTAATTTATTCCAAGCATTTGCTATGGAATAGGAGTAGAGTGATTTCCAAATGTTTTTATTGGGCTTGTATACTTGCAGTAGGTTCTGTTGAGAGCTATGAAGAGAGCGTTAGGGAGTACAGGGCTGGATAAGGGTGGAGAGAGAGGGAGGGACAGGAGGATGGCAGATGTAAGACTGAAACAGCCATGAGAAACTGAGGTATTAATACTTGGTGATGAAATTCTAGCCACTGCAGATTTCTAAGGGCGATGCACTGATGAGTGCAGTAAGGTAGGTTGGAGGCAAATCGAGCAATTTTGTTACAGGTAAGTTCAAGGTTTGTGAGAAGATTAGATTGTAGGTGTGTGAGAATGGGGGCTGCATAGACCAGTGTGGGGAGTAGGAAGGCTTGCGGGAGGGAGACTCTGGAGGCATTTGTGAGGTATTTCTTGTGTCTGTATAGCAGACCTAGTTTTTGATGTGTCTTTTTAATGCACTGTTGAGTGTAGAGATCAAACTTCAGATGATCATCAATAATTACACCTAGGAGTTTTGTGTGAGGTTCAGTAGAAATGATAGTATTGTTGAGAGAGAAGACAGAAAAGGAAGTTTTGTGGTGCTGTAGGGTAGAAGGGAGAACTAGGAGGAGTTTACTTCTCTTTGGGTTCAGTAGTAATTGGTGGGAAGAAAGCCATCTTTTGACTGAGTGGAGGGATTCTTGGGTGAGAGTATGAAGGTGTGTGATATTATAAGAGCAGGAGAGGATTGTGGAATCATCAGCATATTGAACAATAGTAGATAATGAGCAGGAAGAGTACACGCCTTTAATAAAGATGTTAAAAAGTAGGGGTCCAAGGGTGGAGCCTTGGGGGACCCCAGTTTGTACTGGTAGAAAGGGAGAGAAGTTAGACTGCCATTTCAAGGCCAGGAATCTGTTAGACAGGTAAGTGGAGAACCAAGATATAGCAGAGTTAGAGAGGTTAAGCGAAGCAAGGTTATATAATATATAACATATATAACACAAAACTATATAAAACAGTCAATTAAGCCGCAATTATACTGGCAAATGACTAAACTATAAAAGAAAAGAAAAAAAAAAGCAAATGCTAAAAACAAAAATCATATTCATTAAGAAAATAATACCAAAGTATGTTTGTTAACAAGCTGGCCATAAGTATGAGTGTGTGCTGCGGATGAACTACCATGGCAGGGCTAGCCATCCAGCATTGTAAACCTTGTATCTAGATGATTGTCATTGTTGAAGTGACACCCTGACCCCATGTGCAAAAATGGGGAAAAAGGGGTGGTGGATAGAGGGAAGGTATAGGCAAGCAGTTTAGGCAGAAATTCTAACACCTTATTCTCATAGACTGGACATAGCTTTCAGTGCACAAGAAAAATCACATTAGAAAATAAACAAAAATGTTGTTAGTCAGATGTAAATATTTGTTAGAGCCGACTGTTCAACAGAATTAGAGGAGACACTGTGCACATACTCCTGTTTTTTTTTTTTCATGCAAGTAAAACAGACTGGCAGTTCCCTGTCCATATAAGGGAACATACTTACGGTTTAAACAACAGTGATTTGAGTAATGCACTTTATAAACACACCAGAGGTGCTCATCATGAAATTGAAACTGTCAGCTCTGCAGGCCTTAGTTAAAAGGTGTCAGTTGTGAGGATATAAAGAGTGAATTATTACACTGTGAATTAAAATGGCAAGCACAACTGAACTGCAGCAGTAAATATGGCTTGAATGAGGGGGGAATACTATATATGGTTGAATGTTCACAACATCAAATGTCAATAATACCAGCAGAAGTCACTGAATAGTCACATGATCATAGACTGCTGACATTATTTCGTGGGAGGCTGCAGTACAGAAGGAAGTGAGACTTTGCACTTTTCCAGCTGTTGTGTGACGTCAGAGTTGATATATAAAGGTAGTGGTGGTGGGGGGGGACTTGTCGCCCCTGCAAAAAAAAAAAAAAAAAGAAAATCAATTTGAGTTTTACTTTCTATATTTTGAATTTTGATCATTTTAGATTATTTGTGACATGGGTTTTCAAGTCTACCATTATTCATACACTTAAAAGAGGCTACAATCACTCAAGTCTTTCTTTCTTTATTCTTTCTCAACATTTAATTGTAACTTCATTAGTAATTGTACTAAGTCTAGTCAAATATGTTGTAGTTTTTTTTTTATATATACTTTATACATTTGTGACCACTTAAAATTTCTGTTTTCTTTACAGTGAATGTATTTGCATTCTAAATATGCACTTCTGTAGATGTGAACTTTATTTGAAATGTGTGGAGCTTTTCTCCCCGGGCCTCTACTGATAATCGACATATATCCAGGTAGACTAGCCCGGTCAACAAATGTAAAATAAATAAATAAAATTAATAAAGTCCAAATGTACTTCATCAGAGTGCCTTGTTATTTGCCATTATACAAGCCTTTTATCTGGTCAAGTGGTAATTTTTATAGTATACACAATTGTTTTATTCCTGCTGCCTGTTGATCACCAGCCCTCTCTCAGCCAACTGATTTAAATTTAATTGGTCAGATATTCTTATACAGATGTAACTAAATCTATTTAACACCATTTGTTTTACTAGCAAGTGCTTTTTTAATACTTCATGAAAGATGTTGCAGTTTACATAAGTCATAAGGCAAGCATTTTTTTATTTTCATAAATTAGTTATTTTCATGGTTCCTTATGTGTGTGCCATTTCTATTGTTGATTTATTTATTTTTTGCTAGGAATTTGTGTTCTTTAACAGCTCTTTGTGTTAGACTATTGCTGCTTGTGATTACTTGTTGAACCTTGTGGTCAGAACTACATGGATTCATAATGTCTTTTATATATTTCGATAACTCACTGCACTTGGTATTGGACGGAGACACAAACAGGTCGCAGCAAGGTTGACCTCATCTCTGGAAGATCATATTTGCCACTGAAGGATTAAGAGACCACTCATGAGGCATCAGAATGGTCCTGTTGAGCATGTCCTCCAGGATTATCGACTACCCCAGAATGTGCATTGCTATGAGAAAGAGGTTGGAAGAAATCGCCTACTGCCTCTGCCTCTCAATACAAGGAATAAGACCTGGTTCCTCCTTGCTTGTTGTAACAGACCACTGACATGTCTGTCTGAATAGCAATAGTTCCCGCAGAAAGAGAGGAATGAAGGATTTGCAATGCAAGAAACACCGCTCTCATCTCTAGAACATTTACATGCAAACTGGTCTCTAGGGAGGACCACATGCCTTGGACTGTCTGTCCTGGACCTGGAATCCCTGCTGTCTCAGATGAGCTGCTACGGCTGCCATGCATTTGGCAAACACCCTGGAGGATGTGGTGAGACCAAAGGGCAGTGCTCAGAATTGATAAAGATTGGCTCACAACCTAAAGCGGAGACACCTTCTGGAGTGCCTGTTCATCCTGATGTGATAATACGTGCCCTGAAGGTCTATGGAGCACATCCAGTTGTCCTTCTACAGGACTGTATTGTGTCCATTCAAAACTGTGAGTTGGCACAGACTTGTTTAGAGAGGTGAGATCCAGAATGGGTTTAAGGTGCCCCATCTTTTTGGGGACTACAAATAATCTGGAGTAAATGCCTGTTCCGAAATTGGTCTGGGGGGACACTTTGGATGACTCTTTTTGACAGCAGTTTTGCAATCTCTAACACTGCCACCTCCCAAAGATTGGGTGGAACATCGGGGAGGATTTTTGGAAAAAGGGTATAGAATAGCCTCTGGATACAACTTTTAACTCCCAGTGATCTTTTGTGATGGCATCCCAGGCTGTTGGGTGCAGAGATAAACATCTCCCGACGGACTCCAGAGTAGAGCAGTTAGGTCTGTCCGAGAAAGAATCTTGAGACCCTTGGTTCATCGGACCCCCATTTGTCACTAGGGTGGTGTCTGCTATTATAACCATTTCCCCCTCTGCCTCTGGGAGAAAGATTCCCTTGTGAATCCTGAAAAGGGCCTTGTGATTTATGGAACCGCAACTTCTTACCTCCATACTAGTTCCTGGAAAAGGTCCGTTGTGGGGTAGAGAAGCGTATCCAGATGGCAGACAAGGTCCTTCCATCCTTTTTGCTTTGGGAGAGTGTGTCTAACTGTTGGACTGTAAAGTGTCAATCCTGCAAAGGAAGTACTGACAAAAGACACCTTATAGGGCTCTGAAAAATCGCATAGCCTCATCCACGTGTGGAGTATGACAGCAATGCCTGAGCCGACCACCAGTGAGGAGCACTCTGCAGCATAAGACATCAACCTCATGGATGTACTGGAGATAAACTGGAGGGTGGTCATTCTTGAGGAAAAGGTCTTCTGTTCCTCAGCAGACATGGACCCTGGGACAGTTTCTTAACTAAGTCCCTCTGTAGCCTGGTTATGTGTGCCAAGCAGTTCAGCACTCACAAAGCAAAGGTTGCTAAAGTGCAAACTCACTTTCTGAACCTGTCCAAAGCTCTAGACTTTGTTGTCTGTTAGGGGATGGACAGTGGAGCTCTGCTGGGCCAACTCCTTTTGGTGGTGGCTGCAACCACCATGGCATAGATGGGAATTCCCTTAGTCCAGTGTGGGCAGTCAGAAAGGGCACTAAGGACCTTATCAGGCCACTTGGGAACAGATGAAGAATTTCCATGTTGTCTCCAAAGGATACATCCTTGGTTGGTGATCTGAGGGACCCTTCCCCTTACCCTTCATCAAGCTCTGTTTTTTCTGTGAAGGATTCCAAAGGAGAATCCAAGTGTCTCCTTTTGCACTGGTGCTTCCGCGGGACCTCCTCATGGGGTGCTCTGGAGAGGTACTGGAAGACTCCAGGGGGTTTCAAATGGGAAGTAGACTGGAAGTCCTTTTGGGCAGGCTATCCCGGAGGGGACAGAGCACATGTCTCAGGCACAAAAGCTGCTGGAGGGGTGGTCAGGGTCCGAAGCAGGTAGAGTTGAGGCTCTTCTGGGTGCAGACAGAAACCTCTTCACCACATCAAATCCTGTGGTAGATCAGGATACCTTAGGCAACACCACCGCTGTCGACGGGGAAGCTCCACAAACCCCAACCACCCCCAGATCAGAGTAAGGAGTCAGAGCAGGACTGTCAAATGCCGAAGCCCCAAGAGGAAGAGACTGCTCCAAAAATTTCATAGCTGATGTCAATCCCTCAGAACCAAAGGTGAAACTATGGCTCCGAGAGTCGCTCTGCTCCTAAACAGTTATAGCTGGGCAAATCAGGGAGACCAGAGTCGAGGTAACTGTACCTGTTGGCTCCAACATCTCAGCTCCAGAAAGGGTCAGACCCGATAACTACGAAATCCGGGGTTGGCTCGGAGAAGGAGAGATAAGTGTGAAGATAGGAATATTGCTTCTGGATCCAGAAGGAGATGTAGCAGGTAAGATCCACAGCTGAATTTGTGCCTTGAGAAATTTGACCATTATACTGCCCACCTCAGCTTCAGGAGGACCTAACAGAAGAAGCTACTGAAGCAGGCCTAGAAGAAGGACTGGCCTGCTGCAGGAGAGAGGACTTTGGTCTGGCTATCACTGGCTCCGGGGAGAAATTTCAGATCTGGTGAGGAAGGAAGGCCTGAATAACAATAGGCATCAAAGTTGTCAACTCCAAGGGTCTTGAAATTTTGGCAGTAGGTTCCCCTAAATGGCATGATTTACTGGGGGAATCTACTCCACTCTTTGTGCTTCTTAGCGGGGGTTTGAGCCCCTAAAGTGTATGGGGTGGCTGAAGAGGAACTAGGGAGGAGTCCCTTTAAAATAAGTTTATTGCTGCAATCGATAAGTGCCCACTGATTAAAGCTGGCACAAATTACACAGGCAGAATCCAGATGAGCCACCCCCAGAGACATCACACATTCAGAATGCGCATCAGAAAATGGGATTTTGTGCCCACATCTGCTGTACTTCTTACACACACACACACACACCAAGGTAGAAGCAAAGCAAACAGAAGGAAAAGTTCTACAATTTTACAGAACTAGAACCTAGACAGTTTTATATAGATATAGATATATATATATATATATATATATATATATATATATATATATATATATATATGTATATATTCATATCTACAAATATAAAAACCAGTAGGGGAAGAGGTAGGAATGGGAGGGAAAGAAAGAGACCAAAAAACTCTTTTTAGAAACTGTCCTAAGGCTGAAAGAAAGATAGTAAATAAGAAGGCAACAGTAAACAAAATTAGCTTAGATATGTAGCAAAAATTTACTCATTGATCAAAAATCAGCCCCGAGGAGCTCAGAGTGCAAGACCATGATGCTTAGCAAAGTGCGGCAAACAAGATCTGAGGGTTTGGAGGAGCATCATGGGTAGGAGAGGAGCTCATATGTTGGAGCCTTCAGCTTTGGTATGTGGCCGAGTCAGATCTGATGCTCTGATCCAAAACCCATAGGCTGAAGTGCAAATGAAGGCAAGAAAATCAGATTTAATGTCTTGGGATCACGGTTTTAATTCCGGTGGCATTAGTTTCAGCAAGGATGGTGGTGCTATTGTCGCAGTCTTTACATTTAACACAAAGAATTTTCTGGAGGCACTGATGATGGTACCTATATACAGGTTATTCAGTCAATATGAGCAAGTCACTTGAACTGCACACCTGTAATCTTGGTGTCCTACCATTTGTCACGTTGAGTGAAGATGCAATGCAATTTCCCAAAGGAGGCACTAGGACATTGCTACCTGTGCTAAAGCATGCTGCCTATGTTTGTTGTCATGAATAAATGGCTATCAAGTTGAGGAAGTGCTCAACTGGCTCGAAGCTCTGTCACCTGATTGTGAACAGTGGAAGGTCACATGCCAGATCCATCTAAGCCGTTAAGATAAACCACCCTGGTGTCCTTTAGGTACAGTAAGAGTCTCATGCTTTAGTGGCTCTGCATTTGTAATTAGTGCTGCTTAGAGTCTGGCCTTGATGTGTATAAGGATGGCAAAATCATTAGCATACCAAAGGCCAGTGACAGGGAGCAATACATTTTAATTTAGAAATAACACAATGGCCAAATTCTACCACAGTTAAGCTTATTTATAAACACAGAATGTCTGAGACCAAAGTATCCTAGTTGACAAGCTGGGAGACATTTCCATAAGATGCACCACTCACTGAAATAAACAAATTATCAGTAGCATTAGAACAGTTATGAAAATTTCAGCACCCCTATTACCCTTCATGTGAAGTCATACAGGCTCCTACTGATCAAGTTTATTTTCCAAATTTATTTTTACTTATTTATTTTACATTTGTTTACCAGGAAAGTCTGACTGGACACAGGTCCTTTTTCAGTGGAGGCCGGGGAGAAAAGCTCCATTACAAAATAGAATAAATATAAACATTATAGAAGTTAACAACTTACATGGTCACAACATGAGCACACAGATAGTATTTACATGATGTTATTATAGAAAGACCTCAAGTGGAAGCTTTATCATAGCAAATGAAACTACAGTAAACATGCTTTGAGTGAGTTACAATACAAGAGTAGGTTGTCAGTCAGTAAGCAGTGGCTGGTTACCTACACAGACATAGTTTTAGCCTGGAAAATTAGAGGTAAAAAGCCAGTAGTTGGCTCAAGTGCGTCACAAGTAGCTTTTTAAACTGTGCTGTGGAGGAGCTGGAAGTAATGGGGGCTGGTAGTTTACTCTAGATTTTAGGGATGATGTTTGAAAACAGTGACTCCCCAGCTGAGTTGTTAGCTCTTGTGGTGTCCAGCAGTAGTCGGCTAGTGGAGCGGAGGACTCGAAGTGGCATACGGTTGTATAAGACTTTGGAGAGTGAGGACTTTTTCATGTTGATGAAGGATTTTAAGGGCAAAGATTAATTGTCTGAAGTAGAGGAGTTGAGGAAGTTCTAACCAATTTAGTTGTTTAAGAGCAGCACAGTGGTAAGACCTACGTGTGGTGTCAGTGGCAAATTTGGCAATTTTACTGTTGCAGGTTTCCATCTTGTTTAGGTCAGTTTTACGAAGGTTGGTCAGAATTGGGAAGGCATATAGGAGAGCTAACAGGAAGTTTGTATAGATGGTAGTAACTTTTGTGGCTCTAGTTAGAAATTGTTTATGTTTGTAAAGAAGACAATACAGTTGTGTACACTTACCATAAATGTAGATGTTCGGGTATATTCACTGTTGCAGTCATTACATTTGGGTAATCTGCTGGCAGGTTGCCCTCAGTCAGCCTGATTAACAAAGTCTTGGGTCCTGCATCGGTTGCTGTCCCTTCTTCCATGATGTCAGGTCGTCAGGGGTATAAAACATGCAGCCGACGCCGTTACATCAGTTTTTCTTGCCCCAGATGTTAGGTGCCCCCCAAATGGGGAGCCAAATATTTAAGTAATTTAAAACCACAAAAATATATACCTCCAAACAAAAGCAAATACACCAAAAAGGCTTTTAAGCATAGTAAAGGAAAGTAGAGGTATAGTAAGAGAAAAACAGGGGGTTGGAGGGAGGGTAACCAGGACTGCAACAGTGAATACACTCGAACATCTACATTTATGGTAAGTGTACACAACTGTACTATGTTCTTCGTGTTTCACTGTTGCAGTCATAACATTTGGGTAGCTTCCCAAAGCTATGGTTGGGAGGATGGATTTATACAGCATAAGGACCAGCTATAAGGCCCTGCAGGACTGCCGTGGCAAAGCCAGCTCTGTAGTTAGAGAAGAAGGGTAAATAGTAATGTTTGGTGAACGTATGAACTGAGCTCCAGGTAGCAGCTTCTAGAATGTCTCTGGTAGGAACACCTCTGAGAAAGGCGGTAGAAGTAGATGCAGCCCTGGTGGAATGAGATCTGATCCCCTGGGGCAGAGTTACACCTTGGTGCATATAGCAGAAACGAATACAATGACTTATCCATTTGGAAATAGTCTGCTTTGAAACAGCCTTTCCCTCTACCCCTGCAGCAAATGCCACCAGTAGTTGTTCAGATTTTCTTAGAGATTTTGTCCTGTTGAAGTAAAATCTAAGTTGTCTGTGTACATCCAATGAATGCAGAATCCACTCCCCCTTGTTCTGTGACTTGGGAAAGAAAGTTGGCAAATGAATGGTCTGATTAAGAGCCACACTGGATACCACCTTAGGCATGAAGGATGGATTGGTCCTGAGAGACACTCTGTCCGCATGAAAAATAATGAAAGGTTCCACTGCCATAAGAGCCTGTAATTCGGAAATCCTTTTAGCTGAAGTGACTGCTAAAAGGAAAGCTGTTTTCCAGGAGAGAAATTTTAAGTCTGCAATAGCAGCTGGCTCGAAAGGAGGGAGAGTGAGTTTTTCCAATACAAAATTGAGGTCCCAGGCAGGGGTTGGAGCTCTCCTGGTTTTGGCCCCTCTGAGATACTGCTTTAGCAGAGAATGAGAGAAGAGGGGAGGCTCTGTGTTGTAATGAGCTGAAATGGCTGAGGCATGGATTTTTATGGAAGAAAAGGACAGGCCCTTGTGAAGCATCTCAGTTAAGTATTGTAAAATCTGAGGAATACTGGGCACTGCTGTACTTATCCCTTGTGACTTGATTCCAGGCACAGAATCTTTTCCATTTGTCAGCATAAGATTTTTCTAGTACTAGGCCTTCTTGCCTCCAAACTGACATCCATCACAGGTTTGCTGAGGGATGCTAAGGGTGTATTTAGGTGATTAACCACGCTGCAACATTCAAAGTTTGGAGATGAGTGTGCAGAATTTGGTAGTTCTGCTGAGACAGTAAGTAAGGTGTCTGAGGCAGGTGCCATGGTGGAAGATGTGACACATTGCGCAGGAGTGGGTACCAGTGTTGGCGAGGCCAGTCTACAGCAATCAAAATCATTTTTGGTTTGTCCTGTTTGACCTTTAGTAGAACTTTGGAGAGCAGAGGCAGAGGGGGAAAAGCATAGACTGACAGGTTTTTCCAGCTGAATGATAGAGCATCCACTTTCCAGGCTTTTTTGTGATGAGTTCTTGTGCAGAATTTGTCCAACTGATAGTTCTGGGGTAAGGAAAAAAAGATCTATGTCTGGACTCCCCCATTTGTGTGTCAACATGTTGAAAATCTGTGGTTCCAGTTTCCATTCGTGTGGGTCTATGAGATTTCTGCTTAGTTCGTCTGCCAGAGTATTCAGCTTTCCTGGCAGGAATTGAGCTTGTAGTTGTATTTGATAGGTCAAGGCAGTGTTCCACAATGCCATGGCTAGTCTGCGAAGGGGGTAGGAGTGTGTACCCCCCATGCTTGTTTATGTACCACATAACTGAGGTGTTGTCTGTCTTTATCATTAATTGTCCTGGATGAAGGTAGTCCTTGAAGGCTGTCAGTGCATTCTGTACAGCTAGCATCTCTTTTTGATTGATATGAAGGTGCATTTGATTTGGGCTCCATTTGCCCTGAATGCACTTCCTTGCAAGATGAGCCCACCAAGCATAGTCTGATGCGTCTGTAGTTAGGGTTTGGATGGCAGGGGATGGAGAGAATGACATTCCCTTGTTTTGGAGGCAGGCCTCTGCCCACCATAGGAACTCTAGTTGCAGGCAAGGTATGATAGGAATCATTGTTTCCAGGCTATGACAATGTTGACTCCATAAACTTTTTAAGTACCACTGAAGTTTCCTCATATGCAGTCTTGCATATGGAATTAGAAGAATGCAGAAGGCCATGAACCCCAAGGCTTGCAGAATTTGTCTTGCAGATAACAGGGTTTTTGTGGACACCTGTTTGAAGTAAGCCACCAAATGAATTTGCTTTTCTGGCGTAAGGTAAGCCACCTGGGCAGTTGTATTCAAGCTTGCACCCAGGAATGTAATTTTTGAGAGAGTACCAGTTGTGATTTCTTTTCATTTATGGTGTACCCTAGACAAGTTAGAACCCTTTTTACAAATGCCAGATGTTTTAGAAGAATGTCCTTGTTTTCTGCCTGAATTAGACAATTGTCCAGGTATGGATAAATTTGAATATTTCTTTGCCTGCAAAATGCAATTACTGGAGCCAGGCACTTTATGAAGACCCTGGGCACAGTAGATAAGCCAAATGGCAGTGCAGAGAACTGGTAATGCAAGTAGCCTGCTTTGAAGTGGAGGTATCTTCTGCAAGATTCCCTAATTGGGATATGCAGGTAAGCCTCTTTTAAGTCTAGAGTTACCAACCAGGCATCTTTGCCTAGCATAGGAAGTAACTGTTGAAGAGTCAGCATCTTGAATTTTGGAATGTCCAGAAATGTGTTTAGAGTAGATAAGTCCAGAATGGGACACCATGATTTGTCTTTTCTGGGTACCAGGACAAGTCTTAAATAGAAACCTTGTCCCTTTTCCTCTTCTGGTACTGGTTGAATAGCCCCCATGTTCATGAGGGACAGTACTTGTTTCTGGGCCTTTGCCCACTGATTTGGGGGCAGGTCTGGCCATCCGTTTGGGATTGTCAACGTGTGGAAATGAAATCTGTATCCCTGGGATACGATATTTAAAACCCATTTGTCCTGGGTTATTAGTTGGCAGTTTTTTGCATGAAGTGCCAGTTTTCCCTCCAAAGGGGCAGCTAAAAGGTAAGTGCTTGGTAAGTGTAAAGGGAAGTCATTGAGCCTGCTTTACCATAGGGAGGTGCCTTGTTCTTTCCAGATTTGGAGGAGGAGGAGGCACCCCATTGTTTTGTTCTAAAAGTCCCTTGTGACTGAAACCTGGAGCCTTTGGAATGTCTGGGTTTGACTTGAGTAACTCTCGAAGGAACTAGAAAGGACCAATTCTTAGTAGGCCAGTACCTACTAAATCTTGGAGGTTGCACTTGTAAGAAATCTTTCACAGTTTGCATAGATTTAGCTTTATCTTCCATCTTTTTTAAAACTTCTTCAAGCCTTATTACCAAAGAGACGGTCCTGCTGTAAAAGAGCATCCAACAATTTTGCTTTAACATGATCAGGCAGTGTTTGCTCTTTGAGCCAAGCATGCCTTTTTAGCACAGACCCAGTTACAGCAGCCCTGCAAGAGGCCTCCAAAGAATCAAAACCACATTGCAAAGTAAGTTTTCCAACTTGTTCAGCTGAATGCAATAAATCCTGTAAATCTTTATTTTCCACAGTCAGAAATTAACATAATTTTCTGTTTAAGCAGTCCCATGATATGCTGTTGATATTTAAGCATATGAAATTGACAGTTTAAAGCCCTGATTGCCAAGGCTGCAGAAGTGTAAACCTTCTTACCCCATCTATCCAGCGCCCTGGAATCTCTATCAGAAGGGGTAGGATTTTTAGCAGTAGAGGCCTTAATGCCCATGGGACTCTGAGAAATGGTTTCAGGATCTGCAATAGGATTTTTGAAAAGGAATTTGTGGGAGTCAGGAACCCTGTATTATCTATCTGGCTTACAAGGAGCCGGAGGCACAGAATCAGGAGCCATACTAGATTCTGAAAAAACATCATCAACAATGTCTAGAACAGGAGGTATAGCCGAAGGCCTATGCTAAGGAAGAAGAAGAAAATCCCCAAGTCTCTTTTTAGATTCAGAGAAATCCTGACTTTCCCACTGGAAATGTTCCCTTAAGGTATGTAAAGTTTCCCCCCCAAAAAAATCCTTAGGGAGAGGAGCAGAAGGAATGGAATCTTCTGCATCTGAGTCTTCATAAGTAGGTATAGACAGATCCTGTTCATTAGAAGAGTCAGAAGAAATAGAATCCTGTTCAGGAGATTAATAATCAATGTCTTGCCTAGGCCCTCTTAGCAGGGGTGGGTTGGCTACCCCTGATCAGAGTAATTAAATCTTCAGCAATTTTGATCATTTGTTTTTTAGGCAATAGGGGCCTGCACACGTGGCCCAGGTGTCAGTTTTTTAGACATAGATTTAGATTTTGGCCTTAGTTTTGAAGATGGCGTTGGTCTAATATGCATATCTGTAGGCCTGAAAACACCCTCAGAAGCTGGTGCCTGCACAGCGGCTCTGGACCCATCTAAGGTAGACACATCCACGGGTTCCATAACTGAAGCATCTCGCGGCATACCAAACTCCGAATGGGTCTCAGCAGAGGCCTGCGAATCAGAAGTAGCGGGTATCAGGGCCTGCAAAAGCATCTCACTGAGTACAGGCGAACTGACGACTGGCTTAGGAGAAGCGTCGTCAGTTTTGAACCTCGACGGTCTGTCTCTTTTTCTTTGCATTTTTTTTTTTAGGTGTTCCGGTAGTCGGATTGCTAACTGATGACATTTCAGGATAATTAAAGCGCGAGCCAAAATATTTAGAAGCAAAAATATACCAATGTTTAATAGTGCATTGATTAAATTTAGCACAAAACCGACAGCAAGGTAAGTTGTGGTCAAGGCCTAGGCAAGGAATACAGTACAAATGAAAATCCTTATGAGGTATTTGCTTCCCACAAGTAATGCAATTATTAACTTTTACTGACATCGGTAAGGAGCAAGAAAAAGTTTCCCCAACGGGGTACTTAGCTTTTTAGTTGAAGACGTCGGTTCTGAAACTCGAAAACGAAAATTTCAGGAGTCAGCCGACCGGCACTTGCAAACTGATTCTGCTTCGGACACCGTGCGGCAAGAAAGACTGATGTAATGGCGTCAGCTGCATGTTTTACACCCCTGACAACCTGACGTCATGGAAGAAGGGACAGCAACGACACAGGAACCAAGACTCTGTTAATCAGGCCGACTGAGGGCAACCTGTCAGCAGATTACCCAAATGTAATGACTGCAACAGTGAAACACGAATAACATCTAGTTTCTTATGAACCTTTTTAATGGTTTGAGCAATGTGAATGGCGAATTTTAAGTTGTTGACAATTTGAGTTTAGTATGAGTTGTTGGGGGGGGGGGGTGATGATACTTTTGTTTTGGGATTCTACAGTAAAAGCTGGTAAGGATGAGGGAGATCTAGAGGGATGGAAGATGAGGAGCTTTGTTTGTTGAGGTTTAGGATGAGCTGGGAATTGGTGAACCACATTTCTGCTGAGAGGAAGGATTCCTGGGTAACGGAATTGAGATGTTGTAGTGTGGGACCAGAGCATACTAATGTAGAGTTATCTGCGTATTGTATAAGAGATGCATGAGGAGTGGAAGTGTGAAGATGGTTAGTGAACAGAGAGAAGAGTAGAGGTCCAGGGATGGAGCCTTGTGGGACCACTTAGATCACAGAGAAGAGTAGAAAGGTGGTGTTGTGACTGCACAGTCTGTTGACGTCCTGATAAGTAGCTCTGGAACCAGATGATGGAGGAGCTACTAAGGTTAAGGTTGGAGAGCACATTGACTCATTTAGTGTGATTTACCATATCAAAGGCCTCAGACAGGTCCAGAAATATAGCAGATACATATAGTCCTTGATTTGGTAGGGCACATTGACTCATTTAATGTGATTTACCATATCAAGGGCCTTAGACAGGTCCAGAAATATAGCAGATACATATTGTCCTTGACTTCTAAGGTGGTTCGCTGTATTAGTAAAGGCCAATAGAGCTGTGGTGTTGATGTGAAATGGGCGAAAACCATGTTCTGTACTTGATAACAGTTTGTGTGTGTAAAGGAAGTCCATGAGTTAGGCATGGATGACCCTCTTAGGATTTTGGATAATGGTGACAGGATGCCAATTGGTTGATAATTAGTCAATTCTGTGGAACTGTCTCCTTTTTATAGAGGAATAATATGAGAGATCTTCCCGATGGTAGGTACTATACCCTCAGATATTCATCTGTTTATGAGTATGGCTACTGGGTAAGCAATTGCATCTGTTGCGATTTTCAGGAAGTGAGCGGGGAGGCGGTCAGCAGCTAAGGTGGTAGGTTTAAGTTTTCAGAAGAGTTTTCTTATGGTATCACTATACACTGGTTGTAGTGTAAATTGGTTAGGGCAGATTTGTGAGATTGCAGGACCGGGGGAGGAGCAGAGTCAGAGTTGTTGGAAAAGTTTTAGGAATTTGCAAGGGCTTTGACTGTATCAGTAAAGTATTTATTAAAATGGGTTGCGATATTGCTAGAGGAGGTGGTTGGTGCAGGGGTGGGGGTAGTTATTCTTCCTGGTAGATGAATATTATTAATGGCTGCCCAAAATCTTTGAGGGTTATTGTGGTATTTCTCTTGAATATTGTGATAATAGTTGATTTTATCCAGTTTTACAAGTTTTTTAGCTTTGTTTCTGAGTTCAACGAATGTTTGTCTACTGCTTTGATTTTTCTGTTTGTGGAATTGTTCCTAGACTCTCTCTCTTGCTTTGAGTAAGGATCTACAATTATTTCTTAGCCAGGGTACAAACTTAGTTATCACTCTAATGGTTCTGGGGGGTGCATGACAATTTAATATATCTAAGAAGGTGGTATTAAATGAGTTAACAGTGTCTTTAAGGGATAGGTGACTGCATGTTTCCCAGTTGCAGTGTTCTGGAGAAGAGATGAAGTTATTTGGGTTAAAGGCTTTTTTATTTCTGATTGTACGATATGTAGTTTAGTTTTTTGTTGGGTACAAGTACGTAGTAGAAAGGTAGGCTGATGGTCACTCAGACCATCAGGAAGACAACCAACTTGAGAAGGAAGGGAAGGGTTATTAACAAAAATCCAGTCAAGGACAGACTGCTGTTTACAGCATTTGTCAGTCCTTGTAGGGGATTTGATTAGTTGGGTGAATCCATGTAGGCTAACATGGGTGGTTGGATTCTGAGCGGAACAATCTAACCAGTCAATATTAAAGTCACCCATCAGGACTGTTTCCCGTGGATGAGTGCTGGATGTCCAGTATAGTATGTGTTCCAGGGTGGGGATATTATTTCCTGGTGGAATATAGCCACCTATGATATTAATGTGTTTTTTGGGGTTAAGTTTTAGCTTTGCAAAGATTATTTCTGTGTTTTCAAAGTCAGGATGTTGGATTCAAGACAATCCAACATTAGGTAGTCTTTGAATAATATAGCTACCCCTCCACCCCTTTTGGTTTTCCTGTCTTTACTAAGGATATTATATACTGGAGCTGCAATTTCATTGCCATCATCAATGGATTTTAGCCATGTCTCAGTTGATATCACAATATCTGGAGAGTAGTGGGCTAGTAAGGCATGCAGTTCATGAACTTTTTTTCTAATACTCCTGACATTCATGTTAAGTATGAGAAGGGAAGACTTAATTCTGTTGTGTAGTAGCTCAAATTTGAATGTATTATGGTTGCTGTTTGAATTAGATAATGGAGCGGGACCAGGATTAGGCTGGATATCTCCCGAGCGGTTTAACTACTTTACAAAAGGTAAAGAAGGAGTTTGATGAACTTGTACTGTATTTTAGTGTATTTGAGACCAATGTGGGAGATATTAGCTTGGAGTTTAATTTTGTTCACATGGAGGTCTAGGAATAAAATAGGGATGGGCTATGGTGCAGCTTAGTGGTTTGTCTGGGTGGACAAAAGAGGAGGTATGGCGAGGGGGGCTGGTGCATGGTAGAGTGTAATTATATGATGTGAGAGAGCAGAGGAGCAAGAGCAGAGAGGTAGTAGGGAAATGTAGGGTGGTTAGTTTTATTTTTAATCTGCAGTGGTGTACAGGTAGACTATGGTAGTCTGGCATTTTGTGAGTATGCTGATAAGTAGATCAAATGATGAAATCCCCAAATTCCAGTCTTCATATGAAATCATGACCAGACCATCTTCTATGTCTGTGCTGGCAGTGACTACTCTTTTACAATAATTTCTCTTTTTGCCTTAGTTATGCAACTGTAGAGGTGGTACATATGGGGGTGGGGGCTGTCAGGGAGCTTGTCCCCTGCAAAAATGCTTTTAAAAATGTCTTGCCGAGTTGTATGTTTGAATCTTCTAGCACCACAGCCCAGTACTCATGAACAGGAAGTATCACAACAATTACAACTACAACCAGAGATAACAACCTACTGAGGTTCCAGAGAGAAGAAGCAAACTACCATCTGAACCCACACAGAGGGAAGACCAAAACAACTGGAGAAGGAAGCAGTGGACAGGAGCAAGAGTTTTAAGGTACCTGGACAAAAACAACTTCTACCTATCAGGGCCATGAGCCTGCAGACAGAATTAGACCCTGGGATCTAGAATCATTCGAAGAAATCACTGACAGCACATGAAGAAAAAGTGAACAGAGGACTTGCATTCATACCTCAGGGAAGGAGCAATGAGACTCAGACCATCACTGACTTAAGAATGTATGTGAGGAGGTTGAATTTGAAACTTTTCTTTCATGAGAAAAACAACATGGAAGAAGATAAATCCATCAAAGAAAAAATTAAAAGACCCAGTAGTTTTTCCCCCCATTGCATCCCACACTTGCAACCATTGAGACAAAATGCAAGCTGGACATAAGAAAGGCTCTCCAAAAAACACCAAAATGTAGATTTTATAATATTTCAAAGGATGAAGTATTAGCACTTGAGAATTTGAGCAATGATAGAACTAGACATGCTATGAAGGCTGACAAGGATGGGGGACATACTAGTTACAGATACTGACAGTTACATAATGAAAATAGAGAACATGCTGAACACAGCTGAGTTTTATTCTAAACATGCCTTTCTGCATATGTAGACTGGAAAGATAGGCTAACCACAATGCCTAATGAAGAACTTATTAGTGAAAACTTTTTTGTGTAGTTAAACACTCCTCACCCCAAGTTACTTTGTTTTTTCAGGATTTCCAAACCCCATAAGAACAGGGAAGATCCACCTTACAGACCTGTTACTGCAAGTGCAGGTTCCATATCAGAGACATGCCATATACTTAGATTTGATTCTACAGCCTCTTGCTGAAAATAATTATTTTATTTTATATTCAATAAAAAGTGTATGTGAATGAACAAAGCAAATTGGTAACTACTGATGTTGAAGCCCTATACACAGTGCTACCACACATGTACTGTACAGAAGCAGTTACAAAGGCTTATAGCAGAAATAACAATACTAAAAAAAAGCAAACTGAACACTTGGGAAAGCTAATAAACTTGGTGTTGAGTTGCATTTTTTTTCCGTTTCAGTGGCCACGCTTATAAACAAACAAGGGGAATAGCCATGGGTGCAGCTATGGCCCTAGCCTGGCCAATGGAGCCTTAGGCAAGTGAGAGGAGGAATTTCTGCTGCAAAGTGAATACCAGAGATTTATGACCAGGTACCCTTGCTTTATTGATGATGTACTTATTGTCTGGCAAGGTGAGAAATCTAAACTCACTGAGTTTATCCACTACATCAGTGATTCTACTCCTTTCTGAAATTTACCATTTCCATCAGCTTGGAGTCAGTGCAGTTCCTTGATAGACTGTCAGTACTGACAAAGACAGAGGAAATGTAATCAGTAACATACAGGAAACCAACATGAGAGAACTACTTACTTCACACAGATGGTATGCATCTGTAAAAACTAAGCACAATGCAGTAATAAAATCACAAGGCTACAGATCAGCATGCATTACCCACAGTTTGGCCCCTTTTCTCAAAAATATGAATGATCTTGAAAATGATTTCTTAACCAGAGGATATGAATCAAACATGTTATACATGATCCTGGATCCCATTAGAGATTCTAAAACTAACAATGACCCTATGTGGACGCCTTTTGGTAGAATTATGCAACGAGGCCACCCTAACCCAAAAGAAGAAAATAGTGAAGACAGCTGCATTCTAAGTTACACCTGTGATTTCAATACAATTAAAGTCATAGTGAAGACAGCTGCATTCTAAGTTACACCTGTGATTTCAATACAATTAAAGTCATAGTGAAGACAGCTGCATTCTAAGTTACACCTGTGATTTCAATACAATTAAAGTCATAGTGAAGACAGCTGCATTCTAAGTTACACCTGTGATTTCAGTACAATTAAAGTCATAGTGAAGACAGCTGCATTCTAAGTTACACCTGTGATTTCAATACAATTAAAGTCATAGTGAAGACAGCTGCATTCTAAGTTACACCTGTGATTTCAATACAATTAAAGCCATAGTGAAGACAGCTGCATTCTAAGTTACACCTGTGATTTCAATACAATTAAAGTCATAGTGAAGACAGCTGCATTCTAAGTTACACCTGTGATTTCAATACAATTAAAGTCATAGTGAAGACAGCTGCATTCTAAGTTACACCTGTGATTTCAATACAATTAAAGTCATAGTGAAGACAGCTGCATTCTAACTTACACCTGTGATTTCAATACAATTAAAGTCATAGTGAAGACAGCTGCATTCTAACTTACACATGTGATTTCAATACAATTAAAGTCATTATTAAGGAGAAGTGGGCCATCCTCACTGACAATCAGCAGCTTGTAGGGCTTTTAACAGAACACCCTACTTTTGCATATAAAAAGAGCAGACGCATACATAGGTATGTGGAAAAGAAAATTAAGGAAAACCAGGATGACATGAGCACTAAAATCTGTATGCCACAAAAAGTACAGTTTTGTACCTACCATAAATGTAGATGTTCGAGGATCCCATTGCTGCAGTCCTAACTATTGGGTATAGTCTGCATCCAGTCGGCCCGAATACCAGAGTATAAGGCTGACGTCGGTCAGGGCGCATTAGACTGACGTCAGTACGTCAGGGTACTAATGCGCATGACCGACGTCATATCCTCAGTCTTTTCTTGCCCCAGATGTCAGAAGACCCTAAAAAGACAAGGCCCAAAAAACCTGCACCAAAAATATGTACAATATATACAAGAATATATACAAAAAATTTAGCATGTAACCTCACCTACACAACCACCCCTAAAGACAGAGGGAAGGAGGCGGTAATTGGACTGCAGCAATGGGATCCTCGAACATCTACATTTATGGTAGGTACAAAACTGTACTATGTTCTTCGCTCCCCATTGCTGCAGTCCTAACTATTGGGTAGAATCCCAAAGCAGAGGTAAGGGAGGCTGGCAAATCATAAAGAAGCAGGAGCTGACAACATGCCTTGCAAAACAGCTGTGGCAAAACCAGCCCTAGACTTAGAGTAGATAGGAAGGTGATAATGCTTAGAGAAAGTATGCACTGAACTCCAAGTAGCTGCTTCCAAAATATCCTTAGTTGCCACCCCTTAGAAATGCTGTTGAAGTGGCAGTAGCCCTAGTGGAATGAGGCCTAATCCCAGCTGGAATCTCCTTGCCATGATGGGAATAACAAAATGCAATGCAAAAGCCAATCCACCTAGAAATAGTTTGTTTTGACACAGGCTTGCCCTGTGAACTCAAAGCAAAAGAAACAAACAACTGCTGAGACTGCCTAAAATCCTTAGTCCTGCTTAAATAATAACGCAATTGCCTGTGTACATCTAAAGTGTGCAAAATCTTTTCCCCTTTATTTTGGGGGTCTGCATAAAAAGTAGGCAAATGAATAGTTTGGTTTAAAGCCACACTAGAAACCACCTTAGGCATAAAGGAAGGATTAGTACGTAATGATACCCTATCCTTATGGAAAATCAAAATGGCTCTACTGCCATAAGGGCCTGCAACTCAGACACCCTTCTTGCAGAAGTAATAGCCAACAGAAAAGCAGTCTTCCATGACAAGTATTTCAATTCAGCAGTAGCCGCAGGCTCAAAAGGTTGTAGAGTAAGTTTTTCCAACACAAAATTGAGATCCCAAGCAGGAGTAGGAGCTCTATTGGGGGTCTTATATTCTTTGCCCTCTAAGAAACTGCTTGAACAAAGGATGCGAAAACAATGGTGGGTCACAATCATAGTGAGCTGAAATTGCTGCAGCATGAATCTTAATGGAAGAGAAGGACAAACCTTTGTCCAATAACTCAGTAAGGTATTGAAGAGCCACACTCAAATTAGGCTCAGAAACCTGCAAATTCTTTGCTGTACTCCAAAATAAAAATCTCTTCCATTTTTCTGCGTACACTTTCCTTGTACTAGGTCTTCTAGCTTCCATAATTACATTTAAAACTTGTTGAGGAAGTTGAGACCTGCTGTGTTTCAACACAGAAGATGCCAGGCTGTTAGATGAAGAGAGTGAAGCTTGACATTGAGCAGATGACCATCCTTCTGAGATAACAGATGAGGAATCAGAGGTAAAGGCCATGGAGGCTTCCTTACCAGACTCCGTAGTAGTGGGTACCAGTGTTGCCGAGGCCAATCTGGAGCTATCAAAATCATCCTTGGCCTGTCTTGTCTGACCTTTAATAGTACCTTTGGAAGAAGAGGCAGAGGAGGAAAGGCATACACATGAAGGTTTTTCCAACTGAAAGACAGAGCATCCACTTTCCAAGCTGTGTGATGAAACCCCTTTGTGCAATACTGTGGCAGCTGGTGGTTTAGTGGAGAAGCGAACAGATCTATGTCTGGAGTTCCCCATGACACTGTCAATTTTGAAATACATGAAGATCCAGTTTCCACTGTGGGGATCCATGATTTGTCTGCTTAACACATCTGCTAAGGAGTTCTGTGCTCCGGCAGAAACCTTGCCTGAAGAGTTAGTTGCAAGCTTAGCGCAGTCTCCCATAAAATCATTGCTTGCCTGCATAGAGGATAAGAATGTGTTCCCCCTTGCTTGTTGATGTACCACATGACAGTTGTGTTGTCTGTTAGAATCAACACCTGCCCTGGAAGAAGTAACTCCTTGAAAGCCATTAATGCAAACTGGACTGCTAACATCTCCTTCATGTTGATATGTAGATGCTGTAGTCTGGCAGGCCACTTGTCTTGTATCCACTTTCCATTTAGATGAGCTCCCAAGCAATGTCCGAGGCATCTGTCGTTAAAATCTGACTCGCCTCTGGCCGGGTCACAGAGAGTCCCTTGTTTAGGTGACATTCCTGAGCCCACCACAGAAATTCTTTTTGAAGGCAAGGTATTATTTGAATGACAGTGTCCAAATCCTGGCAGTGCTGTGTCCATACATTTTGAGATACCATTGTAGCTTCCTCATATGCAGTTTGGCATTGGGAAGTACCAGAATACAAGATGCCATGAACCCTAATGCTTGAAGGACTGTCCTTGCAGTCAGCACGGACTGATGAGATAGTTGATGGAAGTAAAGTGATAGACTCTTTTGTTTGTCCGGGGTTAAAAGGCCATCTGGGCTGCTGTATTCAGTCTCACACCCAGAAAGCACATGTCTTGAGAGGGTACTAGACTGGACTTTATTTCGTTCACAGAATACCCTAGGCATCTTAGCACTGCTATGACATGTTCCAGATGCTGTAGAAGGACTTCCTTTTCTTGAGCCAGAATCAGGCAGTCGTCCAAGTAAGGATAGATTTGAATTCCTTGAAGCCTGAAGTAAGCTATCACTGCAGCCAGAACCTTTGTGAATACTCTGGGCGCAGTAGATAAGCCAAAGGGCAATGCAGAGAACTGATAATGAGAATTTCCAGCTCGAAACCGCAGATACTTCCTGCAACTTAGCCTTATAGGCACATGAAGGTAAGCTTCCTTGAGATCTAAAGTTACCATCCAGTGACCTTTGCCCAGCAGAGGTAAAAGCTGTTGTAACGTCAACATCTTGAACTTGGGAATGTCCAGAAAAGTGTTGAGGAGAGATAAATCCAAAATTGGTCTCCACGTGTTCCCCTTCTTTGGTACTAGGAACAGGCGAGAATAAAATCCTAGGCCCCTTTCTGATACAGGGACTGGCTGAATGGCCCCTATCTGGAGTAACTGAGAAACTTGCTTGTGAGCCTCTTTTCTTTGTGGAGGAGGAACGTCTGGCATGCCTTTGAAAGGGGCATTGTATGGAAATAAAATCTGTAACCGTGGTGAATGATATCCAACACCCATTTGTCTTGAGTAATTAAATCCCAATTTTCTTTGAAAAGAGACAGTCTTCCTCCCAAAGGAGCTGCCAGACGGGAATCTACTGGCAGCTGAAAAGACAGGTCATTGGGTCTGTTTACGAAAGGACTGACCCCTGCCCTCACCAGAAGTCTGAGCAGGTGAACTCCTGTTCTAGGCCTAAAAGAACCTTGTGCCCTGCCCCTACCACGCCTAGACCTACCCGTAGACTGGGAATCATAAGCAGGATATGTCCACCCCTTAGCAGGCCAATTTCTACTAAACTTCGGTGGCTGCACCTGCAAAAATCTTTAACAGTTTGCATAGACTTAGCTTTGTCCTCCATTTTCTTTAAAACTGCTTCCACAGGCGATCCAAACAACACATCAGACTGTAAAGGAGCATCCAAAATCCTTGTCTTAACATGCTCAGCTAAATTCTGATCCTTCAACCAGGCATGCCTGCGAAGAACAGAACTAGTAGCAGCCACCCTCGAGGAGGCCTGTACAGCATCAAAACCACATTGCAAAGAATGCTTACCCACTTGTTCAGACACATGAACCAAATCCAGCAACTCTTTACACTCAATACCTTCCGCCAAAGCATCCACCTTAGATTTCAATTGTGAAAGGAGATAATTCTGATATTTTAGCATGTGAAACTGACAATTCAATGCTCTCATGGCTAGAGTGGAAGAAGTATACACTTTCTTTCCCCACCTATCCAAAGCCCTTGCCTCTTTATCAGTGGGAACAGGATTTTTAACCACAGAAGCTTTAACACCTTTAGGCCCTTGAGAAATAGTTTCTGGGTCCGCCCTAGGACTCTTAAACAAATACTTATGAGCTTCGGGCACCCTATAATACCTATCAGGCTTAACAGGAGCAGGAGGCAAAGAGTCAGGGTTCAGGGAAGCCTCTGCAAAAACATCTTCCACCACATTCAACACAGGAGGAATAGCTAAGGGCCTATGCTGGGGTAAAACAAGAATTCCTAAGCCTTTTCCTGGAATCAGAATAATCCTGGCCTTCCCATTTAAAGTGCTCCCTCATGGAATGCAGAGCCTCTGAAAATGAGAAATCCTCAGGAGGAGAAGCTGTAGGAGCGGAATCATCCACATCAGAATCAGAATAAGTAGGATACTCCTGCAAGTCTTCCGCAGAAGACTCTGAAGCCTCTGAACACTGTTCAAAACTATCAAACTCCGGTTCCACCCTAGGCCTCTTATCAGGCGGGGGCATAGAACCTCTAATCATAGTAATCAAATCTTCTGCCATTTTAAGCATATGTTTCTTAGGTACAGAACCCGAAATGCTAGGAGAAGCCCCCACTGAAGCTGAACTAGGCCTACCTCTCAAAGAAGTTTTGGCAACAGAAGGAGAGGCTCTAACTACCTTGGGAAGAGAGGGAAGAACAGTCACCTGAGAAGCCCCCTCAGCCTGGCCTACCTCCTGAGAAGGCACATCCTGTAACAGTAGAGTTTCTGCCTGGGACTCCATGGAAACTCCTGGCAAAACCTCTGGCTCCACCGAGTTTCTAAAGAACCGACGTCCGGGACTGCCGGTTCATCAACCCTAGGCTTCGCTGTTTTGTCCTTGCGCTTCTTGACGAAGCGGCGCGGAGCATCCGACGGCATTTTATAATTGCAACGCTTCCCAAACACTAACCTGGCACAGTCTAACCTCCTCTTAATAGTGCGTTTGTTAAACCTAGCACAAGAGCGGCAACCAACAACGTCGTGCTCAGGCCCTAAACAAGGTATACACAAGGTATGGTAATCCCTATGAGGTATCTGTTTCCCACAAGAAATACAGTTATTCACTTTTTCTGACATCCGGTAAAATACTGAGGCAAGAAAAACCAAAATGTTCCCCAACGGGTACTTAGCCAACTCTGTTTCGGTCTGAAACTCGGTTTCGAAATATTTCAGAACGCCAACCTGCACTCGCAAAACTGCTTCTGCATCGGGCCATGCGGCAAAAAAGACTGAGGATATGACGTCGGTCATGCGCATTAGTACCCTGACGTACTGACGTCAGTCTAATGCGCCCTGACCGACGTCAGCCTTATACTCTGGTATTCGGGCCGACTGGATGCGGACTATACCCAATAGTTAGGACTGCAGCAATGGGGAACGAAGAACATCTGCACTTTCTGTGAGTACTTGATGGGATGCAACTCATTTGAGTGACCCTAGCTTAATATGATGGTGAAATCTTCAGCAGGCTGTAACTGTAACACTGAAAAAGTTGTACATAGGGCCAAGTGTAATGACTGACCTGCATTTTATCTGGGTAAGACTATGAATAAACTGAAAAGGAGGATTTCAGATCATCTTTTTAACATCAAACGTAAATGCCTGAGGAATGCCTTATCCAAACACTTACTAGAACACCCCAGACATTCTGGTTTTAAATTTTTATTCTGGACTGTGTGGAGATGGATGAGCTTGAAAGGGACATCAATGGTGTTTTGGAGAAAAAAATTAAGTTGGCACCTGAAATTAAATGCATTCAGAAGACTTAACTACTACTGCTCTATTAGCAGTGTGTTGAATTTACATAAGCTGCCACACAATCTATAAAACTTTTTTTAGGAAATTTTTGAGGAAATATTTTTATGTACTAAAGGTACCAAACAAAAAATAAAAAGTGATGTTCAGAATGTCTGTAAATATACATATGTTTAGTTACTTTAACCTCAATTCTGCTTTGATTAGATTTAGTACACTCTTGCATCACACAAGAAATTTATACGGTAAATTCAAAACATTTTTTCATGCTGCTATTACTAAATAATATAGGTTTAATTAACTCATTTAGCATTCTGGTGCACACTCATGCACACACCTGCAGACTTCTATACATTACTAGTTTACTTCATCCACTGTTTTTTTTTTTTGAGGCTGTAAACATGAAAGCTGTCATGACAGGTGTCTTTTTTCCAACTGCAAAGCACTAACATTTTTTATGAGGTATAAATAACTTTGTTTTTTATGCACACTAATACATATGGATGGATGCTTATTAGATATTACTACACAGATATATTTTATAGTGTTCTAATTATATAATGTTTATGGTTAGATAGCTGTGTGTTTTTTTTCTTGTAGCTATTTTTCCAGACCTACTTCTAAGTGTATAAAAGCTGATATGTTTAACATTGTAAAGTACTTCTGATTTTTTGTTACTGAGGATCATTTGTCTGTGACAAATAAAGGTTTGTTGCTTTGGAGCACTACCTGGGTTTCATGATTTTTGAAATTCTTGTGACTGAGCTCATCAACGAAATTTTAAGACTACTAGCTTTTCATTTTTTCCTCAACACTTGTGTTGGTGAGGCTGGAACTAGACATTTCTAGCACCTTAACCTTTGGGAGCGTTGCAACTTAAAGAGGGGCAGGCGAAGTAAACATTTCATAACAAGTTTGGAAAACATGAAAGATAGTGAAAAGGGCAGCCCAATATGCAATGATACAAGCTACTCTCTCATTCTGGTGGGAGGACTAAGTATTGAAAAGGAATGCAAATTAGTAATTTCATCAGTCTCCCTGCCTTTGCACAAAAGGGAATAGCATTCATCTAGTGCTGAGGCACTACATTTAATTTTCTGTGACAAGTCTTCTGAGAAGATGTTGATATTACAGGCTATCAGTATTTATAAATCATCACATGAAACGGAGATTGTTTTTTTTAAATGTTTATTTAGCTGACTGACAGCCCTCACTGACAGTGCTGCAAAAGTTGCTTTGAAGGTCTACACATGATGAATATTTTACATTCTGAATGGACTACACGTGGATCACGTGGAATCACAGAAGGCAATACTGTTATGCCCACTCAAAATTCTAGGACCATGTGCTATGCTGTTTTAGACAATGTAAGTGACTATGTTCGGATTCTGGAACTGCCAGTCAAAGTTCACTAGGATGTTCAGTGCAAATCTTTAGAGACCTACCCAGGGCTTACCTGATAAATGGTCAGACTGTGTAGAGTCAAAAACACTACCACTGTCAAACTGCTCTAGTAATTTACTGTTTAAGATGGCCTTGTTCAAAATTTAACTTTGGGCAGACCTCTAGAAAAGTAAGACTGCACAGTTTAGAACATCTGAAAGATCATTTTTGCAATAAATCTACTATGAGCTTCTGACCGAATATTTCACAGTAGTTATGGTTTACCTTATTTTGTTGCATATAAAGTACAGTTGTGTAAAATCTTACCATAACAGTAGATGCCATTCTCTTCATTGTTGCAGTATTCTAAACAAAATGGATTTCCCACCCAGGGCAGCCTGATGCTCGGCCAGTATACAAACGCCTAATGATCTTGTATGCACCATGCATCACACTTATGCTCCTCACATAAGTGTGACATAAAAGGGACGTACGGATGCAACTACCCAGAACTGAATTGCCCCAGAAGAGAACAGTCTCCACAGAGAGGTGTCCATGCACATCCAGAAGGGAAAAATGCAGAAGAAAAAGGGGAACCCTCCCCCCCAGAAGGGAATCTAAAACAAAAGCCAGAACAGACAACAGAGGGTTGGAGGGAGGGGAAAATACTGCAACAGTGAAGAGAAGGACATCGATTATGTTAAGAGTTTAGACAAGTATACTATGTCCTTCTTTATCACTGTTGCAGTATTCTAAACAGAAAGGAGAGTAAAAAAGCTCAAAAAATAAAATGGGAGGTGGAAGGTTGAGAAGAGCCCTCAACAAACCCATATAAAATGGTTTCAGCAAAACCTGCTCTGGCCCTAGAAACCATATTCAACTTATAATGCTTAATAAAGGTAGGCACTGAAGACCAAGTAGCAGCTTCAAAGATGGAACTGGTGTCCAACCCCTTGAAGAAGGTGCCAGAAGAGACAACAGCTCTAGTGGAATGAGCTCTAGCAGAAGTAGACAAAGATTTGTCATGAAAAGTATAGTAAAAAGAAATGGCCTTAGACATCCAGGAGCAAATGGTTTGCTTAGAAAGAGCTAAACCCAAATGCCCTAGGATGAAAGGAAACAAAAAGCTAATCAGACTTATGAATGACCTTAGTTTTATCCAAATAGTACCGGAGCTGTCTTGTGTACATGCAAGGTAAGCAGGACCCCCTCACTAGCAGACTGAGAAGGGGAAAAAGGAAGGAAGTTGCACCAACTGATTCAAGGACAACTCATTTACTGCCTTGGGCATAAAAGAAGGATTAGTATGAAGGGACACCATGTCCCTGTAAAAAAACAAAAAAGAAGGAATGGCCATAAGGTCCTGGAGCTCAGAAACCCTCCCAGCAGAAGAAACAGCCAGCAACAAAACACTCTTCCACATACAATGCTGTAAAGAAGCAGAATCTGCAGTCTCAAAAGAAGCCCAAGTTAATTTTTCCAAAACAAAATTAAGGTCCCAAGGAGAAGGAATATGTTTCCTTGGAGATATAATATGGAGGACACCTTTAAAAATTGTTTGACCTCAAACCAAGAAGCCAGAGGAGGATTCAAGGGCAGACAAGCAGAAATGGCTGACAAATGGGCCTTCACAGATGAACAGGCTACGCCAGACTGGAGCAACTCACAAAAATAAGACAGGACCAGAGGGGACCCCACTGAAAAAGAGTCCTGGTTACCAGCATGGAACCAGACAGAAAATATTTTCCATTTGGACATATACAATTTTCTGGCAGAGGGGTTCCTTGTCTTCTGTAAAACTCTGAGGTTGTCCTCAGAAAAGAGGTGCTTGAAAGGGATGAAAACCCTTTCATCCATAGTGTCAACTGAAAGGTGGACAAGTGAGGATGGATGAGAGACCCCTTGCCCTGTGTGAGGAGATCCAACCAGTGAGGCAACTTGTGCTGATTGCCCCCTAGCCAGATGCATTAAGAGGGAAAACTAGTGCCGTCTTGGCCAAAAGGGAGTCACTAGTAAGAGTTTTGGAGAGTCCAGCTGAATCTTCTACAGGACTCTTGGAAGCAGAGGAAGATGAGGGAAAGCGTAAAGATAATACCCTTCAAAGGAAAAGAAAGGGCGTCCATCATCAACACCAGATGGCATCACACTATGAAACAGAAGAGAGGAAGCTGCCTGTTCAGAGGGGAGGCAAAAAGATCTACCTGAGAAATACTCCACCAATGGACAATGTCCAGAAACACAACTCTGTGAAGCATCCATCTGTGGAGCCTGTGTTTTGAACCTGCTCAGAGGGTCTGCTCCTAGACTGTGCTCTGCAGGAATGTATACTGCCTGAAAAGTCAACTGATAACTGAGAGCCACCTCCCAAGTCTGAACAGCCATCCTGCAGAGGAAGTAAGATTTTGTGCCTCCCTGCTCGTTGACATAATCACATCACAGTTTGTGTACACCTTCAAGGGACCACCTGAAGAGAACACCGGGTGAAAAACTTTAAGGGCCAGAATCACAGCTCTCATCCCTTTGATGTTGATATTTTCTGACTTCTGATGGGGGGGGGGGCGAGATCCTGAACTTTCAGGTGACCAAAAAAAAGCCCCCCATCTCAAGTCTGAGGCATCAGTGAACATTTCTTGAGAAGGGACTGGAGGCTGAAAGAGCAGGCCTGGGTTGAGAACAAAGTGTTGAATCCACCATTCAAATTCCTTCTTTAGATAGGGAAGGATAGGTACACTGAAATCCAAGAGTGACAATGCTGCAGCCAAACTGACTTGAGATACCACTGATGCTTCTGCATATGCAGACTGGCAAGAGTCAGTACTAGAATAGAAGAGGCCATGAATCCCAGGGCCCGAAGAAACTCCCTGTCTGGCACAGCAGTCAGAGGAAGAAGAGACTGAAAAAGGCTGTAAATGACAAAACTTTTGGAGATGGAAGAGAAGCCAACACTGGCACTGTCTGAATCCTGCATCCCAGCTACACATGATCCTGATAGGGACTTGGGCTGGACTATTGGAAGTTGATAGCGAACCCCAGACTTTGAAGAAGAGAGATGGTGAGCTCCAGATCCTGCAACAGGCAACTAGGAGAAGGTGCCTTAAGTAACAGGTTGTCCAGATAAGGAAAAATCTGATTGCCGTGGAGTCTGCAGAAAGCAATCACAGGAACTCGTCATTTTGTGAATACCCTTAGGGAAGTACGGAGGCCAAAGGGCAAAACAGAGAAGTGAAAATGAAAGGAAAACATAGACAAACATAAAAACCTCCTGAAAGGATGGTGAATAGGGATATGAAGGTAAGCATCTTTCAGATCCAAAGACACCAGAAAAGCCTGTGGTAGTAAAAGAGGAAACTGGGTTTTAAGAGTAAGCATCTGAAAAGAAGAGAGCTTGATGAAGGTACTGAACAGGGAGAGATCCACAAAAGGTCTCCAACTGCCCTCCTTTTAAGGAACCAGGAACCTCCTGGAATAAAAACCTTTCCCCACCTGGGAAGAGGGGACAGGTTGAATGGTTCCTTGGCTCACCAGGGACCATAGAAACTCTGAGAAATAAAGGAGATGATCTAGAGGAGGTTGAGGAATCCCTGAAAAAAAAAAAGAGGGTGAGACTTCCATACCATGAAGTAACCCTGACAGATGACAGAAAGATCCCAAGAGTCTGAAGTGACGAGATGCCAATTTGGAAGGCAAAGGGAAAGTCAAAGGGACAAAGAAACCTGGTCTAAAAGAAGGGGGAATTATCAAAGAGAAGCAGGCTTATCAGATAAAGGAGGCTTCTGGGCCACAGAAATCTGAGAAACCTTAGACGGGGGGGGGGGGGGGGGGGGGTGCACCTATCAATCTTCCTATTGTTGGAGGCCTGGTGAGGTTGCCTACCAACAAAAGCAGATCTAGAAGGATAATTCCTCTGTAACTTAGGGACAGGAGAGACAAAAATATGTTTAAAGTCCTGCAAGGCTTTGTCTTTCTCTTGAAGAGACAAACATGTCAGCAGAAGCAGTCCCAAAAAGATGTTTATCCAAAGGATCATCTAAAACTTAGCTTTAATGTTTGCATACACAGAGTGGAGATGAAGCCAAGAATAATACCTCATGACAAACCCAACAGCTGCATCCCTGGAAGAGGCATCAGCAGCATCATAGCTATACTTAATAGAGTGACGAGGCACTTGAGAAGCAGAACCTAAAATAGACAAGGCAGAGGACTTGCCTTGAGAATCAGGGAGGTCAGAAATAACTTGACAAGCCTGACCAATCAAGGCTAGAGCACACCTGGTCATGTGGGTCTAGTAATTAAAAACCCTAAAGGCCAAAGTAGAAGCAGTGTAAACTTCCTTACCAATCCTTTTCATTGCCCTACTATCATTATCAGAAAGCAAACGTTTGGAAGACAGCAAAAGCTTAAAAGGTTTGTCAGAACAGGCTGACACAACAGCAGGATCAGCAGAAGGACATTTCAATAAAAATTGGCAATCCTCAGGAACCTAACGGGTTTCTTAGGAGCAGGACGCTGACAATCAGGAGACTTTGAAGCAGCAATGAATGTATCTAACAAGGCAGCCAACACAGGAGGAACTGCCGATGGTTTAGGAGTATCCACCTGAAGCAACTCATAATATCTTCTCTGAATATCAAACACTTGAGAAGAATTCCACTTAAAGTACTCCATCATCCTAGCAATTGTGTCCCCAGAGGACAATTTCTTAAAAAAGGAGACTCAGGGCTTACATAGTCCTCTTCATCAGAACCATAAGACAAAGGTGAAGATGAAGAACAGGACAAACACCTCTCATCAGACACTGAATCCTCATCCAAGGAATCTGGTTCCCTAAGCTGTTTAAAAGGGGTAGAAGTTCAAGGAGGAAAAGCAAGTACAGAAACCATCTGAGGAGGCTTTAGGGCCCATCAAGGCAGAGAACAAGCCCTGAATAAACTCTTGTCATTTCCTTTGAGGATCTTTGGGATGGACTGAAACATGCTTTATTTTTTGTCAGCAACATCAGCCCTAGCAAATATCGAAGGCTCCGACCTTCGGCAAGATTCGATAAGAGAACCCGGAAACTCCTTCCTTACCAATTTCTGTGGAATCCTTCTAGGACCCTCCTAGATAATCAAACTCTGTGCCCTCTCGATGTCTTGAGTAGACTCCTGCAGTGCCTTTGGGGACATGCAAAAGAATGGATCCATGCCGGTCTCTTACAGGGTTGTGGCAGAGGAATCGGATGTAGACGCCGAACAACCTACAGCGCTATTACCTGCTTCTAGAGGGATGCCTGGTGGAGGCTGGACAGCTAAAGAATCCGGATGAGACTTCTTGGCAGCCTTTTTGCATACGGGGAATATCTCGGGGTTAAATGATTCTGCCATGGTACCCTGGGCTACTTAAGCCCTTGGTTTTTAAGATAAATGGCCAGGGAAGATAAACTGCTTCTGAGTTCTTTAGGTACAAACACCTTGCAGATACTACAAGAGGTTATAGGTTCATAGGTTGTACTAGGTTATCTGCCCTAGGGCCTATACAAGCCAAGCCATAACAATTACCTGGATATTTCTTCCCACAATATTTACTTCCCTGGACCCCTGCCTAGCAGGGTGACTGACGTGATACCCGGGGTGAATTTCCTATTTCCCATCCAATCATCAAGGTTCCTTTTGAAGAGGGCCAAGGAGGTGCTCTGCTTGACATGTATGGGCAGTCAATTCATAGGTTTATAGGTTCATAGGTAGGTACTGGGCTATCTGCCCGAAGGCATATATTAGCCCAGCCACGTTGTGCGGTATTCACCACCCCTTTGGTTAGTTCCCTAGGCCCTTGATCTAGCAGCTAGTACCCTTGGCCCTCATCTAGTAGAGCTGCTGGTATGATCCCTGGTGTGAACTTTCTGTTACCCATCCACTTGTCAAGGTTCCTCTTGAAGAGTGATAGTGAGGGGCTCTGTCCTATGTAGATCGGGACCTTGTCCCATAGCAAGGGGAAGTCTTTGCGAAGGGAATTTATCCCTCCAGTATGTTCTATTCATTGTTGTGCTGAGGTTTATATCCCTAGAGCGTGTAGCTCGAGTAGATTTTGTTTTGCTAAGATGGAGCATGTTCAACAGTTCTGGGTTGGACATGGCTCTGTATGTTAGACAGAGATCGCCTCTGGAAAGGCGGTATGCAACAGAGAAAAGCCTTAGTTTTTTCAATCGTGCTGCATAGGGCAACTGTTTGAGGCCAGTAATCCTCTTAGTGAGGTACCTCTGTGGTCTCTCCAGCTGCTGGAGATGCCTAGCCAGGTACATTCCAATTGGTGCATTATACTCGATAATGGGTCTGATGAGGGAAGAGTAGAGGGGCACCACTACATCCTTAGATCTTGATGCGAACCCTTTCGTGATCAGATGGGTCACATAGAAGGATTTTCTAACCACCATGGCAACATGGTTATCAAAGGAAAGCTATCTACTTGGGTCCCTAGATCCCTTATTACTTCTTCAGATTTCAGGGGGTTACCTCCTATGTGGTAGTTCGCGGGTACTCTGTTTTTTCCAAAGGGGATTACTATGCATTTTTTAGCATTTAGCTTGAGACCATGGCTTTGACACCATGCATCAGTCTCATTAAGGTCCTTCTGGAGGATATCCATGTCGGTCGGAGACTCTATTATAGCACCCAATTTGCAGTCGTCCACAAACTTGGTCAGCCACAACCCTTCAGTGCTTGCCTGTACTTCTGAGAAGTATATGCCAAACAGGAGGGGCCCCATGACAGAGCCCTGAGGCACACTGCTCGTTACTGGTCTGGATTCGGACATAGATCCCACTACTCTTACTTTGTGGGATCTGTCTGAGAGCCAGTTTGTGATCCATCTTGTGATGTAAGGGTTTATGCCCAGGTTGGTGAGTTTATCAATAATACCCAAATGGGGAATGGTGTCAAATGCTTTAGCAAGGTCAAGGTAAGCCGTGTGTACCTCCTTTCCCTTATTTATAGCCTGAGTAACTGTCTCAAAGAAGTCCACCAGGTTCAGGAGGCATGATCTGCCCTTGACGAAGCCGAACTGTGTGGGGTCAAGTGTTTGGAGGTTCCCAATCCCTCCATTTATGAGTTCCATAATGATTTGCTCCATTGCCTTACAGATCAGACTGGTCAGGCTTATTGGTCGGTAGTTCCCAGGGTCGGTTGTGGGTCCACCCTTGTGTAGTGGAACCACCATTGCTGTGCGCCATTCTATGGGCACATATCCTGTCGAGAGGCTGAGACTGAACAGGCTATTCAGATGCGGGGTTAATTCATTTTGGAGCTCACGTATGACACAGCCCGGGACACCATCTGGTCCCATGGAGACAGTGTTTTTAGCTTTAGATAGAGCCATATTAACCAACGTATCAGTAATAATTGGAGTTACACAATCCCCTGGAATAGTAATAGGCCCTGTAGGTGGTGAGGGGGGGGGGGGGATTTGCACTGAACCTATCAGCCAAGATGTTGGCAATGTCATTGGGATCAGTGTATTTTGTTCCATTTTGTACTGGCTTAGAACAGACATGAGCATTGCCATTTAGGTTTTTGACGTAACCATAGAAGGCCTTATGGTTATCCTTGGCAACCTTCTTTTCGACACTGGCTTTAGTTGTCTTGATGAGGGCCCTCAATTTCTTACTAATGCTGATCAGGGATGATTTTTCTACTTGAGATTTGGCCTTTTTCTGTACAAGTCTCCTCCTTTTATTGTATAGTTTGCTTATGGCCGGGGTGCACCAGACTGGTTTCTTCTTGCTTGAAGAAGGAGTCTTGGTTTTATTTGGGATAGCACAGTCCATGCAATCCGGAAGATGTAAATAAAGTGCCTTGGTGTAGGATTCTGCATCCTGGATATCATTATCCTTCTGCAAGGGAATAGTGAAGCTTTCCACTTCTGACGCAAGTAGTTTGAAGTTTGCTTTGGAAAGGTTTTTTACGATGGTTTCTTTGACTGGGGGAGGTGGAGGGGTGAGGACGTCCAGGGTTATCAGTTTGTGGTCTGATCTGACCAGAGAGGGAGTGATAATGGGTGTGGTACAATGGGCGCCCATATTTGTGATGACTAAATCCAATATGCTGTCCCCTCTAGTGGAAGAACATACCAGTTGTTAAAGGGCATTTGAATTTATAAATTCTATGAACCGCTGGGCATAGGAGTTAGAACTTTGGTAGTTTGCCCAGTCTATACCAGGGTAGTTGAAATCACCCAAAATTATGGTGTTGGGTAGGACCTTTATATTTTCCAATGCCTCAAGGAATGCTGAGTGAGCATCTTGGGACATGGTGGGCGATCTATAACAGGCTATGACTTGAAATGTGGTTTTGCCTGCTGATAGTTGCGCATGGATGATCTCTGGGGCATCATGCTGCGCCACTAACCTGGAGATGTGGGTATCCTTGATGAATATGGATACACCTCTGTCCTTTGTACTGCGATCCGGTAACTGAGGCCGGAATGTATGATATGAATTGCAACGTGGTAGTGCTGGGGTGCTCCCTGGAGCCTTGAACCAGGTTTACGTCACTGCACAAACATCGATTTTCTCCATACTGAAGAGTGCCTCGAGTGCGTGCATTTTGAGGTTGAGACTTCTGGCGTTGAGTAGCATTACCCTTAGTTTTTGATTACCTGTGCTGGTTACGGTGGTTGGTTTGTCCTTTGAGCCTTGCCTAACTCTAGAGTATGGGGAGTCTCTAGGTCAGGAACCTATCCCCCCAGCATGTTTTGTTCATTGTGATGACAAGGTTTAGATCCCTGGAGCATGTGGCTCTGAGGGATTGGGATTTCTTTAAGTGGAGCATGTCCAACAGCTCAGGGTTTGACATGGCCTTGTATGTTAAGCAGAGATCGCCTTCGAGCAGACGATATGCCACAGAGTATAGCTGGTGGAAGCACTCAAACAAAAAGGACACTGTTTGTGATGATCCTTATGGGGAATCTGCCTCTCACATTGCCATTTTCACTTCTTGGTTGACATGAACTCAAGAGAGTAAAATAAAATACAAAACCAAGAAAAGAAAAAACAATGCTAATGGAGCACTTATCTGGTGGCTAAGTATTCAGTACAGCAACAAGCAGCTCAGACCAACTAGCAATAATGGCGTTCGAACTGGCGGCAAAGAAGTTCTGGGTAGTTGTGCCTGTACATCTCTTTTATGCCCTACATTCTGTGTAGGGAGGAAAAGTGTGATGTACATTGCATACAACATTATTAGGCTTTGTATACTGGCAGAGTGTCGGGTAGTCCTGGGTGGGAGATCCCTTCTGTTTAGAATACTGCAACAGTGATACAGAAGGACATCACAGGGGATATACCTAGTAATGGACATCTCCAACCTCCTTTGTCAAAAGGAATTTGAACCTACATAGCCCACCTTATCATGAAAGGGTTCACATCTATATCAAGAGAGGTCATTGTGCCCCTCTACTCATCACTCATTAGGCCCATAATTGAATACAATGCCTCATTTGGGATGTACCTTACCCGACACCTGCAGCAACTGGAAAGACCCCAAAACTACCTCACCAAGAGGATCAAGGGACTCAAACAGATGCCCTACGCAGTTAGGCTAAAGAAACTCCAGCTCTACTCAGTTGCTTACCGGCATCTCAGAGGCGATCTGTGCCTGAAGTATAAAGCCATGTCCAAACCAGAATTAATGGACATGCTCCACCTCAGGAAATCCAAATCCCTTAGAGCTACATGCTCCAGGGACTTAAACCTCAACACAGAAATAAATAGGGTATGCTGGAGGGACAGATTCATATCCCAGAGGCTCCCCTCACTCTGGAAGAAAATCCCAATCCATATTAGGCAGAGCCCCTCAATGACCCTCTTCAAGAGAAATCTTGACGAGTGGATGGGAGATCGTAGGTTTACCCCTGGGATCTCTTCTGTATCCCTACTAGACAGAGGCACAGTAAACTAACCTTAAAAGGGCTATCTTCTGTGACCTACTATACAGAGCCACAGTTAACTAATCTAAAAGGGTGGCAAAAGCCAAACACACTCTGGCTAGGCTTATAAATGCCCTAGGGCAGATAGACTAATATCAACCTATGAACCTAAGACAGATTTAAATTTTTCCACTGTGGTACTTTACAGCTGGGAGGAATTCATAATGAGTTACATTATGAGACATCCAATACATTTTTCTGGATATTTAGACATTTACATATTATATACACAACTATTTACACTATACACTTTTTAACTTAAGTAAAGAAGACACACTAAGCACAAGTATATTACTCTCATTCCCTCCGGTACAGCTCTTTTGAGTATGTGCCTTTAATTCCCAGTGGGCGTGGCTTAAGCCATTAAAAAATGAAGTCATCACCTTACAGTTCTACAAAATACTCATTGAAAGAGGTCAAATTTGCCATCACATATGCTTCAAGACAAAATATCCTGGTACCTTGTATGTAACATGGTTTTGGAATTATTGATGCAAATATGAACAATCCATATTTGACGCTTAGAGCAGTAGGAGTTAACTGCTTAAGATGCCTGGAGGAGCACTCGGCTGTAATGAGTTAAACAGAAATCACTGCAGGATAAAGAAACTCATTCAGTCAAGCGACAGATAAGTAAAGACTGAGGAAGATGAATCTCATTAACAATTTGTACCCTCACTCCTTTGAAGCAACAGATATATTCTCATCATATGAAAAAAACATCCTTGATTGTCTATGGTTGGCCAATAGCATTTAGAATATGGCAACAACTTGAAAGACCCCGTTTTCAGGAACATCTGTTGGGATGCACTGCACTGGCGACATAACAATAAGAATCCTCCACAAAGCACATGTCCCTAGTGAACATTTTCCTGCAGATCAAATAACACTGAAGTTTTGACCCTTGCATTACTAAACAAGTATTACTATTACTATACTATACTTCCCATAACTATTCAAAACAGTGCACACTGATTGGACAGTCCAGCTAGCATACCCACTGTAAATTGAGCATATAACAAAAAAAGTCTGGCCACTGAAGTACCAGACATTTCTATTGCCATATGGTACGGAGGTCAGAGCAAAATACAAGAAAAATCAGGTACATTCTGCAAAACTAAAGAAACTGAAACATACCTGATTTTCCTTATATTTCTGTGCTGTTCCTTCAAAAGTCTCGGCAAACTGTTGTACCTCTTAACTGTCTGGATATTCAGAGAATGTCCAGATTTTTGCCTCGTACTTTTGGTCTTTTCCTCATAGAAATGTGTTGGCTCAGTCTTAATGACCTGACATCTATTGGTCGTCTTTTAAAACTTAAATCTCAATTCAGATGAATGTTTAATAATTTTATATATTTCTTTCAGTTCTCTATTTACGTTTCTGACCATTTGCCTGTTTAGATGTTGCTTTATAGGTTTTGCACGATTTTTAAGATCTGATTAATTTGTTTTTAGAATTAATTTTAATTAATTGAATTAATTTAAATAACATGTGATTGCTTGTTACTATTTACTCCTCCTCTGTTAGACCTGATGAAGTCTCTCTTGGGTTGTATTTGAGACAAAAGCACTTGTCTTCTTTTGGAATAAAGATTTTGTACCACTTCTATGGTTTGGGTCCCGGCTTTGTTTTCTGTGTTTGAGTTTGTGTGCCTTTGTTTCTGACTAGTTTGTCATAAAAAAATGTATTTGTCTGGCAAGCCACTGGGGACTTAAGTCATTAAATAATGACAGACATTTGGGGTTTAGGCTTCGTAGCCTTCAGAAAATGCACGCTGACAAAAAACCTCTCCTTTAAGCAACTTTCTAAGCGTGTAAAAGCAATAAAATCTGTCATGTTTGGACATTTGCTGCCCCATTATGTTGCATTAAAACTGACAAGAAAAAAAAACAGCAATGGAGATTCTCTTTTCTCCACCGCTTCTCTTGAACACCACACATGCATGCTCAGTATCTCAGCAAACCTGGAGTGTGGAACAACATGGAGGAACACTACAGCGCTGTAATAAAAAGACTATTTAAGTAACATAAGCAATTTCTTTTCTTAAATAATATCACAGTATAGTAGCAACAACCCGCTCTTGAGTGCGGGGTATGATGGATTTACCCAGAGTTGTCTTTGTTTGAGTACTCAGGCTTTGCCCTTGTGCTCAAACCACACCAACCATGTGCAAAATCCAGCATTATTTATAGGTTATTGCTTACACATACAAAGGTGATCCTTCCAGAATTATAATGAATTCCCAAGCAGGCAGCTATTCACATGGTGATAAAGAGAGGTTATTCTTGAATTATCAAGTAGTCTTCTCGTTGATCAGTTGATAAGAACATACAGTTATATCCAACACTGAAGCCCCTTTATAATGGCTAGCCCTCCCCACTGTTGGGCTAAAATTCCAAGCAGCAGTAACTATGGCAGAAAAAGCAAAAGGACTAATTACAAATTTGAGTCCTGAAGCAGGTCTTCTTAAACGAAGCCCAACTCAAGAGTTTCCAAAGACAATACAGCTTGATGAATGTGTGTAATGCAGACCAAGTGGATAAGGGCACAAATGCCAATAGTGGCAGCATTCTTGAATCAAGTACTTGAAGTACCCACTCTTCTAATGGATTGTGCTTGGACTGCTGCCTAATGATAAAAGACAGTGTAGCTGGCATCCTACTTAAAAAGTGCTTGCTAAGCAACTGTGAGCCCTTCCTTCTGTGGTACAAAAGGAAGCGAACAACCTGAAGGTCTTTCTAAATTTACTACATACCCACATTGTAAAGTACACTCTCTCCCACTGTTTCTGCCTCTGGGAAGAAAACCAGGAGATGGACAACTGGTTTGGGGAACAATTCTGAAACAACCTACAGAAGAAACTCTGGGTTTATCTTATGGGATACTATGTATTGTAAATAACCAGCTATAATTCCCAACGCTTGAAAGTCTAAAGACACCAAGATCTTATGTACACAGGTAGAGAGATCATAAATCAACAAACAAAGGAGAGTAGCACTGCTGGAACGGAATTCAACCTCAAGTCTTGGTGAGTACCTTCAGGAGGTGGACCCTGTTTTTCACAAAACTCTCATCAAGCCAACACTGATGCATAGACTGTATTTTACATACCATATATCAGAAGTAGGTTAAAAAAAGAGATAGATGAGTGCACAAGACCCAGAATAAAAAAGTGCCCAATCCTGTAGGCACAGTGGTACCAGGATTTGAAACGAATGACAGTGTACAATCCTGAAGACACGGAAACATTCCTACAATGCAGCCAGACCAGGTTCAGTGGGAGGATAGCCACCCTGTTTTAGAAGGAAGTAGCAGTCCACAAAAATCACAAAAACTGATAGGCCAAAAAAAGAACAATACACATGATAGAGTGGACTACTGATGATAAGAAAGTAATTATGTATTGCTGCTACTATACAAGAAGTTCAGTATTTCCACACAGAAGCTATAAGAAAAAGGTTGAGAAAAATAAGAAGAAAGAAAAATACTTCCACAAGAAAAACTGACAGAAATGGCAAATGCAAATTTGTGTTCAATAATACAACAGATCCATGGAAAACAATACACAGACCAAGAAACCTTGGGCCGTTTGGAAAAACAAGCAACTGAGGAAATGTGAAAATATAAACAAAATCTACAGACTTTTGAAAGGTATAAAAAAGAAATATGGACGTGGGAAAGAAACGAGAGATCTGATATGGTGCAATATTTATACAAAGGAGAAAGACAAATTAATCAACACAAAAAAGGTAGTCCCATAGATATTCGAAGAAAAATACAAGCAAAGGTATCCAGATATGGAAAATTTCAAAATAAAAACACATAAGATCACAAACAGGGAATGTAGAACAGAAAATTAGTCAAGTAGAAGTTAGTTACAAAAATAGAAGCTGAAGTTATAGAATACTTGTGAAATGAAGGATTTAGTGTAGAAAGTCTACACAGGCTATATCACAGCATGATGGAACAACGATTCCTCAAAGTAAGGAGACAAAGGAGGAGCAAGAGACATCTGAAGAAGAAATATGCACATGGCAAAGAAAGAGATTTAATATGGTGCAATATTTATGCAAAGGAAAAAGCAAAACTAATCAATACAAAAAGAGCAGCACCAAAAACATTTGAAAAGAAATACAGGCAAAGGCATCCAGGCATGGAAAATGTTACAACACACAAAATAAGAAAGCAAAGAGGAAACGTAGAAAAGAGGATTAAGTAATGAAGTTAAAGAAATAGAAACTGAGGTTACGGATTACCTGTGAAGTGAAGGATTTAGTGTAGAAAATTTAACTTTCATAACATCACAGCAGGACACAGCAATGGATACCCAAAATCAGTGGAGCAGGAAGAATCTGATCAGCTGCCATATGAAGACACTTTGGAGCCTTCCATAGGAAACCAGTACAAACATTCAGTTGGAGGAGAGCAAAGGAAGGAAGGAACAGAAAACTGTGGCAACTCTTGACGCAATCAATGTTGTGTAGTGACAGGCCAGTGAGTTCCTATATGAAAGAGCAATGGATGACACAGATGAAAATGAAAAGTACGTGGCACGGGAAGATGCTCTAAAACTTTCTCTAGAATTCCTGCAGGAAATAGAGAGCAAAGAATGTGCCCTCAGTTTAGAAGAAAATGATTTAGGAAAAGAGTTGCTTGATTCAACAGACATGGACAGACATATTAAGATTGATGAAAGAAACAAACTAGAGAAGGTCAATAAAACCCCAAAAGTTAGAAGTTTGATAAAAGAAATGAAAACAGTAATTAGGACTGTCCATAGAGATGCATTTGATATAACAGAAGTAAATAGGATACATTACTGTGCAGGTAAATTAACAACATATAAAGTCTTGCCACAAGAACACAGTGTAATAAGTGAAAGGAAGGGGAGAAATCAAATGCCATAATGGAAGTATTGAACAGAAAAAACTATATAAAGCAATTAAGACAAGAAGTGTCACTGTTAGAAGAGTACGGAGGAGGGAACAGTTCAACAAGAATACTCAGAAAGATAGATGTGATGACGGTAACGCATAGTATTAAAACAGATCAGGATCTAACATGCACTATCACAAATAATAAACTAAAAATATCAGCACAGGCAGAAAAACTTAGAAGACACATAGATAAACATAAAGGAAAGTACAAAAAAAGAAGTTATGTCTTACCATAACGTTCCATCTGTATTGTTGATCCTCGTTCAGTCATTACGTATGGATATCGGTTCCGACCTCAGAACCGAACCGGCCATTTTCCAAGCTCACGTCAGCTGCAAACTCTCGAGCTAAACTCTTACCCATAATCCCCCTCTCCCTGCTACCTCAGATTGAGTTTGCAAGTCAAAAGAAGGTAGAGGCTACCTCTGGTCAAATGACCTAAGAGAACCGGATGGTGAGATCCACTAGAAGCCACAGGAGGGGGAAGGAGGGAAGGTCGTAATGACTGAACGAGGATCAACAATACAGATGGAAAGTTATGGTAAGACATAACTACTTTATCTGATATTGTTAATCTTCGTTCATTCCTTACGCATGGGACAGAGTCCCCAGCTACCTCTATTCCTGGGAGGCTCCCGTGGAAGGACATTCCTGAGCACCACAGAACCAAAAGATGCTCTTCCCCTGGAGGCCAAATCCAATTTGTAATGATTGATGAAGGTATGAGGTGTAGCCCAAGTTGCAGCTGCACAGATGTCATGTAAAGAAGCTCTGGCATGGAAGGCAGCAGAAGTTGTCACCGACCTTGTCGAATGAGCCTTCATGGTAGTTGGCAACGGAATACTACGTTGTGTTTAAATGAAGGTCACACAGTCTTTCAAACATCTAGCTAATGTGACCTTAGCAACAGCAGATCCTAACCTAGGTCCAGAATAGGCCAAAAATAATTGGTCAGATTTAAGAGAGGACCTAGTCCTGTTCAAGTAAAAACGGATTTGTCTGTGAATATCTAGAGTATGTAGGCAATACTCTCCTCTGTTTGCATGATTATTAAAGAAAAACTGGCAATTCAATGGTTTGATTAATGGATATTTCAGAGATCACTTTTGGCAGAAATTAAGGATTAGTTCACAAAGACACTCTATCTCTATGAAAAATCAAGTATGGACTCTTGATGCATAAAGCTTGAAGCTCAGAGATATGTCTGACAGAAGTAATGGCGACCAAAAACAAGGTTTTCCATGACAAATGTCTGAGGTCGCAAGAAGAAGCTGGTTCAAAGGGTGGCATTGTCAGAGCTTGTAGAACTAATGACAGATCCCATGGTTGAATAGGTTCCCTAAAAGGTGGCTTCAGATGATTCACACCTTTTATAAAGGTCTTGCACAATTTGTGTGACATAAGAGAGGTGTTTTGGACACCCTCATGGAAATTAGATACTGCAGCCAAATGATCTCTAATGGTAGAGGCCGACAGACCCGATTGAAAAAGGTCGGCCAGATACTCTAGTATTATCGACACTGGTGCTGAGACGGGATCTACTTGTTTTTCTTTCAGCCAACAGGTAAATCTTTTCCACTTGCTTAGATAAGTAATTCTAGTGGAAGACTTATGAGATGCAATGAGCATGTCACATACTGGTAAAGAAAGATGATTCTGCCTGGCAATCAAGGGAATTGGAGTTGCCAAGCTGTGAGCTTCAGGCTGTTCAAGTTGGGATGAATCAGGTTCTGCGGATGTGAGATCAACTCCGGGGTTGGATGGAGAATCCATGGTTGATCTAGTAGGTGAGGCCAAAGGAAGGGGAACCAAATTTGACGAGGCCACTATGGTGCTATGAGGATCACCATGCTCTTCAACCAATGGGCTTTCTTCAGAAACTGGGGAATGAGGGGAAAAGGTGGGAATGCATAAAGAAGACCCGAGGGCCAATCGTGGACTAGAATGTCTCTGGGTGACTGTCCCAGATGGCGAATTAGGGCGAAGTAGTTGCTGCATTTGTAGTTGGTCGGGGATGCAGAGAGGTCGCAGCAAGGTCGGCCCCAGCAGTGGAAGATCTCCACCGCTATCAAAGGATTCAGGGACCACTCGTGAGGTTGTAGAATGCACCTGCTGAGTCTGATCACGCTGGAACTCCTGGGAATGTGTGTTGCTAGAAGAAAACGGTTGGTAGCCATCGCCCATTGCCACATCCTCATGGCCTCTCGACAAAGGGGGTAAAACTTGGTTCCACCTTGTTTGTTGATGTACCAGACCACCGCCATGTTGTCTGACTGAATTGCAACCGTCCCAGACGGCAGCAGGGGATGGAATGCTTGCAATGCCAGAAGCACCGCCCTCAGCTCTAGAACATTTATATGCAGTTGAGCCTCCAATTCGGACCAAGTGCCTTGGACTGTCTGTCCCTGACATAGCCCCCACCCCCTCCCCATCAGGGAGGCGTCTGTGGTCACTGTAGCCTTGGGTTGCTGGGAGGAGAAGGGGCGAGACCTTTGTGACAGATTGTGTGTCATCCACCAATTTAAATCCTGTTTGCATCTGTGGGTTACTCGAATCTTGGCTGAAAGAGGATGCTGAAAAGGATACCATTGGGTGAGCAGCAGCCATTGTAGAAGCAGCATATGAAACCTGGCCAGGGGAACAATGGTGATGGAGGCTGCCATGGAACCCAACAGCTGTAGGACAGAGTGAGCTGTGGATTTCTCCCTTGAAAGGATTGGGATCAGTTGTTGCTTTATCCCTAGAATTCTGTGCTCTGGAATGGCAGCTCTACAGTTCTTTGTATCCAAGATAACCCCTATGAATTCTGTGGAATGAGATGGGGTGAGATTGGATTTTTGCCAGTTTATGGTTATGCCTAGCCTTTGCGCAGCGAGGAGAGAGTATGCCAGGGGCTTCTTCCAATAGATGTTTGGTGGGGGCGGAAATGAGCCAGTCGTCTAAGTATGGAAACACCTGGAATCCTTGTAGTCGCAAGTGAGGTGTGATGACTGACATGCACTTTGTGAACACTCTGCGGGCTGTAGAGAGTCCGAAGGGTAGTACTCTGAACTGGTTCCCGCACGGAAGCATAGAAATCTTCTTGATGGTCTGTCCACTTTTATGTGGTAGTACGCATCTTGAAGATCTATTGAGTATATCCAATCATCTTTTTCCAAAAGCGGGAGGATAGACTGTATTGTGACCATCCGGAATTTTTGTACTCTCACAAATTTGTTCAATACACTGAGATCCAAAATTGGTCACCAGTCCCCGGTTTTCTTTGGCACCAAAAATAGTCTTGAGTAGAATCCGGATCCTATCTGGTCTGGAGGGACTATTTGGATGACTCTCTTTCTTAGCAGCTTTTCTATCTCTAGTGCTGTTTCTTCCCTTTGACTTGGTGGAACATCGGGAAGGTTTTTTGAAGGGACAGGACAGAGATCGAAGGGGATATGATAACCTCTGGTTATAATCCTTTGTACCCAAGAATTGGTGGTGATGGTTAGCCAGGCAGAAGGGTACAAGGAGAAACAACCCCCAACCATCTCCAGAGGAAAGGAGCGCTGGTAGGATTGGCCAGGGAAAGAGTCCCTGGAACCCTGGTCATGCGGACCCCCTCTGCCCCAAAAGGAGCATCTTCCCTGTGAGTTTCCCCCTCTGCCTCTAGGGGAGAACTCGACCTGTGTGTCATGGAAAGGACCCTGAGATTTCTTGAACCATATCTTCCCACTCTTTTGGTTTCGGGAGAAAGCACGTTGAGGAGAAGAATAATGGACACCTACGGCAGAAAAGGTCTTACTGTCCTGTTCACATCTGGCCAGTGTGCTTTTAACTTTGGGTCCAAACAACGAAGAGGCCTCAATGGGAGCGTTAAGAAAGGAAGCCATAAAGGGTTCCACAAAATTGCACAAGCGCATCTACGCTTGTCATCTCAAGACCACAGCTGAACCCACCACCCTAGCTGCTCCTTCTGATGAGTGAGATATCAGTCGCATAGAGGAGTTAGATATTGACTCAATGGTGGCCAGCTGAGAGGCCACTTTGTCACGGACCTCATCAGACACAGCACCAGCCAAGGTTTCAGAGAGCTCGGAAATCAGATCCCTTTGAAGCCTGGTGAAGTGTACCATATAATTCAGAGACCTGATAGTAAAGGTTGCTGATGCAAAGGTGCACTTCCCTGTCCTGTCCAGGGCCCGGGACTCTTTGTTAGGTGGATGGACAGTCTGGCTTTCTTCTTCTGCCAGATCCTTTTTTGTTGTGGCCGCCACCACCAGAGCATCCACAGGTAGACCTTTAGACCAATGGGGATCCATAGCAGGAGGGAACAAAATCTTATCTGGCCTCCGGGGAATAGCCTCAATGGTGTCAGGGGCGTTCCATGCACGCTGCACGATGAGACGGACAAGTTCATCGGCAGGTGGAATAACCCAGGAGGTAGGGGGGCGGGCGCGAAAGGCCTGCAGGAACACAGACTCCACAGAGGTCAGATTAGAGGGCTGCCAGTTGCCTCTCTGTTTATGGATTCCGCGGATATCACCAAAGGATGCCTCAGAGGGTGACCGAGGGGATACTTCCCCCTCATCAAAGTCTGTGTCTTCAGTGAGGGACTCCTTTGTGGAGTCCATGTGCTTCCTCTTACAGAAATGTGCTTCCTCTTACACAAACTTTTTTGGTGGACTTCCTCAGAGGGAGAAGCTGGGGAAGACAGCGGAAAAGGGGTTTCCTGTGGGAATATGTCCTGAGGCCCTTGCACCCGGTGTCCGCTAGGTGCGACTTGTGAAAACAGTGTACCAGAGGAGGGCGGGGGGCTAGACAGCACAGTATCACCAGCAGAAGCCAGAGCCTTCTCCATCAGTTGAAAGGCTGGTCCACCTGAAGAGGGGTTTGTGTCCAGGACAGGGGTCACCCCTCCCTTAGGTGGCTCAGCCTGCTGACTCGGAGTCCCCAAATGGCTGTGAAACAGCAAATTACGCGTGTCACAACTGTCATCCTGGGTCATAGCAAGACTCTCCTGCCATGAAAGCAACTGTGGTTCCTTAGTGAGATCCATAAAGGGAACTGCAGAGGGAGAAGACTGCTATATCAATGGACTTCAAAGGCAATGAAGGAGGAGAATAAGAAGGGGTCTTTGGAGATGGGTGATCACCTCCCAAGGAAGGATAGGTCCTGGGGGGTGGGATACCTCTGGCCAGAAGCACTTGATCCACAAGATGCAACACGTCGTGTTCGGAAAGGCTTCTAGTGGACCTCACAGAGACTGAAGGAGAAAAAGGTCTGTCCGCAGAAGAGACAAGCTCGGTGCCCACCTCACCAGTCTGCACAGAGAACAACAGTGCCGACAGTGACTGGACTACAGGTGTCTGCACCAAGGAAATCATTGGTGCAGAGGTCAAGGTCTGCACTGACACAAGGATCGGTGCCAAAGTGGTTGCCGGTACCAAAGCTGGAACCAACAAAATTGGAGCCAATAACTGAGGCATCGGTTCCGAGTAAGATGTCGGAGCCGACGTGGTTAAGGTCTGTGCTGACTGAACGGTCAATGCCGATCTAGTAGTCGTAATAGTCTGAACCGAGGAGCCCCATGGTGCCGATAAAGTAAAGGCTACAGGAGAAGACGGAGCTGAGATCACTGATGGTGCTGAAGGTCTAGGCACCGAAAGCACTGGGGCTGAGTGAGCTCCGAAGCAGAAACTTTAGCCTTCTTAGGTCTTGGTTGGCGGGAGTCCCCAGCCGGGGATGAAGGCAAAGACTTGGCCTTAGTAGGATCATCCAAAATTTTCTTATGGGCTCTAGGAGGGGTTGAAGCCTCCGACCCAGAAATAGCATCTGAAAAGGGAGATTTGAGAAGTCCCTTCAGCAATAACTTATTTTTGCTTTCCAACAAGGTTCTGTTAGAAAATTTTTTACAAATAGCACAGGGCGGGTCAACAGTTAAGTGGGACACACCTAAGCAATAAACGCACAAAGAGTGTGCATCTGATGTAGGTAATCTGTGTCCACAATCAGAACACCTTTTAAAACCTGGACTACCTTTCTTATCTGCCATGATAGAAAAAGGGGACAGTAGAAAAGGTACCAGCAATGGTACAAAAGAATACCCAAAGGTATGAAGAAAAGGATGAGATTACCAACGATAGTAAGGGAGAAATACCTCGCTGTAAAAGGTGCAGAGTAAAGAGAAGAAAACTAAAGAAATTATGGTCGCTAAATGCGAAAGGGTAAGAGACAACAAAATAGAAACTTTTCTGACAGAAAAAGTTATATATATGACTAGTCTGACAACAAATAACTATACTTAGCTCAAGAGAAGCAGCTTGACACGACCGAATGGCAACCCGGCAAATGAAATCTGAGGTAACAGGGAGAGGGGGATTATGGGTAAGAATTTAGCTCAAGAGTTTGTAGCTGATGCGAGCTTGGAAAATGACCGGCTCAGTTCTTCCGAGGTTGGAACCGATACCCATACGTAAGGAATGAACGAGGATTAACAATATCTAAGCAATTTATTGATTACCCAAAAAATGTTTTATAGAGAATTGGGAAACAAGGCAAAGGGAATTGAAGCACCATCAAAAAAAGAAGAAATAGATACATTTTGGAGAAATATCTATGAAGATCCTGTGGAACATAATCAACGATGCTAAATGGATAGAAAAAGTAAAAGAGAGAATGCTCAAATGTACAGGATATGAAATGGGATGAAGTAAATGCCAGAGAGATTGAAACAAAGTTAAAAAAAAGCTCCTAACTGGAAAATGCCAGGCCCAGATGCAGTACTTAACTTCTAGCTAAAAATATTTACATTTTTGCATGAAGATTTAACCATGAGTAAGAACTATTTATATGCACACCCTGAAAAGACATCAGCTTGGTTAACAACAGGAAAAAACAATGGTCCCACTTAAGAGCAAACTTACCAAAAAACTATAGACCAATAACTTGCCTTCCAATGACTTATAAACTATATACTGCAATTGATGTTGAAAAGAGTTTATAGTCATTCAGAAGAAAACGCAATCATGGCAATAGAAAAAAAGAGTAATAAAAAAAAATGGAACAAAGGATCATTTGTTGTTAAATAATGTCATAATGGAGAACTACAAAAAGGGGAAAACTCTAAGTATGGCATGGATAGACTAAAAAAAGTAATTTGACAGTATCCTACATGCACAGATATAAGTGCTTAAAAATGTACAAGATGTACCCTACATTGCTTGATTACATTACAGTGAAAATGAAAGAGTGGCAAATCACTTTACAGTTAAGCCATGATAAAGGACAACTTATTATTCCTGAGATAAAAATTCAAAGGGGGATATTCCAGGGTGACTCTCTGTCACCACTGCTCTTTTGTCTTGCCTTTAAACCCATTGAGCTGTCTACTTATCAGATTAGGTCATGGCTACAACTTAGCTCCAAGAAAGCAAAAGTGTAAAGACTTCTCATTTTCTTTTTGTAGATGATTTAAAACCATACAGTTCATCAAATGAGGAACTGAAAGTGCAACTGTAACTGGTAAAAACTTTTTAATACGATGTAAGAATGTCATTTGTTCTTGATAAATGTGCAAAAGCAACCTTTAAAGCAGGAAAGTGGCAGAACCAAGAAAACTTCTGGGACAAGAATGTGATATAAAAGAACTTGAGCAAGAAGGAAGTGTATAAATACTCGGGAATTGATGACGGATCAACAATAAAACATGAACAAATGCAAATAAAACTTAGTAAGGAATATTTTAGAAGACTTAAATTAATACTGATAACAGCGTTGACATCTAGGAATAAAGTCCAAGCTATAAACCAGTTTGCTCTTCCTGTCCTAACTTACAGTTTTGGAGTGACTGACTGGTCCCAAAAGGTGTTGGATAGAAAAACAAGGATGCTTCATGTTCATCAAATGATTTATATAAATCATTGCATAGCAACATTATATATCCCCCGTCCTGAAGAAGGTATAGGCCTCCTCGAAACTGAATACATGTATAGTTTTGCAATTGTGAGACTGCATACATATCTGCTGACCTCACATGGCTCAAATGTAATGAAAGTTTTGAAACATGAGGAGAATAAATCTAGAAACACTTCCCTGCTTAGTTTAGCAGAAACATATCGGCATCAAGCAGGAATGAAAATCAAACTAGAAGTAGATAAAAACCTGGCAGCAACCGAATGTGCCAAAAACAAAAGAAAGGATATAAGGTGAAGGATCAGATAAGAAGGCAAGAAATGTGGAAAATGCTCAAATATAGTTGCAAGTATAGAAAACTCTTGGAACAACCACATGTTGATCAGGATCAAACTTAGCAATGGTTAAGGAGAGGTGAATTTAAACTAAAATATGAAAGGTTAATATTGGCGGCCCAGGACAGTGGACTACATACACGTTGGTTTACAAAGTCCATTGAACATGTGGAAGAAACGGACAAATGTATGTTTTGTAAAACAGAATTGGAAACAGTCGCACATCTTATTGCTGGTTGTGATATACTAATGGCAGAAAGACTACACTGAAAGGCATAATAATGTGGCAAGTGTTGCATTGGGGATAGTGCAAACATTATAGTATTGAAGTGACTAAAAAACACTGGAAACATACGCCACAAAGCATAACAGAAAATGATGTTTATATCACATGGGCTCACCCATTACCAACAGTTAAAAAAACAGATGCGAGGAAACCAGACATAGTAGTCCACCAAAAGAAGGCAAAAGCAGCATTGATCACCGAAATTGCTACACCCAGTGATGACAGTTTCCTACGTACAGAGAGACACAAAGTCATAAAACATGAGAATTTGCAGGCAGAAACAAGGACAATGTAGAAGAAGGACAACCAGACAGTTCCAGTAGTAGTAGGAGCAATAGGTCTTATAAAAAAAATAATTTACAATTGTACTTTGATATGTTACCAATACATGTTTAACTCCATACAAATTGCAGGAGGAGTTATTACTGGGCACATTGGGTGTGCTGTGAAGAGCATTTCTGGCTAACAAAGATTGAAACAGTACTAACTTCATGAACTTTAATCATATTTTGACCAAGGAATGGGGTCCATTCCTGTCATGGTATTAAAAACCCAAAATGCTTGGAGAAATTAAAAAAAAAGTGGTGCTTGCCAGTAAAAGCACTTTCCAAGAAATAGCCTTCAATTACTCAGAACTAGCAAGGAGAAAGTCTATCAACCCTGATGTTCAATCCCTATGGAGAGGAGGAGTAAAAAAGGATCGAGACAGCAACCTTTGAAGAATTTCTCGACCACCTGGAAATAAGTCACAACTCTGCTCTTTACAAAGTTACAATTTAGAGTTAGCTGACACTTGCACTGTGACAACAGAATAAGGCCCAAATCATACAGCTGCCTGACATAAATCCACAAAATTATAATCTGCAAGCTGACAAACAGTGGTTGTACAGAGTACTGCCTCACACAAAGTGGGGACTATTTTAACTTTTAAGCATAGGTTTGCCAACTGGAATGCTTCCTAGAACTCTCAACAACCTTGGAGACCCCATTCAAGAAAACTATAAGAATCAAGCAATCTACAGGAAAAAAAGTCACCTTTACCACAATGTAAGATGTTCCAATACAAGATATAAATGGTAAGGATTAAGAGAGAAACCAAGAAGAAATAGGGAGCACCAGTCATACTCAGATGAGATGTTAAACTGAGGTAACACCTACCTGAACTGGTAGTAGCTCAGGTGGATGTAAAAAATCCCATGGCACTTATCAAAAAGTAGGGGGAAGTTCCTTGATGCACTGACCAACTTTCTCCAAGTCAGTACGAATAATACCTCAGGTCTCCCTTGAAAAGAAGTCTCTGACCTAGTGTGACTAACCCAGTCATCAAAGGGTGGGTACACACACACACACACACACACACACACACACACACACACACATTAAATGCTTGCAGAGTGTGTGTGTGTGTGTGTGTGTGTGTGTGTGTGTGTGTGTGTGTAAAACACCTTAAGTCTTATGAGATCTTAACATACATATTCAAACATCATAGCTATTAGTGAAAATGATCCAAACATATAAGCACCAGGAATATTAAAAGTGAAGACCTGTAATGGTCTATTTATTAATACATTATATATAATACATATGACAATTAATTATCTTGTGTTGCATTTATCATGCAACTGCTTTCTAAAGACGAAGAAAATGCACAAGACCAGTTAAGCCAATATTTAAAACCTTGACACTCAAACTGTGCCTGCTATACTATGCACATTTTCAAAGAATAAATCTGTTACAAAATCTATACATTCTACACTAAGCAGACATATAAGCCTGCTATGTTTTAGTAACATATTTATGATCAAGGACTTCTAGTACTGGGGCTTCCAAGATGGCTGTACAGCGATCAACAGCTGAGCTTCAGCTCTCCCAGTGTGAAAACAGAAAGCTAGTGATATTGTCAGCTGGAGTAAAATTCAGTTACTGGCTAGGAAGCACACTGCCTAGATGCCTACAAAGATGATATTGAGATCCTGAAAGAAAACTTCAGCAAAAAGAAGTTCACGCTCCAGCTTTGGTGTAAGACATGGCTTCCAGTAAATAAGTCAAATGTGCTCAGTGCTGATCAAAATATAAAAATACTAAAGGAATATATCAACTCAAAGAACAAAACCTGGAAAAAATGGAAGGAAATTTAAACAGATATTCAGATGAGCTAATAAAACTACAAAAATGAGAGGATGAAATGAAGAAAAGGTTAGCTGAGTAGGAGACTGTCAAGAAGAGATATTTAAAAAAAATGGCAGAATTAGAGGACAGAGCATGTAGGAAAAAAATCTAAGATTTTCTGCTATGCTAGAAGGAACAGACTGTATTAATTTTATGAAGGCACAAATAAGCAACTGGACTGGTATTCCCCAGCAGGAACAGTTAATCAAAATGGCCCAAAAAGTGTACACTTCAAATCTGGTCCTGAGAAAGCAGCCACAACCTTTATTATTAAAGACTTAAACCTACCAGCAGAAAGAGTTGATCCTGACAAAACTGTAGCAAGAGGTCAAAGTATTAAAAGAAGACAGTATAGTGCTTGCGAAAAATTATTATTCACTGTGCACCACGCAGAAGAGAAACAAATTTATTATAGTAATCAGGGGATATCAAGAGGTAGGTGTGAGACTCAAGCTGTCTTCAGAATATTTTTTACCTGGAGGAGCAAAGTCATTTTTTCATGCAGAACAGGCTAAGGAAGAATTCCAAAAGTCTGTCCAACAAAAAATGAGCCATCAAGTAGAAGGGGCTGTGCTTCTCATTCTTCTGATAAAGCACACGGAGAAACTTTGCCAGTGAAACCTTTTCCAATGTACAAAAGGAAAATGCTACAGAGACAGCGAAAAGCACAGGAGTGGACCAGAAAAATCAGGAGTACTGTGGAACTGAACTGAAACAGAGCTTGGAGATGGAGATAAACAGGAAGCAAATCAGCAACATGGAAATTAGTGAATAAATACTGCAAAGCATCAAACACATTTGTGAAATACGGCTATGTAAGAATAAGTGGAAGGAGTGGACTTCTGGGGACATTGTTAAACTTGGAAAAATGAAAAGGATTTGCCTCATTTTTTTGTCATTAATGTTTGGAAGGACTCCAGGTAGAGGAAAAGAGGAAGGAAAAAGGTAACTAAGTAAAACAGTATCTGTTTTTAACAGTATTTCTATGAAACTTCAAAATATAAACTGCATATTTTATAATATAGTATTTTTAGCTGTTCTTGTATGTGCTAAAGTTATTAAAGTAAACTGATGTATTTTTTCTTCTTCTCTTTCTGTCATCTTTTTTAATATTACGAAAGACATTACAGTGTGAAAAGAGAAGAAAAGCTGGACAAAAGCATGTTTAAGTCAGTAGGCTGCAATCGTTGAGTTGCTGCAGTGAGGGATTTGCTGTAAAAGTACACAGATCACAATATAACAGAACTGACATGTTTTCTTACTTTTGCATATATGAAATGTCTTGATTAAAACCCTTAGCTTAAACTAATAAATTTTAAGTGGAAACACATTAATATGAGAACACCGAATATAATGAATTTTTTTGGTTTATCAATAAATGTTTCAGCACAGCTTTTAGGCTGTAGCAGAGAACTAAATTTTTTCCTGTTATGCTTGCATGTACACAAGATGATAATAGGGCAATACAAGACAGAATATTGGTTTCTTCAGGACTAAAAGTTAATGCTTTCGGAAAGCATACATGTTGTTTTCATGTGGGGAGGGGGAGGAAAGATAAAACAATGAACAGACTCCAATTAGTGCAGTAAGTAGAAACCAACAATAACGTGCACCTTAGTATGGATAACCTCAATTTCAGGTTATTAAAGCCCATGTTAGCAGATGCCTATTTGGCACACATGTTCCTATTAGAAGAGTTAAACTTCATTATTTGAAGATGTACATAGTTATACATGTGTTTGCATTACGATAACAAGTTATAGGGGTGTTGCGAGTGTGTGTGTTTGAGAGCTTTTATTAAAACAAAGTCTTATAAAATGTGACATAGGTTCCAATATTAATGTTAAGGAAAAAATGTATAAAGGATTAACCTGCCAAACATTAGTGGGTGCATACATCACAAAAACTGGAAATAAGACATTTAAAAAACTGCCATATACAATAGCTGGGAATAATGACTTCTTACCATAATGGCAACACTTTCCACAGTATCTTGGAAAGGGAATGCTCTCACAGGCATAAACAAAAATGTAAGAATGCTTAATTATATTAAGAAATGTAAAATAAAAATAGCAAGCTACACTAGACACATCTGGAAAGAACTGAACATGTGAATTTGATTAAAAAAAAGGATTTTATAGATTAGTACTAGGCTAACTGCCCTTGCAAGCCATTTTGAGCCTAGCCAATTATCCCCTGTGAGATTCAAACCCTGTACCTTGTGTTTATAAGGCAAACACTTTAACCATTAGGCCAAAATAATTTTGGGATGGATATTCTACAGAATATCAGGGGCAAAGGAAAATAGGAGTATTTCTAGAGGAGTACTAGAAGTGATAGAAGATGAAAAAAAATTATACTGGCTGATTTATAGTAGTAACGCTGGCATATAATTATATTCCACCCAAAACTGCTATTATGGAGCTTAAAAAAATTGTGAGAACTCATCAGCTTTCAGCAAAGAATATGACTTATTGGTGGGGACTAGAATTTGATTCACAACAATACAGATGTACCCAGAGGGGGGCCTAGAAGGGGAAATATAACAAAAGAAAGTGTATTTCTGAAGACATTTATGAAAATAGTTGGTAGGAAAGACATGAATTCAGTAGCAGGAACTCTGACAGAATTATATATTATTCTCCAAGTACAATAACTGGGCTAGACTAGAGAGAAACTATATTTCATGGCAATATGTGCATTTAATTGAGATAATTAACAAGATAAAAATGCACGGTCAATGATGTAAATATGAGATACTGGCACTTCCCCACTTACCTGTTAAAAGAGAGGAATTTAAGGAATGGGTAATGGAAATTAATCGGGACTCATTAGGGAAGACAGAAAGTACACTAGAAGTTTTAGCTAAAGAGTGGGATTAAATTAAAGCCGAGTTTAAAAATAGGGTAGAAACAAAAAAGATATGGTTAAGAAATAATAAGAATTATTTAGAGGGTTTGACAAAGTTTGAAGTATTACAATATAAGGGGAATCTCACAAAACAAGAAGAGATGCAACTGCAGAGTACTAAAGAAAAAATAAGGGAGTACCTAGATAATATGCATGAGTTTAGAAAGACTGCTGTTAAGCAACTGTTTTTTTGATAACATCACAGCACAAGAAGTTTTGACACAAAGACATAGGCAAGGGAAAGCAGAAACAGTTGTTGCCAAACTTAGGGAGTTCATGACAAGAAAAATAACCAGAAATCCTGTAGAGGTAGAGAGCTTTTGGAAATTTTATAAAAAATTGTATAAAGCAAGGAAGTGAGGAAATCAAGAAAATGCACAAATGGAAATACTGATGGGATACTTAAATATGCCAAGGTTAGAGGCAGATGAGGCTCAACAGTTAAGATAGGAGGAGCTGAGATAAAAATAGTGATGTACAACGAATCGGCAGGAAAGTCTCCAAAAATAGATGGTACTCCAGTGGAAGTTTGGAAGCTAGGAGGGAAGAAAGTGACAAAGATCTGGAAGGTATTGTTTAACAGTATTTTAAAAGGAGAGGAGGAACCAACATCCTGGAAAAAAGCTGTGGTGACTGTAATACCCGAAGACGATAAGGACACACATGATCCAGCTTCATATAGACCTTTGTCAATTTTACATCACAATTATAAAATATATGTCTATAATTGCCAAAAAAACTGGCAAAAGCAATGCCAAAATTGATAGATATGGACCAATGTGGTTTTGTGGAGGGAAGGCAAACATTTGACAAAATTAATAGAAAGACGATAATCCAGAGGCAAGCAGAATGTAACAAAATACTGCTGTTATTGGTGGGTCTTGGTGCACAGAAAGCATTTGACAGTATAAGCTGGGATTTTATGAGTAAGACAATGGAAGGATTTAGAAGAATATACAAGGGATCAGAGGCAAAAATCAAATTGAGCGGGTTCCTCTCTGATAAGTTGTGCCTGAACAGCGGAATCAAGCAGAGGTGTTCTCTTTCCCCTTTTTATTTGCGTTATACTTAGAAATGGCAAAGAAAATAAGGATATAATTAGTATGGTATTAAAGAAAAGTTGGCTTTATTTGCAGATATTATTCTGTACCTGATGGAACCAGAAAAGAATGTCTAAGTGTTGTGGAAGATTCTGACACAGTTCTGTATTTTTTAATATAAAATTAATGAAGGTAAAACAAAGGCTATAGCTATCAACTATGTACCAACACATGAACTGGTTCTGCAATATCCATATTTATGGGGACATGACAAAATTAAGTATTTAGGAGTATGGATTAAAAAGGATTTTCTTATGGCAGGTAAGGATACGTGGGAAGAGACTAAAACATAATACAAAAAAATTAGAAACTGGAAGCTCTTGCCTATGAATATGCAAGATGCAACCAATAAAAATGTTTTAGTCCCTTTAGTATTATACACTGGTCAGGCATATTTTTATCAACCAGCAGAGAAGTTGTGAAGAGTAATAAAAAGTTGATGGATTTTATTTGAAATGGAAGAAGGCAAATAGGGTAAACTGATCCTCCACCAGAACAAAGAGGTTTAGGATTACCTGATTTGAAGGGATACTTTAGAGCTACACAGTTCAGGCTTTTATACATACAACAAGCAGAAAGCTACAACTCATCTTGGAAAGGGATGATGATGATGATGATGAAGTAGGGAGTTAATTCAAGAAATAAGAAAGGAGTGGGCACAGATCCTTAAGGAGAACAATAACAGTTATAGATAATATTATATTCATAAAGTAGCAGAAAGTATACTAAGAACTAAGCCAACATGGGAATGGAGAAAGGAGATTCTGCCAATAGGGATGACTGCAATTAGGGGTATAGAGAACAGACAAGAGGGGGCTGGAGTTTACTTGAGGAATCTCACCTTTGGCAAAGGAACCAAGGTATTAGGAACAAATAATTAGAGCAGTTAAGGTAATAGAATGGGAAGAGGACAAGAAGACATTTGGATTGCAAGTTAGTGATTGCCTTCCCTCTCAAGGATTGATAATGAGAAAGGGATGGGGAATCCTAAATGAAAGACATGCACTGGTTGAGTTTTTAATTGAATCTAGAACAGAAGCTGCTGTTAAAAAACGATACTTACTTATTTATTTAACATTTGTTTACTGGGAAAGCCCGACTTGGAACAAAGTCAATTTTCAGTGGAGGTCCAGGGAGAAATGCTCCAGACGCATGTCTTTATAACGTGGGAGGAAACCAGAAAACCCAGAGGAAACCCACACGAACATAGGGAGGACATGCAGACTCTGCACAGAAGGCACCCCAGCTGAGAATTGAACCGGAGAACCTCTTGCTGTGAGGTGACAACGCTACCGCTGCACCACTGCACTGTCCAACAGGATAACTAGTAGGGCATATAAAATATCGCATGATAACTATATGAATCAATTAGAAGAGGTCAGAAAGGACTGGGAAAAGAGATTAGCTATGCAAGCCACAAAGAAATAATGGGAGGACATACGTATGGCTCCCAAATATGAAATACAATCTAGAAGATTTAGGCATTTTGCCTGGAAGTGTTTGCATAGATTCTTTTACACAAGCAGACTCCAAATAATGTTCCTTCAGAAAGATGGCAAATGTTGGAGGTGTGATGGGGAAGAATGAGGTAACTGGAAGCATATGTTTTGGAAGTGCAATAAGTTGCCAGACTTTAAAAATTCCCTACAGAGTACCATGTCAGGAATACCGGGCAAACAAATGAGTGTAACTAAGGAAATTATTTTTTTTAATTGGTATACAGTATCTGAATTGCCTGGACATAAGTAAGGCCTTGTTAACTGAATAGTCTGGACATAAGTAAAGCTATAAGTTTAATTCTGGTGGCTGCCAAAAAAGAAATAACTAGAAAATGGAAATCAAAGTCTAAACCAGTTATATGAAGTAATGAATGTTATAACAGAAATAAGGGTACTAGAATTAGGATATTAAGAAAAGGGTAAGAGCAAATTACGTAGAAAAAATGAAAATTACATGTAGAACAATGGGTTGGAGGAATAGTGAGATACCATTTGGGAAGTCAAATAGCCCTAATTACAACATCAACAGCACACCCCTAAGGGTAGACTCAGAGGTGAGAGATCTAGGTAACACAGAGCCAGGAGCCTGAACTTTGACCACTATGTGTCCACAGTGGTAAGGAAGTCCTTTTATGTGGCACAACTTTTAAGTAAAGGTATGGCATCCAAATCTAAGGAAATTATAGTCCCACTGTACTCAGGCCCCATTAGACTAACATATACATGACTAGGCACTTAAAGCAGCTGGAGCAACCAAAGAGGACCTCATAAAGAAAATACAGGCCCTATCCTTTTACTCTTTCTCCTGCCGACTATTATGGGGTGACCTATGCCTGACCTACAATGCACTCACAAATCCATCCCTGATGGAGCGGCTACACATCCACAAGTCAAACAGCATGAGGGTCACCCAATCTAGGGATCTAAACTTAGTCAGCGACTCAAACAAAACATGCTACAGAGAGACAGATATGTGTCTCAGAGAGTGCCCTTTCTTTGGAACAGTCTTCCTATTCACATGGAGCAGAGCCTTTCCTGGCTCTCCTTAAAGACAAACGCAATTTAGATCAATGGTTGGGGAACTGCAAATTCACATCTGGGGTACTGCCTATGTCCCTTATGGACAGGAACAATCTGTAAGATACTCAATGCACAGGAACAAAACCATGCCATCTTCTTGCCCCACGGGCCACGTACTGGGTAAATTTGTGTTATATTGGCTAGGCTTGTAAAGGCCCTTAAGCCATTAGCCTAGTAATCTCCTATGAATCTATGAAACCTGTGAAACTATTAAGGGAAGGCATTAATTAATTAATTTAGGTCTCCCCTCCCTCTTTTCCCTCAAGATAAACCTGTAGCTGGCTCACCTCCAGCTATCATACAAGACCAAGTCCTAAAAGTGCTATCACAAGCAAAAAACACTGCATCGATTGGTCCTGACAATATTCCTGGATGCATCTAAAATAGCATGAAGCATGACTTAGCCACACTCTTAACAACATTGTTCAATCTCTGCCTACATACAGATTTTGTACCAAGTGAATGGAGAACAGCTATAGTCATTCCCCTGCATAAAGGAGGACCTTCCACCGACCCAGACAACTACAGACCCATAAGATTAACCAGCCTCATATGTAAAGCTATGGAAAGACTTGTCATGGAATGAATCAATCAAGAGGGCAGGTCATGGTTAATCAAACTGGTGGACTTTTTTGAGAAGGTCACCAAAGCAATGGATGAAGGCAAAACAGTACAAACCTCAACCTGGCCAAAGCTTTTGTCACAATTCCCTACTCAGGCACAGTAGAAAATCTAAATAAACTGGGAATAAACTCCTATGTCAACTGCTGGACTGCCAACTGGCTCACAGATAGGACACAGAAAATCAATATAGGGGAAGTTACTTCCATAAGGAGACCAGTCACCAGTGGAGTCCCATAGGGTTCTGTGCTGGGACCTCTCTTGTTTGGAATCTCCTCTTCTGAAGTAAAAACCAAAGGGCACTGGCTAAGTTTGCAGATGACTGCAAGCTAGAAGCAGTCACTGAATCCCCAAATGACTGAACCATTCTGCAGGAAAGTTGGTCTCAAATAAACAACCAGTGTCAAAATCATGACATGACACTAAATGCCAAACCATGCATCACTGTATCCTTTGGGAAGTAATTTACCCCAGGGATCTACCACATTGACAATACAGATGTTCAGGATTTGGAAATTCTGTAGATAGTGACCTAACTTTTGACCAGCATGTGTCTATTGTTGTAAGAAAGTCCTTCTATATTACACAGCTTATAAATAAAGGGACTTTGTCTAGATCTAGGGATGACATTGTCCCCCTCTACACAGCACTCACTAGGCCAATCATTGAATATAATGCCCCCTTTCACATGTATCTTCTGGATACAAGCAACAACTGGAATACCCACACAGATACTTTACTAAAAGGATACAAGGCCTAAACAACATGTTCTACAGGGACTGACTCAAAGCCCTGTCACTACACTCTGTATCCTACAGACTGGTAAGATATGACCAGTGTCTGGCATACAAGGCATCCTCCGACCCATTACTGATGGGTTTATGTACATCAAGTCAAATGGCATCAGAAATACTCAGTCTAGGGATCCCTACCTCTTCTTTAACACCATCACCACCACTTTGGAGGGACAAGTATATTTCCCGGAGGATACCGCTGCTATGGAAAAGACTCCCCATCCACATAAAACAAAGTCCACTCCTGTCCATTTTCAAAAGCAACTTAGATTTATGGACAGGAAACAGAAAATTTACCCCAGGACTGGTCCCTGTACTACTAAGGGACAGATGCAGCTCTTAAATGCTTTATCCCATGCATGGGTTCCCTCAAATTATCTATGGTGTGAACCCAGTTATTCTCATTAGGATTATCGACCATGGGATGGGTAAAGCCAATCTAACACCAAATGGGAAAGTTTATTTTAAGCACAAAAAGGGAAATTTGCTAGGCTTAAAATGGCCTGCAAGGGCAGCTGTTCTAGTACTTACCTAAGAACCTACGTAATGTTGGACTAATAATAGTTATTCCAAAAAAAAAAAAAAAAAAGTATAATAGTTTAGCTAGGAACATGTTTATATGGTTTGTTTTCTTTTACATAATGTATGTTTGCCAATGTTCTAAGTGGAGTAATTCAACAAAGGTGTTAAAAAACGATGATGTTTGGATTGCAGACAATAGACTGCCTTCCCTACCAGGGATTGATAAGAGTACAGGCAAAAAGAAAGGGATTGGGGGGGTCCTAAATGAAAGACCTGCTCTGGTAGTTTTTAGTTGAATCGAGAACAAAAATTGCTGTTAAAAATGGATAATTAGTAGGGCATATAAAATACTGCATGACATCTATAAGAATCAATCAAAGGTTAGAAAAGATTGAGAAGATAGACTGGAAAATCAATTGACAAAAGAACAACGGGAGGACATATGTATGACTCCCAAATATGCAACAAAGTGTAATGAGTTGGAAGATTTTAGAAATTCCGTACACAGTCCTCTGTCAGAAATACTGGGTGAACAAATGGCTAACTAAAGAAATGGTTCTATTCAGCTAGAATACAGGATCTCAACTGCCTAGACATACTAAGACCTTGTTAAGTTTAATTTAAAATTAAAAATTAGAGGTTAAACAAACTTTATTTGAAGTACTGAATATTATAAAAAAAGATAAAGAAGTGGAAGAGGGATCTTTAGAGAAGGGAAAGAGCAAATTACATTGAAATAAATAGAAATTGTGGGAAAATACAGGCAGAATAATGTTTAGGCGCAGGAGTGAGGCTTAAGGGACTGAGGGATTGAGAAAATTATGTACTGTTGGACTGATGTCAGTTGTAAAGAAATAAATATGTGATATATGATGTATATAAAAGGAAAAATGTTAATATGTTTTCCATTTCTGTTAATGCATACTTGCTTATGTCTTAACTGATAATTTAATAAAGGTGCTAAAAAAAGATTCCTGCATTTATGTAGTCCGCAGTGGTAATCCTAAAGGAGGAGGAAGAGAAGCACCCAGCAATGGTTTTTATGTCATTGCCCTCAAAAAGAATGGCAAATTGAAATTTGGTTTATCATGATCAATGCAGTTTGTAGAAAAATTGGCAGAAGACACATGGTAATACAGTTAAGGCCTTAATGATTACAGAAAATGCCCAGCTGAATTCTAAACTCCTTGAGATTTTAAGTCTGGACAAGAAGTAAGCCTTTGATAGGGTTAAAGGAGGTTTACTTGTTGAAGATGAGGTTTCTAAGGGAATTTTTACAATTACTAAGAAGAATACATCATGGCAGTAAGGCCCCTATAAAAACTGCAGCACGGATGTTGGACCAATTTACTTTGTTGAGGAGGAAAACGTCAAGGGTGTCTATTATCAAGCTTATTTTTTGCTTTACAGCTGGAACCACTAACCTGTTGTAGGCAATCTGATCTGTAAATATATGTTTGGGGTCTAAACAATTAAAACCATCTATTTTTGCAGACAATATATCATTTTACTATGCTGTTTCTGCCCCCATGCCTGACAACCATCAAGCTTCCCAAAGACTGTTGTCCAGGCATTCATTAGACTGCTTTATGCCCTCACAAGCATCCTGGCAATAACAGCAGTTTCCATTTATGAACCTAACCCCACCACCACTGGTGGCAACATAAGCACTTATCACTGCAAGGGCAGACTTCACCCCTATAGAACATGCAGACATGGCCCCACACATGTACTGACAGAGCCTACTATCCCCAGATTAGGCAGACATGCGCACTTTATTCTAGTGTGGCCACCCATTGCAGGATAAACCTCTGCACTCCAGAAGGACCTTATCATTCAAGCCTCGACACAAGTCAGGTAACAGCCATAGTCCCTCTTCCCAGGACATCACTGCTGGAGGGCACTAGTCAAACTCTTGTTATCTTGGCTATAATCATGGCTTTATGCTTCTACTCCATTAGCATAGTCATGTTAACATTTTAGTGACCATGGCAAATCCCAACAGTGATGTAGATAAGAGTATTCAGCATGCTGGAGAAACACAACAGGATTTCTTTAAAATAAATAAATGCAGACAGCATTACATCTCATCCACGGATTTCATCACCAGGTACACATTCCTTGATGGTCTCGTAATTTGAAGTATTTGGGAATATTGATTGTGGACTCTATGTTTTTTTTTCAGCAATTTCTTATTCTAATATAAAAGAAAAAGCAATGATCTATTTTCATAAATAAAAAAAACATTACATTTGGAATTGGATTAAAAGGTTCAAGTTCTGACTGTATTTATGCTTCCACACTTTCTGTACATAGGCCAAACTTAGCTTTAAGTCTACCATTGAATAATACTATGGCTGCCTTAACAAACTGGACAGTTTTTCTGTGGGCTGTTGAACAATAGAGATGTGTGGAAAAGGCTTTGGAGTCCTACATGCTGAATATCATTTGAGGGCTATTAACTTAAAAATGTACCCTGTGTGGTGTTGGCCTGTATTTGTCTTGTTATAGTTTTAGTGAAAGCGAGAATTAGACCATGCCAGTGGTGGGGCTCCCTTGCATAAGGAAAGTTAACAATGCATTAGCATGGTTTAAATCACTGGTAAAAAAGGAGAAAAATTAAGATTCTGATTCTGAAACTGATTCCTACTGGAGGTTGGTGGAATGATGGCAAATGAAAGGAAAATAAGGGCCATTGAAATATTGGTATCAACTATGGTGAAAAAAGGAGAATTTGTCAGCTGGGGGAAATTAGACTAAAATATCAGTTAGAAGATGTGATTATTATTATCCAAGGACTACTGCAGGAGGCAAAGATTAGACAAGCCAGAGGAATACCTTCCAGTAGACTATATAGCTGTGTCATCAGAATGAGAAAGACAAATCAAGCATTGCTGGATTATATAGATGAAGAGATGGAATAGTTGATAGATTAGTGGAAGAGATTATTCAGTTCACAATACTCATGGCAGCAGTGGAAATAAATCTTCAGTACAGCTGAATATTATGTGAATAAATCTCAGAGATTTTAACTTTTTGCAAGGAAATGCTGGCATCACTATTTCCACAATCAAATCATACTGCAAAAGGCTTTGGGGTCTTAATGAAGTTTTCTGGAGATATGAACTGGGAGTGAGGGGGGAGACTAGTTGTATGTTTTCTGGTCTTGCCCATGTTAGTAGAGATTTAAATGAAAAATACAAGTAATGTTGATAAAAATATCAGAAACAGACACCGATTTGCAGATGAAACTTTTTTTTTTTTTTTTTTTTTACAAGGCGTTATCAAGATAGTGTCATAGACAGGAGGCAGTATATCTTCATCTTATGTCTGTGATATAAGCCAGGTTTCTGTTACTGAGATAATGTCAAAAGTATAAAATGATATCCAGCTATGTACTTCAATTATTTTACTCCTTATACTACTTGCATTTATATGACATTTTTATGCTTGTAGGGTTGCTCCACAAAGGTGTTTTAGGATTGGCCAAGACATTATTACGCATGGCAAGTCCTGGATTATGGTGAATGTTCCCACACTTGAGAAGAAACATGTGCTTCAATTGCAGCTTGACTTTAGATTTTTGCATTAAGTTTTAGATATATACTTAGAATTTTTTTGTTGTTTGTACGTATTTTAGAGTTAACAGGGCAAATGGTATTAGATCAGAATATCTCTAGATTTACTGTTTACTGTTAGCTGCTTCAGACTGAATGCTTGCATGGGAGTGTTAGGGTAATATTTGTAGGATTTATTACATGTGACATGATAGCTGGTGAGTATAATTCGGTGGAAAAGAAAAAGACTAGATGCTGTATTATTTTGTATAAATAACATTTGTAACAAGGTTGGGCTTGTTTTTCTACCCTAGTTGAGTGGATACTTTTCGTGCTTAGTAAATATAATGGGGAGGGGTGATAGTGTGTGACAATTTGATTACAGGTCCTCATTTTTTTTTTATACAAGAAGTCAAAAATGTCAATTGTTATTAAGATGCAGTGGTGGTGTACACCCAAGAGAGGGGAGTGAGTTAAAATGAACTCAATTTCAGATATTGTAGGTATGTACTTCAAATGAATTAGAAATGTGTCTGAAGATGTGGTGCTGTACTATATATATAGATATAAGAAAGGGTGGTGCTCGGATTACTGAACGATGAGTACAAAGCAGTACAGTGGATACCAAAGTGAACAAATGAGAGAAAATGTTACTGAAACGTAGAAAGTGAGAACACGAGGGCAGTAAAGTAACAGGGATCTATGCAGGTGGCAGCTGCAAATGAAGTAATTTACAAAGGCATGCTACAGTGGCTTTTATAATTATAAAGATAAACTTTTACTGGATGTCTGAAGATGGGAGAGGAGCTGAAAAGAAATAAAGGGAATGATGTGTGGGTTGTGAGGGATGGTGCAGGGTAGGAGAGTGAAGCACAGCTGAGCACAGTGATGCAAAGCATCGTGGGAAGACTCTACCTATGTCTGTAACTAAAAAGTACAGTTTTGTACCTACCATAAATGTAGATGTCCGAGAAGTATGCATCTGCAGTCCTAACATATGGGTTGTCCTGCCTCAGGCAGCCCTTCGGTCGGCCGGATTCCAAAGTCTGGGTCTGGCCTCGGCTGACGTCGCACTTCACCCGACGTCATAGCTGCTGTCAAGTGGGTATAAAGGCATCAGCCAACGCCATTTTCCTCAGTGTTTTTTGCCCCAGATGCCAGGTGCCCTCTAGGAAGGCTAAATTTGGATAAATGCAAATGATTCCAAACAGTAGAGAGCAAACAAAAATAAACATGTATATACATATATACAAACAAATACACCATAATAGATTCCCCCAGCTAGCTACAAGATGGGCAAATACCCTAGGAGTACCACAGAGGGGAAGGAGGGTGGGTAATCCTGACTGCAGATGCATACCTCTTGGACATCTACATTTATGGTAGGTACAAAACTGTACTATGTCCTTCAAGGATGCATCTGCAGTCCTAACATATGGGTAGAATACCATAGCTAAACTGGGGGAGGAGGCATTAAGAAGATTATGGTGTAGTTAAGATCCCTTGCAAAACAGCAGTGGCAAAACCTGCTCGGGATCTGGAGTATAAAGGTAGATTATAATGCTTGGCAAATGTATGCACGGAGCTCCAAGTAGCAGCCTCTAAAATGTCTTTGGTAGCCACTCCTCGTAAGAAAGCTGTAGTAGTGGCTGTAGCCCTTGTGGAGTGAGGTCTGATGTTTTTTGGAGTTGTCTTTCCATGAAAAGAGTAACAAAATCTAATGCAATTTCCTATCCATTTTGAGATTGTCTGTTTTGAAATTGCTTTTCCTTCCATTCCTGTTGCATATGCTACCAGAAGCTGGTCAGTTTTTCTATTGTTCTTGGTTCTGTCCAGGTAGTAGCGCAATTGCCTGTGCACATCCAAGGAATGTAGTAGTCTTTCCCCCCTGTTCTGTGGGTTGGGGAAGAATGTTGGTAGGTGGATTGCTTGGTTCAATGATACCCTGGAGACCACCTTTGGCATAAAAGTAGGGTTAGTTCTCAAGGACACTCTATCCTGATGGAAGATAAGGAAGGGCTGTACTGCCATTAACGCCTGTAATTCAGAAACCCTTCTTGCTGAAGTGATTGCAAGCAGGAAAGCAGTTTTCCAAGATAAGAACTGTAATTCTGCTGTTGCTGCTGGTTCAAAAGGGGGAAGTGTTAACTTTTCTAGCACAAAGTTCAGGTCCCATGTAGGCAAAGGTGGCTTCCTTGGAGGCTTTACATTTTTAATTCCTCTTAGAAACTGCCTGAGTAGAGGATGAGAGAAGACTGGAGGATCCATGTTGTATTCTGCTGAAATTGCTGATGCATGAATCTTAATGGAGGAGTAAGACAGGCCATTGTGGAAAAGTTCTGCTAAATATTCCAGGATGTTAGCTATGTTTGCTAATGATACATTTTCTCCTTTTGCTGCACTCCAAATGAGGTATCTTTTCCATTTGGCTGAATAAGTTTTCCTTGTGGAGGGTCTGCGAGCCACCAGGATAATGTCTTTAACCCTCTGAGATAAATCTGGGTTACTTGGTTTTATGTAATATTCCAAGCAGCTAGCTGCAGTGTTTTCAAGTTTGGATGCAGGATCTTGAAGTTGTTCTGTGTTAGCAGTAAAGGAACTAGAGGTAGAGGCCATGCATGTTCCCGGGACATACTCCTCAGTAGCGGGTACCAATGTTGCCTCGGCCAGTCTGGAGCTATCAGGATGATCCTTGGGTGATCTTCTTTGATCTTCAGTAGCACTTTGTGCATCAAAGGAAGAGGTGGGAATGCATATGCTGTCAGGTTTTCCCAACTGAAGGATAGGGAGTCCACCTTCCAAGCAAGTGGGTGGTATGTCCTTGCGCAGAATTTCCTCAATTGCTGGTTGTGTGGGGATGCAAATAGGTCTATTTCTGGTAGCCCCCATTTCTTTGTAATGGATTTGAAGATGTCTGGATGCAGCATCCATTCGTAGGCATCCGTGGTAGTTCTGCTTAAGGTGTCTGCTAGTATATTTTCTTTTCCTGGCACAAATATGGCCTGGAGCTGAATGTTGAGGTTCAGGGCCACATTCCACAGGTCCATTGCCATCCGGCATAGAGGATATGAATGTGTGCCTCCCTGTTTGTTGATATACCACATGACTGTGGTGTTGTCCGTCCTTATCCGCAAATGACCCTGTTGAAGAAACGGTTTGAATGTCTGAATTGCCTGTTTCACTGCCAGCATCTCTTTTGATTTATGTGTAGTTTCAGCTGGTCTTGTGTCCATAGGCCTTGTATACACTTGTCCACCATGTGTGCCCCCCAACCGAGGTCTGAGGCGTCCGTGGTGATAGTCTGGCTTGGGTGAGGGCTGTGGAAAGGCAGACCTCTGTTCAACTGACAGGCCTGAGCCCACCACAGGAATTCTTGCTTCAGGCATGGAATTATTGGAATTTGGGTTTCAAGGCTGTGCTTGTGCTGAGACCATAAATTCCTTAGGTACCATTGCAACTTCCTCATATGTAGTCTGGCATGTGGAATCAATATTATGCAGGATGCCATGTAACCCAGGGCTTGCAGGACCTTCCTTGCTGTAAGCTGGTTCTGCGTTGTTAATGTCATGAAATAGAGTGGTAGTTGCTTTTGCTTTTCTGCTGTGAGAAATGCCATTTGATTTGATGTGTCCAGTTCTGCACCCAAGAATGTTATCCTTTGGGATGGTACCAGCCTTGACTTTTTTATGCTGACTGTGTATCCCAGGGCTTGCAGTAGGTGAATAACCTTTTCCAAATCTTTTGTTAATTTGATCTTGTTGTCCGCTTGTATCAGGCAGTCGTCCAGGTATGGATAAATTTGAATTCCCTAAAGCCTGCAATGAGCAATTACTGATGCCAGGCATTTCGTGAATACTCTGGGCGCAGTAGATAAGCCAAAGGGCAATGCTGAGAATTGATAATGCTCTGATCCTGCAAGAAATCTGAGGTATCTTCTGCAATCTGGTCGTATAGGGACGTGCAGGTATGCCTCCTTGAGATCTAGAGTCACCAGCCAAGACTCCTTGCCTAGCATGGGAAGAAGTTGCTGTAGGGTCAGCATTTTGAATTTTGGAACAATGAGATATGTGTTCAAAGCGGACAGGTCGAGAATAGGTCTCCATTGGTTTTCTTTTCTTGGTACCAGGAAAAGTCTGGAGTAAAATCCTTGTCCTTTTTCCATAGACGGTAACTTTTCTATAGCTCTCATCCTTAGTAAGTGGTTGATTTGTCCTAGAGCATTTGTTTTTTGGTTTGGTGGTAGGTTTAGCATTCCTCTCTTTCTTGGTAGAGTATGGAAGTGAAACCTGTAGCCTTTGTCTATTGTCTGTAAAATCCATTTGTCTCCTGTAATGTAATGCCAGTTTACTGAAAATAAGGCTAGCTTTCCGCCTAAGGGTGCTTCCAGTTGTTCCCTGGTAGGCGGTATCAGAGCCAAGTCACTGTGACTGTCCTGTGGAAGTGGTAGTAGCTGGATCTGTGGCAGTACTTCTCTGGTTGTTAGGCTGCCACTGACGTCCCCTGTAGGCACCTCTGGATTGACCTCTGCCTCTTGGGCCTATTTCTGACTCTCTGTGCTCTGGAGGTGTCTGGAAAGGACCAATTCTTCGAAGGCCAATTTCTTCTAAACCTCGGAGGCTGGACCTGTAAGAAATCCTTGACTGTTTGGACAAATTTTGCTTTTTCTTCCACCTTCTTTAACACTTGCTGTGCAGGGGAGCCAAACAAACTGTGTTTCTCCATGGGAGCATCTAGGAGCTTTGACTTTACATGGTCTGGTAAGGATTGCTCTTTTAACCATGCATGCCTTCTGATCACTGTACCAGTCATAGCTGATCTAAAGGAAGCCTCCAGTGCATCATAGCCGCATTTTAAGGAATGATTACTGACCTGCTGAGTGTTATGTACCAAATCCTGAAGGGACTTACGGTCTATAGGTTCAGGAGAGGACAGTTTTTTATTTAGCTGATCTAACAAAAATTCCTGATACTGAATCATGTGGAATTGACAGTTTAAGGCCCTAGCCGAAAGAGTAGCAAGTATAAACTTTTTTACCCCATCTCTCTAATGCTCTAGATTCTCTTTCAGAGGGGAGGGGGTTTTTGGCTGAGGCAGCTGCTACAGCTTTGGGGCCCTGTGAAATAGTTTCTGGATCTGCAAAATGAGCCTTATACAAGTGATAGTGAGTGTCCGGGACCCTGTAGTATCTGTCGGGCATAGCAGGGGCCGGGGGAAGAGAGTCAGGGGCAGTACAAGCATCATTAAATGCATCATCCACAACTGTTAGTACTGGAGGAATGGCTAAAGGCCTATGCTGTGGTAAATGTAAAAAGGTCCTTAGCCTTTTCCTTGAATCTGAAAAATCCTGGCCCTGCCATTGAAAATGCTCTCTCATAGCATGCAAGGTTTCCCCAAAAGAAAATTCCTCAGGAGGAGAGGCAGAAGGAATGGAGTCTTCTGCGTCAGAGTCCTCATATGGAGAATAAGGGCCTTCTGGAGGATTTGAGTTTTCTGAATCATCCGAGGAATAATCTGTTGAAACTGGCTCAGGGGGCTCTGCTCTAGGCCTCTTCTCTGGAGGGGGATGAGAGGCCCTGTCAGGGTGAGGTTGGGATCCCCTGATCAAAGAAATGAGATCCTCTGCCAGGCTGAGCATTTGGGAACTAGAGGTAGGCCTGTGCGAGGGGGTTTTAGCAGGCAAGGCCTTAGAAGATTTAGCTGCTTTAGCCCTAGAAAAAGCCTTGATAGACATAGATGCAGGGGACCTAGCAGCTCCACGTGCAGGAGTAGATATGTCTAAAGGAATAGTATCTGATAAATCCTGAGAACCTACAACAGCAGGTAGAATTTCAGTAGCAGTTTCAGCCATGCTGGGGGAGGCCTCGGTTGTAGGAGGCCTGCTTTCGGCCGAAGGAAGAACCGAGGACTCAGTTTCAGCCGAAACCGAGAAACTCGTGGTTGGCTTAACCGCGGTTTCGGCCGAAACCGCGGACCGCGAGTGTCGGTCCTTATCCTTACGCTTTTTAGCTAATTGTGAAGTCGGAGTGTCTGACGGCATGTTGTAAGCAAAAGCAGGGCCGAAAAACTCCTCTGCAAACTCCGACCGACGTCTAAGTGTCCGTCGGTTGAAGGAAGCACAGGCTAGACAAGCTGCTACGTCGTGGTCTGGGCCTAAGCAAGGAAGGCAGTAAAAGTGGAAATCCTTATGAGGTATTTGTTTCCCACAAGTTAAACAGTTATTTACTTTTTCTGACATCGGCTGAGGCAAGAAAGAGTCCCCAACGGGGTACTTAGCTTTTTAGAAGTCTTCGTAGTAGTAATCTCTGGTTCTGACCGACCTGCACTTGCGAACAGCTTCTGCTTCGGGCACCGCACGGCAAGAAAGACTGGGGAAAATGGCGTCGGCTGATGCCTTTATACCCAATTGACAGCAGCTATGACGTCGGGTGAAGTGCGACATCAGCCGAGGCCAGACCCAGACTTTGGAATCCGGCCGACCGAAGGGCTGCCTGAGGCAGGACAACCCATATTTTAGGACTGCAGATGCATCCTTGAAGGACATCAATCCATTGAAATCAGGTCAGTGACCACAATCTAGTGATTTACAAGGCTGTCCTGAGGTGGATAACTGATATTGCATCTGGTTCCTAAATGAAACAGCAGAGTGAAAGGTACCAGCTTATAACAGTGAGAGTCAAACTATTTACAATAATGATGCGATGCAACACAATTAACTGATTCAAGTGTAGCAGTACAGGCAGAGGTAATTAGTGCCATGCACAAGGCTAGTGTTTACATAGACTAATTGCCAGAAGGCACCATAAGAAGCCAAAGCAGAAAAATTTCATAAAACGTAAGGGTCTCTCATCAAACAGATACACACACACTTTTTAATTTCTCCAAATCTTTTGGGTTTCTGATACCACGACTGGAATGGACCCCATTCCTAAGTCAAAGTATGATTAAAGTTCATGAAATTAGCATTGTTTCAATCTTTGATGTTAGCCAGAAGTGCTCTTCGCAGCACCCGCAATATGCCCACTAATGACTCCTTCTGCAATTAGCATGCAATTACATGCATCAGTAACATATCCAAGTATGGCTGTCAATTTTTTTTTTTTTTGTTTATAAGACCCGTTGCTCCTACTACTACTACTACTGAACTGTCTGGGTTTCCTTTTTCCACATTTCCCTCATTTCTGCCTGCAAATCCTGGTATTTTTGTCTCTCTGTACATAAGACACTATAGTCAATGGGTGTACAATTTTAATGATCAATGCTATTTTGCCTTCTTTTGAAGGGCTACCATATCTGCTTTTCTCACATCTGTTTTTTGAAGTGTTGGTAATGGGTGATCCCATGTGATATAAACGTCATCATTTTCTATAATGCTTTGGGGCTCACGTTTCCAGCTACTTTAACACCATAATGTTTGCACAATACCCAATCCAACAATCTTACCACATCATTATGCCTTTCAATATGCAGTTCTTCTGTCATTAGTATATCACAACCAGCAACAAGATGTGTGACTGTTTCCAATAATGTTTTACAAAACCTACATTTGTCTGTTTCTCTGACATGTTGATTGGACTCTGTAAACCAATGTGTACATAGTCCACTATCTTGGGCCATCGATATTAACCTTTTGTATTCTAGTTTAAATTCACCTCTCCTTAACCATTCCTGCATTCAATCCTGATCAACATGAGGTTGTTCCAAGAGTTTTCTGCACTTGCAACTATATTCATGCATTTTCCACATGTCTTGCCTTCTCATCTGATCCTTCACCTTATATTCTTTCGTTTTGTGGCATGTTCAGTTGCTCCCTGATTTTTATGTACTTCTGGTATAATTTCCATTCCCGCTTAACGCCGATATGCTGCTGCTAAACTAAGCAGGAACGTCATTTTGGACTTGCACTCCACATGCTTCAAAACTTTCACTACATTTGGGTTTTGTGAAGTCAGCAAATATGCATGCAGTCCCATGACTGCAGATCTATACATGTAATTAATTTTGAGGTGGCCCATACCTCTATCAGAAGAGGGGAATATATAATCTTGGTATGCACTGAATTTCATAAATCATTTGATGAGCATCCTTCTTGTTTTCCTGTCCATCCTATCCAACACCTGTTGGGGCCAGTCAGTCACTCCAAAACTGTAAGTTAGGACAGGAAGAGCAAACTGGTTTATAGCTCGGACTTTGTTCCTAGATGTCAATACTGTTTTCAGTATTAAAGTCTTCTAAATTATTCCCTCCCAAGTTTTATTCAAATTTTTTCATGCTTTATTGTTGATGCTTCATCAGTTCCCAAATATTTATACACGCCCTCTTACTCAAGTTCTTTCATATCACATTCTTGTCCCAAACTGATGTTTTCTTGGTGCTGCAGCTTTCTTGCTTTAAAGGTTGCTTTCGCACATTTACCAAGACCAAATGACATTCTTATATCATCTGAAATTTTTGACCACTTGCAGTTGTGCTTTCAGTTCCTTATGTGATGAACTATACAGTATCATCTACAAAAAGAAAATGAGAAGTCTTTAAACTTTGTTTTCTGGGAGCCAAATTGTAGCCATGACCTAATCTGTTAAGCAAACGGGTTAATGGGTTAAGGGCAAAACAAAGGAACAGTCTTGACAGAGAGTCACCCTGGAATATCCACCTTTGAATTTTTATCCCTGGGATAATAATTCGTCCTTTATCATGACTTAACTACAAAGTGGTTTGCCACTATTTCATGGTCACTGTAATATAATCAATCAGTGCAGGGTGTTATCTTATGCACTTTTAAGCACTCTTTTATCCATGAATGTGGGATACTGTCAATTTTTTTTTGTAGTCTATCCAGCCATACTTAGATTCTTCCCTTTTTTACAGTTCTCCATTATGACTAACAAATGATCCTTTGTTCTACATGACTTTCATTTATTACCCTACTGTGCTACTGTCATGACTAAGTTTTCTTACAAATGACTATAAGCTCTGTCGGCATCAATTCCAGTGTACAGTTTATATGTCATTGGAAGGCAAGTTATTGGTCTATAGTTTTTAGGATAGCTTGCAGGTTTGCTTTTAAGTAGGAGTATTGTTTTTCCTGTTGTTAGCCAGGCTAGTGTGTGTTCAGGGTGCACATACATATAGTTCTTCCTCATGGCCAAATCTTCATGTAAAGATTTTAATACTTTTAGCCAGAAGTTTGGTACTGAATGACTTTCCAATTAGAAGGCATTCTTAATTTTGTTTCAATCTCTCTGGCCATTAATGCATCCCATTTCATAAGCTGTACATCTGAACTTCTTATTCTTTCTTTTACTACTTAGCACATTTGTTATGTTTCACAGGATCTTCATAGATACTTCTCCAAAATGTAGCTATCTCATTTTTTTTGGCGCTGTTTCACTTCCTTTTGCCTTGTTTCCCAATTCTCTAGAAAACATTTTTGGGTCATTAATAAATTGCTTATTTTGTACTTTTCCTTTACATTTATTTACATATCTTCTAAGTTTTGCTGCCTGTGCTGATATTTTTAGTTTATTATTTGCAACAGTACAAGATGGATAATGACCGTTACAATACTGCGCATTGCTTTTATCACGGCTGAGTATTTTTGTTGATCTGTTCCCTTTTCTATACTCTTCTAAGAGTTGTTGTGTCTTTCAGCTTTTCCCGGTTAGGGGTCGCCACAGCAGAACTCCGGTCTGCTAATGATTGGTAGTTGATTTTTACGTGCCGAGTAAGGTACGCCCATTCACGCATGTCTCCACGCAGAAGACGCTCTAGTTGAGAATTGAACTGGACAGCATCTTACTGTGAGGTGACAATGGTACCGCTATACTCTTCTAACAGTGACACTTTTTTACCACGTTTATTGAGTTACCACTTGTGAAGTAGGCACATTTACATAAAAGTAATCAAACTGTATTAAGTTAAAAGTAACAAATATTATGCTTCACATATATTGATACATATCATATAACCTAAGCAACATTACATATATTATTCTATTCAACCATCACTTACGATGCAAGAGATAATACATTTATATAAATGAAAACAATCCACATCGACACAACCCTAGTTGCAAGCATTTTACATCACAAACCAATAAGACACACTCCCAGCAATTATACATTATACTCTACCCAATCATTTCCAGTCAAACATTACATAGCTCATTTAAGTCTTGCCTTCTTTTAAATCTCATTCCCCCCTGTATGTATTGTTCCCACAATTCCCATTTTTTCCTATGTAGTTTGCTCCAACCTTTTTCAAAATATCTCAATTCCAGTTGTTATATCCACTGCTTCTAATATAGTTGGTTTAAATTCTGATTTCCATTTTCTAGTAATTGCTTTTTTGGCAGCCACCACAGTTAGAGACAGCAAAGCCTTAACATGTCTAGGCAATTCAGATTCTGCATCATACCTCAGAAAAATCATCTCCATCATCACACCAATCTGCCCACACATGCATCTCCGACAGTGCATCCCATAGGGAATCTTTAAAGTCTGCCAACTAACTGCACTCCCAGAAAATATGTCCCCAATTACCTCTTGCTTCCCCGTCACACCACCACCATTTGCTATCAACCTGAAGAAAATTTCTCTGGAGTCTACTTGGTGTATAAAAATATCTATGTAAACATTTCCAAGCAAAAATACTAAATCTTCTACATTTTGTTGCACATTTGGGAGACATACATATATCTTCCCACTGTTTCTTTGAGAATTAACAGTGACACTTGTCTTAATTGGTTTATAGTTTTCTCTGTTTGATACTTCCATGATGGCATTCACTTTCTCTCCTTCCTTTCCCTTACTACCCTGTGTTCTTATGGTAAGACTGTTATTAATTTAGCTGCACAGTAATGTAACTTATTTAATTCTGCTACATTGCACAAATCACTTATGAACAGTCCTAACTACTATGTTCATTTGTTTTACTAAACTTCTAAATTTTGGGGGGTTTATTGACCTTCTGTAATCTATTCCTTTCATTGACCTTAATATGTCTGTCCATCTCTATTAAATCAAGCAACTCTTCTCTTAGCTCATCTTCTAAACTGAGGGCACATTCTTTGTTCTCCATTTCTTGTGGGCATTCTACAGAAAGTTCCAGAGCATCTTCCTGTGCCAAGTTCTCTTCAGTTTCATCCTGTGCCATCAATTTCTCTTTCATATCTGGTTTCCTATGGAAGGCTCCAAAGTGTCTTCACATGGCAAATGATCAGATGCTTCCCGCTCCACTGGTTTCACCTTAATTTGGGTGCCCATTGTTCTACCCTGCTGTGATGTTATCAGAGTTACATTTCTTTACACTAAATCCTTCACTTCGCAGGTAATCCATATCCTCAGTTGCTATTTCTTTAACTTCTCTATTATTAATCCTCTTTTCTACTTTTCCTCTTTGTTTTCATATTGTTTGTACTGTACAATTATCCATGTCCAGATGCCTTTGCCTGTATTTCTCTTCAAATATCTTTGGTGCTGCCCTTTTTGTATTTATTAGTTTTGCTTTCTCCTTTGCATAAATATTACACCATATTAAATCTCTTTCTTTCCCATGTCCATATTTCTTCTTCAGATGTCTCCTGCTCTTTCTTTGTCTCCTTACTTTGGGGACTTGTTCCATTATGCTGTGATAAATCCTATGTTAGACTTTCTACACGAAATTCTTCACTTTACAAGTATTCCATAACTTCAGCTTCTACTTTTTTTTAAAACTTCTACTTGACTAATCTTCTGTTCTACATTCCCTCTTTGTGGTCTTACTTTTTTTAATATGAAGTTTTCCATATCTGGGTGCCTTTGCCTGTATTTGTCTTCTAAGATCTTTGGAGCTGCCTTTTTTGTGTTGATTACTTTAGCTTTCTCTTTTGCATAAATATTACAACACATCAGATCTCTCTTTCTTTCCCATGTTCATAATTCTTTCTCATACCTTTCAAAAGTCTGTAGATTTTGTTCTTTACACTTTTGCACTTCCTCATTCGCTTCAAATTTCAAACGGCCCAAGGTTTCTGTTTTCATACAGTTTTTCATGGATCTGTTGCATTAATGAACACAAATTTGTATTTGAAGCCTGACAGTTCTTCTCGTGGAAGTATTTTTCTTTCCTCTGATTTGTCTCTTAATCGTTTCGTACATTTTCGGTCTGGAAATTCTGGGTTTCTTGCATAACAGTAACAAGAAGCAAGTTTATTAAACCACCACTTATGACATAAGTAATCACACATTTATATAAACAAACCACACCAACATAATCTTAGTTTCAAGCATTTTGCATCACAGACCATACTGAAACACTCCCAGTTGCAATTATACACCACCCACAATCTACCCAATAATTTTCAGTCAAACATTACACAGCTCAACCAAGTCCTGCTCTCCCTCAAACCTCACCCCTCCCCTGCATGCACTGTTCCCACAATTCCCACCTTTTCCCATGCAATTTGCTCCCACCCTTTTCTAAAGGCCTTAACTCCAGTTGTTTTATCTCTCTCTGTAACCATATTCACAACTTCCACTATAGTTGGTCTAGACTTTGATTTCCATTTTCTAGTAACTGCTTTCTTGGCAGCCACCATAATCAGACACAGCAAGGCCTTACCATGTCTAGGCAGTTCCAATTTTGTATCATAGCCCAGAAAAATAGTCTCCCTCGTCACACCAATCTGCCTACCCAGCATCTCCAACAGTGCATCCTACAGGGAATCCTTACAGTCTGCCAACTCATCATACTCCTAGAAAACATGTTCGCAACCACCCCTTTCCTCCCTGTCACACCTCCAACATATGCTGTCTACCCAAAGAAAAATTCTCTGGAGTCTACCTGGGGTACAAAAACATCCATGCATACACCTCCAAGCAGAAATCCAAAATCTTCCAGACTTCGCTGCATATCTGGGAGACATACACATATCCTCCCACTGCCTCCCCATGAATTGTCCATCCACTCTCCCTTGCCAATCCCCTCCAACCTCCTCTGATTGACCCCCAGAGCTACCATGCAATATTTTATATGCTCTACTAATTTTTCCTTTTTTTAACAGCAGCTTCTGTTCTACATTCTACTAAAAACTTATCAGTGCTGGTCTTTCATTTAGGATCCCTATTTTCTTTCTCTTTGCCTATACTCCGATAGCAATCCTTGACATGGAAGGTAATCTCTAACCTGCAGTCCAAATAAATTCTTGGTGTCTTCCCATGCTAACATCTTTCCCTCTCTAGCTAATTGTTCCCAATACCTTGGTTCCTTTGCCAGTTTTCTCCAATAAATTCCAACCCCCTCTTGCTAATGTCTGTATCCCTAATTGCAGTCATCCCTAAGGGAAGAATCTCCTTTCTCCATTCTCATGGTGGCTTTCTTCTTAGAATACTTTCTGCTACTTTATAGATATAATAATCTGTATGATTACTGTTGTTCTCCTTAAAGGCCAGCATCCAAAATCCCAACCTCTCCTTGTTTCTTGAGCTTCCCCCCTGTTTAATCATCATCCCATTCCACTTTGAATTATAGTTTTCTGCTTGTGTTATGTATTGGAGCCTTAAATGTGTAGCTCTGAAATAACCCTTCAATTCAGGTAACCCCAATCTGCCCAGTTCTACTGTAAGAATCAGCTTATCCCACTTAACTATTGCGGTCTACCCCTCCCAGATAAAATACTTCAGCTCTTTATTAACTGCTATCCACAACTTCTCCTTTGGTTGATAAACATGTGCCTGACCTGTGTATAAGACTAAGGGACTAAAAACACTAACTACTTGTATCTTACTATCCCTATCCATGTAACAAAACTTCCATTTTCTCAGTTTTTGTATTAACTTTTTAGTCTCTTCCCACATATCCTTAGCTGTCACAACAGAATAATTTTTAATCCATAAATACTTCATTTTATCATGTCCCCATAAATATGGATATTGCTAAAGCATTTCATGTGTGCAGGACTGACCTTTGGTTAACCGGTGCCCTAGGAAAAAGATCTCCTTAGCACTCCCCCCAACACAACCCTGTGCCCCCATCTTGGTCTACCTATACCATGCAGACTACTGGAAAAGCTCCCCTGCTAGAGCGGCACCCTAGATGGCCGGCTAGTTGGCCTATGTCTAAGGCTGGCTATGCATGTGTGGGTACATAATTTACCACTATTGCCTTTGTTTTAGCTTCATTAACTTTGTATTCTGAAAATTTATTTTTATTTTTTATAGGTTGATAGGTAGGTACTAGGCTATTGGCCCTAGGGCCTATATAAGTCTAGCCAAAAAGGTACCCTGGCTTTCTCCATCCAAGAAAATTATTTTCCTGTAACCCTGTCGAGCAGAGCCACAGAGGTGATCCCCCGGGTGAATTTCCTATTTCCTATCCAATCATCAAGATCTTTCTTGAAGAGTGCTAATGAGGAGCTTTGTTTGATATAGACAGGTAGTTTGTTCCAGAGTATGGGAAGTCTCTGGGACATGAATCTATCCCTCCAGCATGTTCTGTTTATTGTGGTGACAGGGTTTAAGGTCCCTAGAGCATGTAGCTCAGAGGGATTGGGATTTCTTTAAGTGGAGCATGTCCAACAGCTCTGGGCTTTACATAGCTTTGTATGTTAAGCAGAAATTGCCTCTGAGTAGGCAATATGCAATGGAGTAAAGCTGGAGTTTTTTGAGACCGTCTGCGTAGGGCATCTGTTTGATGCCGGTAATCCTCTTTGTGAGGTATTTCTGCGGCCTTTTCAATTGTTGTAGATGTCTTGTGAGGGACATATCAAAAGGGGCATTCTACTCTATAAGGGGTCTAATGAATGACAAGTAGAGGGAAACAATGATCTCTTTTTTCCTGGATGAGAAACCTTTTATGATGAGGTGTGCCACGTAGAAGGATTTCCTGACTACTGTGGCAATGTGATTATCAAAGGAGAGATTACTGTCCACCTGTGTCCCAAGGTCTCTTATCATACTTTTGGAGTTAAGTAGACTACTGCCTATGTGGTAGCTCATGGGTACAGAGTTTTTACCAAAGGGGATGACAATGCATTTTTTGGCATTGAGCTTGAGGCCATGGCTTTGACACCAGGCATCTATCTCCGTGATGCCCTTTTGTAGAATGTCCACATCGTTAGGAGTTTCGATTATGGCTCCTAGTTTGCAGTCATCTGCAAACTTCATTAGCCAAAGACCTTCTGTGTTAGCCTGCACTTCAGAAAAGTAGACACCAAACAGGAGAGGACCCAGAACTGAACCCTGTGGTACTCCACTTGTCACTGGTCTGAAGTAGGATTTGGAGTCTGCTACTTTCACAGGGTGGGTTCCGTCAGTGAGCCAGTTGGCAACCCATCTTGTGACCTAGGGATTTATACCTAGTTTAGTGAGTTTATCTATAATTCCAGAGTGGGGGATGCTGTCAAAAGCCTTCAAGAGATCTAGATAGGCTTTGTGAACCACCTTACCATCGTCTATGGTTTTGGTGACTGCTTCAAAGAAGTCTATCAAGTTTAGGAGACATGATCTGCCTTTTACAAACCTGAACTGGGTGGGGTCCAGAGTTTGGAGATTACCAATGTCTTTGTTTATAAGATCCATGAGGATACGTTCCATGGCCTTGCAGACCAGTCTCGTTAGGCTAATGGGGCAGTAGCTCCCAGGGTCTGTGGTGGCTCTCCACTTTGTGGAGTGGGATAACAGTCACTGTGCGCCATTCAGTGGGCACAAAGCCTAAGGTGAGGCTATGATTGAACATGGTGGGGTGTCAGTTCATTCTGCAGTCCGTGTAGAACGCAGCCTGGGATGTTGTTAGGTCCCATGGATGCTGTGTTCTTGGCTTTGGAGAGTGTGGTTTTTACCTGTGCAGCCGTGATTACAGGAACTTTGCATTCTTCCAGTATAGAGATGGGCCCTTTAGGAGGGTGAGAGGGGGGTGAAGTTAGCACTGAACCTATCTGCCAGGATGTTGGCAATATCAGTTGGTTCTGTATACTTAGTGCCATTGTGCTGTAACTCAAAGCAGATCTGAGTGTTGCCATTGAGATTCTTGACACAGCTATAGAATGCTTTGTGGCTGTCTTTAGAATCAGTGGCAATTTTGTTTTCGTAATTAGCTTTGCAGGATTTTATGAGGGATCTCAGCTTCTTACTGACGCTGACCAGGGCCAATCATGGGATTTTACTCTTTTTTTGCAACAGTTTCTTTCTTCTGTTATAAAGTTTGTTTATGGCAAGGGACCACCAGACTGGCTTTCTTTTTTTGGAGGATAGCATCTTGGTTCTGTTAGGGATAGCATGATCCATGCAGTAAGTGCATTTGTGTAGGATTCAGCAGTCGTATCTCTATTACCCGTCTGCATGGGTGTCGTAAAGTTTGCCACTTCTGTCTTAAGAAGCGTGAAGTTGGCTTTGGAGAAATGTTTTACGGTGGTTTCCCTAATGGGGGGTGGGGGCGGGATGTGGATGTCTAGGGTGATTAGCTTGTGGTCGGATCTGACCGAGGAATTGATTTCTGGTGTGGTATACCGGTTGCCCATGTTGGTAATGACCAGGTCTAGGATATTGCTGCCCCTGGTGGGGGTTGTGGATAAGTTGATCCAAGGCATTGGAATTTATAAATTCCAGAAAACGTTGAGCAAAAGAGTTGGTACATAAGTAGTTTTCCCAGTTAATGATGGGGTAGTTGAAATCACCCATTATTCGGGTGTTGGGTTGTACCCTAATATTTTCCTGTGTATCAAGAAATGAGGAGTGGGAATCCTGGGGCATGGTGGCAGATCTGTAGCAAGTTACAATTTGGACTGCGGTCTTTCCCAGAGTTAGTTGCACTTGGATAATGTCAGATGCATTATGCTGAGCAACTAGCCTGGAGGTGTGGATATCCTTAATGAATATGGACACGCCTCCGCCTTTAGTGTTTCGGTCCAGGTTAGGTGGCCAAAAGGTGTGGTATGAATTACAGCCTGGAACCTTAAACCAGGTCTCTGTCACTACACATATGTCGATGTTCTCCATTTAAAGGAGTGCCTCGAGTAAATGCATTTTGAGGTTTAGACTTCTAGCACTGAGTAGCATTACACTCAGATTTTGCTTGCTTGTAACTGTTAAGGCGGTGAATTTGTCATTTGAACCTTGCCTAAAAAAGGCACTATAGGGGTGGGAAGAGCCTTAGCCAGTATCCGGAATCTCAAGGGTGACAGGTGCAGTCTATCTCTGGCAAAGCATCGTGGTCTGTCAATCATGTCATCCCAGGCAGACAGATACTGGATCCCCTGAGAATGACACCAGAAGCTTAGCCATTTGTTAAAGTCAATCATTTTGTCCTTGTACTGTGGTATCATTCTGGGTGATGGCAGGATGCTACTCAGGGCTAGGGTCATACCTGCCTGGCCTACAAGACCGGAGAACTCCTCCAAGTCTCTTTTCATGTAGTCCAGGGAGGTACGTCTCAGGTCATTCACACCAACATGGACAATGACAGAGTCATATTTGTACTTGTGGAGTGACCTGAGTGCATGGGTTATGTGGCGGATCCTGGCACCAGACAGGCAGTGACAGTAACATTCTCCTTGTTTAGCCTGGTGAGTGGAACATCAGTGTGCCTGACTATAGAGTCATCTATGACTAGAGTGTTGGGTACGTTGTTATGCCTTATGGGCTGTGGTTGAGTGGCACACTGAGTTTGTGGGCTGTGTGTCATTTGGGTTGTGTTGGGGCGGTGGAGGTTGCTTGTGTTTCTGCTTTGGAGGTCACTGTTGCTTGAGCAGATTTTTATTGAGAGCCTCTGCGAATGACAGTGTGTGTTTCGTGCTTACCGGGAAGGTCCGTCTGGGCTGAGGAGCCCATTTTCTGTGGAGGCTCGGGAAGAAACTGTTCCTCTACCAAACATATAATACATTATCTGAAGTAGTGTTACTTAACAAGATAAATATAAATTGATATACAGAAACAGAGAAAGTTACACTGTTGACCCAGCATACTGATCAATATGTGGGATGCTGATACACAGGGTTTTTGGCAAAAACATAACATTATGTTAACCAAATGACAGACGAAAATAACACAGTTCCTAGCCTAATAAAGGTCAGCACATTGACATGCAGAGTTTTTGCCAAAAAGCACAACATTATGTTAATCTAATGATAGAAAAAGAAAAAAGAAACCATAGTTCCTAACCTACTTAAGGACATCAGTACACAAAATACAAGAGAGTAGACGATGTACAGTGATCTATGCTTTACATTTGGAACAGGTCACATGATAACTGTAGACTATGTCAATTTTTCCATGATCAGCAGTGAATTTTTTTTTTTTTTTTTTTATCAACACTTTATTTGCGAGTGTATGAGAGCTGAGAGAGGGAGTAGTATAAGGGACGGGCTAGGCAGAAGATAGAAACAGAGTACAGTGAGAGGAAGCAGGAAGAGGTAGGGATTGGGATAGCAGTGTTGTTGCAGAATGTGCAGGGAGGGAGAAAGTTGTAGAGGTCAGTCTGGAGTCATGCAGAGTAAGTAGAGTACAGAGAAAGAAAGCAGGGGGGTCATGGGATGGGAGAGAGTAGTGTGTTAGCAAGTGGTGTACAGATTGAGAGTGATGTCTGGGACAGCCTGGTGTAGTGCAGGAGCATAGCCTGTTGTTACTAAAGTGATCCCTAAGCAGTGACCCGAATTTGGATATATTGGTGGTATTTCAGATGTATTGGGGTATAGAATTCCATTTCTGGGATATCTGTTAGTGAGCAGAGAGTCCCCAAGTTTGTCAGAGGATAGTACAGTTGTGTACACTTACCATAAATGTAGATGTTCAAGTGTATTCACTGTTGCAGTCATTACATTTGGGTAATCTGCTGGCAGGATGCCCTCAGTCAGCCTGATTAACAAAGTCTTGGGTCCTGCATCGATTGCTGTCCCTTCTTCCATGACGTCATGTTGCCAGGGATATAAAACATGCATCCGACACCATTACATCAGTTTTTCTTGCCTCAGATATCAGGTACCCCCCTAATGGGGAGCAAATAAAATTAAAAAACACAAAATTATACCTCCAATCAAAAGCAAATACACTAAAAAGGCTTTTAAGCATAGTAAAATAAAGTAAAGGTATAGCCAGAGAAAATTAGGGGGCTGGAGGGAGGGTAACCAGGACTTCAACAGTGAAAACACTCGAACATCTACATTTATGTTAAGTGTACACAACTGTACTATGTTCTTTGTGTTACTGTTGCAGTCATTACATTTGGGTAGATTCCCAAAGCTATGGTTGGGAGGAGGGGTTTATACAGCAATAGGGCCAGCTATAAGGCCCTGCAAGATATAGGTTCATAGGTAGGTACTAGGCTATCTGCCCGAGGGCATGCATAAGCTTAGCCAGAGTGTGTCGGCTTTCGCCGCCCCATTGATTAATTAACTGAGCCTCTGTCAAGCAGAGCCAATGAAGTTATCCCAGGTGTGTATTTTCTGTTACCCATCCACTCGTCAAGGCTTCTCTTGAAAAGTGTTAGTGAGGGGCTCTGCCTAATGTAGTTAGGAATTTTGTTCTAAAGCATGGGGAGTCTCTGTGACAGGATCTATCCCTCCAGCATGTTCTATTTATTGTTGTGGTGAGGTTTAGCCCACTAGAGCATATGGCTCGCAGTGACTTTAATTTCTTTAGGTGGAACATGTCCATCAGTTCTGAGTTGGACATGGCTTTGTAAGTCAGGCAGAGACCACCTCTGAGTAAGCAATATGTCACTGTGTACAGCCGGAGTTTTTTCAGTCAGGCTGCATAGGACATATGTTTGAGGCCAGTAATCTTCTTGGTGAGGTGCTTTTGTGGTCTTTCCAGCTGTTGGAAGTGTCTTGTGAGGTACATCCCAAATGGGGCATTGAACTCTATGATGGGTCTGATGAGTGACGAGTAGAGGGGCACTATAACCTCTTTATTTCTAGATGCGAACCCCTTAGTAATTAGATGGGCCACATAGAAGGATTTCCTAACTACTTTGGTAATATGATTGTCAAAGGAGAGATTACTATCTACCTGGGTCCCCAGATCTCTTATTACCTCTTCTGTATTAAGGGGGCTGCCACCTATGTGGTAATTAGTGGGTGTTTTGTTTTTCACAAATGGGATAACTATGCATTTTTTGGCATTTAGCTTGGGGCTATGACTTTGACACCAGGTGTCTGTCTCAGTAAGGCCTTTTTGAAGGATGTCCGTGTCAGCCGGAGAGTCAATTATGGAACCCAGTTTGCAGTCATCGGCGAACTTGGCTAACCATAGTCCTCCTGTGTTTGCCTGTACTTCTGAGAAATATATGCTGAACAGTAGGGATCCTAGCACAGAGCCTTGCGGTACACCACTTGTGACTGGTTTAGAGTCGGACCTGGAGCCCGCTATTCTTACCATGCGAGTTCTGTCTGTAAGCCAGTTGGCAACCCATCTTGTGACATAGGGGTTTATGTTCAGTCTGGTGAGTTTTTCTATAATACCCGAGTGAGGAATGGTGTTGATCGCCTTGGCGAGATCAATGTAGGCTGTGTGAACCACCTTTCCCTCATCTATGGTCTTGGTGCCTGTCTCGAATAAGTCAACCATGTGTAGTAGGCATGATCTGCCCTTAACAAAGCCGAACTGGGTCGGGTCAAGTGTTTGGAGGTTCCCAATGTCTTTGTTAATGAGTTCCATGATGATGCACTCCATAGCCTTGCAGACCAGGCTAGACAGGCTTATGGGGCGATAATTACCAGGGTCAGTTGTGGACCCCCCTTTGTGGGGCGGAATAACCGTTGCTGTGCACCATTCTGTGGGCACATAGCCTGCGGAGAGGCTGAGGTTGAACAGCATGTTTAGGTGGGGGGTTAGCTTGGAGAGGCTGAGGTTGAACAGCGTGTTTAGATGGGGGGGGGGGTTAGTTCATTCTGTACTTCATGCAAGACGCAGCCTGGGACACCATCTGGCCCCACTGATGCTGTGTTTTTGGCTTTTGAAAGGGCTGTTTTTACCTGTTCTTCTGTGATTTCTGGAACACTACACTATTGTTGTGGGCCCTTCTGAAGGTGAGATGGAGCTTGAAGTTTGCACTGAATCTATCTGCCAGGATGTTGGCAGTATCAGTAGGTTCAGTATATTTTGTGCTATTTTGCACTAGCTCAGAGCATATCTGTGAGTTGCCACTTAGAATCTTGACATAGCTAAAGAAGGCTTTTTGGTTATCTTTCGAATCCTTGGCTATTTTTCTTTTGAAGTTAGCCTTGGATGATTTTATGAGGGACCTTAGTTTCTTACTGACACTGATCAGAGATGTCTTTCCTTCTTGGGATTTGCTTTTTTTCTGAACTAGTTTCCTCCTTTTGTTGTATAACCTGTTTATGGCAGGGGTCCACCAGACTGGTTTCCTTTTCTTAGGGGAGTGAGTCTTGGTTTTGCTAGGGATGGCACGATCCATGCATCCTTGTAAGTGCTCATAGAGTGCAACTGTAAAGGATTCTGCATCTTGGGCAGTGTTATCCTTTAGCATGGGGGGCTGTGAAACTTACCACCTCTGCCTTAAGTAAGGTGAAGTTTGCTTTAGAAACGTTTTTCACTGTGGTTTCCTTGGTTGGGGGGGCTGGTGGTGGAGTGTGGACATCCAGGGTGATTAGTTTATGGTCTGATCTAACCAGTGACAGGTTGACCTCCGGTACGGAACACCTGTTGCCCATGTTGGTGATGACCAGGTCCAATATGTTGTGGCCTCTGGTAGGGGAGTTTACCAGCTGATCCAGAGCATTTGAGTTGATAAATTCCAGGAAGCGCTGAGCCTGGGAGTTTGTACTCAAGTAGTTTTCCCAGTTAATGGTAGGGTAATTGAAATCGCCCAATATCAGGGTGTTCGGTAGGACCATCATGTTTTCCAGTGTCTCCAGAAAGGCGGAATGGTGGTCCTGGGTCATGGAGAGTGATATGTAGCAGGCCACAATTTGCATTGCAGATTTGCCCGATGTTAGCTGCACATGGATGATCTCAGAGGTATCATGCTGCGCCACTAACCTGGAGGTGTGGGTATCCTTGATGAATATAGATACACCCCCTCCTTTTGTGTTTCGGTCCGTGTTCTGTGGCCGAAATGTGTGGTAGGAGTTATATCCCAGTAGTGCTGGAGTGCTCTCAGGAGCCTTGAACCAGGTTTCAGTTACTCCACAGATGTCGACGTTCTCCATACTTAGGAGTGCTTCGAGCGCATGCATTTTGAGATTTAAACTCCTAGCGTTGAGTAGCATAACCCAGCTCTGGATTTAGAGAAATATGGTAAATGATAATGCTTGGTGAAAGTATGTACAAAACTCCAGGTAGTAACTTCTAGACTATACCTGGTAGGAACACCTCTGAGAAAGGCTGTAGACATAGATACAGCCCTGATGGAGTAAGATCTGATCCCCTGTGGGATAGGTTTTTCCATGGTGCTTATAGCAGAAATAAATGCAATGGCTTATCCATTTAGAAATGGTTTGTTTTGAAATAGCCTTCCCCTCTGCCCCTGCAGCAAATGCTACCAGCAATTGTTCAGATTTTCTTCAAGATTTTAGTCCTGTTCAAGTAGAATCTAAGTTGTCTGTGCACATCCAAGGAATGCAGAATCCATTCCCCTTTGTTCTGTGGATTGGGAAAAAAAGGTTGGCAAATGAATGGACTGATTAAGAGATACACTGGAAACCACCTTGGGCATGAAGGATGGATTGGTCCTCAGAATTACCCTGTCCGCATGAAAGATGACGAAAGGCTCAACTGCCATAAGGGCCTGTAATTCAGATATCCTTCTAGCTGAAGTGATTGATAAAAGGAAGGCTGTTTTCCAAGATAGAAATTTTAAGTCTGCAGTAGTAGCTGGCTCGAAAGGAGGTAGAGTGAGCTTCTCCAAAACAAAGTTAAGGTCCCAGGCAGGGGTAGGGGCTCTCCTGGGTGGTCTCAAGTTCTTTGCCCCTCTGAGATGCTGCTTGAGCAGTGGATGAGAGAAGAGGGGTGGTTCTGTGTTATAGTGAGATGAAATAGCTGAAGCATGGATTTTAATAGAGGCAAAAGACAGGCCCTTGTGAAGCATGTCAGTTAAGCACTGCAAAATATGAGGTAAATTGGGCGCTGCTGTGCTCATCCCTAAAGATTGGTTCCAGGCACAGAATCTTTTCCATTTGTCAGCATAAGATTTTCTAGTACTAGGCCTTCTCGCCTCCAACATGACATCCATCACAGGTTTGCTGTGGGATGATAAGGGTGAATTTAAGTGATTAGCCAGGCTACAAGGTTCAATGTTGGAAGCTGAGGGTGCAGAATTTGGTTCTCCTGCTGAGACAACAAGGAAGGGGTCTGAGGCAGGTGCCATGGAGATATTTGTGACACACTGCGCAGGAGTGGGTACCAGTGTTGGTGTGGCCAGTCTGGAGCAATAAAAATCATTCTTGGTTTGCCCTGTTTGACTTTTAGCAGAACTTTGGAGAGCAAAGGCAGAAGGGGAAAGACGTAGACTGATAGGTTTTTCCAGCTGAAGGACAGAGCATCCACTTTCTAGGCTTCTTTTTGGGGAGTCCTTGTGCAAAACTTGTCCAACTGGTAGTTCTGGGGGGAGGCAAATAGATCTATGTCTGGGCTCCCCATTTGCTTGTCAACATGTTGAAAATCCGTGGTTCCAGTTTCCACTCTTGTGGATCCATGAGATTTCTGCTTAGTCCATCTGCCAATGTATTCAATTTTCCTGGCAGGAATTGAGCTTGTAGGTGCACTTGGTAGCTCAAGGCTGGGTTCCACAATGCCATGGCTAGTCTGCAGAGGGTGTAAGAATGTGTACCCCCCTGCTTGTTTATGTACCACATAACAGTGGTGTTGTCCATCTTTACCATTAGTTGTCCTGGAAGAATGTAATCCTTGAAGGCTGTCAGCGCATTCTGTACAGCTAACATTTCTTTTCTGATTAATATGTAGGTGCATTTGATTTGGGTTCCATTTGCCCTGAATGCACTTCCCTGCCAAGTGAGCCCCCCATGCATAGTCTGATGCATCTGTAGGGTTTAGGTGGCAGGGGGTAGTGTGAATGGCAGTCCCTTGTTTTGGTGGCAGGTCTCTGCCCACCATAGGAATTCCAGCCATAGGCAAGGTATGATAGGAATCATTGTTTCCAGGCTGTGACAATGTTGACTCCATAGACTTTTTAAGTACCACTGTAGTTTCCTCATATGCAGTCTTGCATATGGAATTAGAAAAATGCAGGAGGCCATGAACCCCAAGACTTGCAGTATTTGTCTTGCAGATAGCAGGGTTTTTGTGGCCACTTGTTTGAAGTAAGTTACCAAATGAATTTGCTTCTCTGGCGTGAGGAAAGCCATCTGGGCAGCTGTATTCAAGCTTGCACCCAGGAATGTAATCTGTTGGGAGGGTACCAGTTGTGATTTATTTTCGTTTATGGTGTACCCCAGACAAGTTAGAACCTTTTTTACAAATGCCAGATGATTTAGAAGTATGCCCTGGTTTTCTGCCTGAATTAGACAATCGTCCAGGTATGGATATATTTGAATATTTCTTTGCCTGCAAAATGCAATAACTGGAGCCAGGCACTTTGTGAATACCCTGGGCGCAGTAGACAAGCCAAAGGGCAGTGCAGAGAACTGATAATGCAAGTAGCCTGCTTTGAAGCGTAGGTATCTTCTGCAAGATTCCCTGAATGGGATGTGCAGGTATGTTTCTTTTAAATCTAGAGTTGCCAACCAGGCATCTTTGCCTAGCATAGGAAGTAACTGGTGAAGAGTCAGCATCTTGAGTTCTGGAATGTCCAGAAAGGTGTTTAGAGTAGACAGGTCCAGAATTGGACGTCATGATTTGTCTTCTCTGGGTACCAGAAAAAGCCTGGAACAGAAACCTTGTCCCTTTTCCTCTTCTGGTACTGGTTGAATAGCCCCCATGTTTAGGAGGGAAAGTACTTGTTTTTGAGCCTCTGCCCACTGATTTGGTGGCAGGTCTGGCCACCCGTTTGGAGTTGGCAGCGTGTGGAAATGAAATCTGTATCCCTGGGACACTATATTTAAAACCCATTTGTCCTGGGTTATAAGTTGCCAGTTTCTTGAATGAAGAGCCAGTTTTCCTCCCAAAGGGGTGGCTAAGAGGTAAGTGCTTGGTAATTTCAAAGGGAAGTCATTGAGACTGTTTACCATAGGGTGGTGCCTTGTTGTTTCCAGATTTCGAAGTGGAAGCACCCCATTGCTTAGTTCTGAAAGTTCCTTGGGACTGAAACCTGGTGGTTTTGGAATGTCTGGGTTTGGCCACAGTGGCTCTGGAAGGAGCTGGAAAGGACCAGTTCTTAGTAGGCCAATGCCTACTAAATCTAGGAGGTTGCACTTGTACGAATTCTTTCCAGTTTGCATAGATTTAGCTTTATCTTCCATCTTTTTTAGAACTTCTTCAGCCTTATTGCCAAATAAGCGGTCCTGCTGTAAAGGAGCATCCAAATGTTTTGCTTTAACATCATCAGGCAGAGAGTGCTCCTTAAGCCAAGCATGCCTTCTAAGCACAGACCCAGTAACAGCAGCTCTACAAGAGGCCTTTAAGGAATCAAAACCACATTGCAAAGTATGTTTGCCAACTTGTTCAGCAGAATGCAATAAATCCTGTAAATCTTTATTTTCCACACAGTCAGGAATCAACATAACTTTCTGTTTAATTAAGCAGTCCAATAATATGCTGTTGATATTTCAACATATGAAATTGGCAGTTTAAAGCCCCGATTGCCAAGGTTCAGAAGTATAAACCTTCTTACCCCATCTATCCAGCGCCCTGGAGTCTCTATCAGAAGGGGTTGGATTTTTAGCAGTAGAAGCCTTAATGCCTTTGGGCCCCTGAGAAATGGTTTCTGGATCTGCAACAGGATTTTTGAAAAGGAACTTGTGGGACTCAGGAACCCTGTAGCATCTGTCACATTTACTATGAGCTGGAGGCAGGGAATCAGGGGCCATACTGGATTCCAAAAACACATCAACAATGTCTAGTACAGGAGGGTATAGCCTAGGGCCTATGCTGAGGTAGAAGAAGGAAATCCCTAAGCCTCTTTTCTGAATCAGAAAATTCCTGACTTACCTTAAGGGAGCATTTCCACTGGAAATGTAAAGTTTCCCCAAAAGAAAAATCCTCAGGAGGGGAAGCAGAGGGAATGGAATCCTCTGCATCAGAATCCTCATAAGTAGGTATGGATAAATCCAGGTCATTAGAAGAGACAGAAGAAACAGAAACCTGATCAGAAGATTCATAATTAAGCTCAGCCCTAGGTGTCTTAGAGGGGGGGGGGGGTTGACTACCCCTGATTAGAACAATTAGATCTTCAGCCATTTTGATCATTTGTTTTTTAGGCATAGGGGCCTGAACATGTGGCCTGGGCGTCGGTTTTTTAGACATAGATCGAGATTTAGGCCTTAGTAATGAAGGTGGAATCAATTTAATATGCAAGTCTGTAGGCCTGAATACACCCTCAGAAGCCAGTGCCTGCACAGTGGCTCTGGACCCATCCAAGGTAGAGACATCCGCAGGTTTCATAAGTGAAGCCTCTCGCGGCATACCAGACTCTGACTGGGTCTCAGTAGAGGCCTGCAAATCAGAAGTCGCGGGTATCAGGGGCTGCTAAAGCGCCTCTCTGAGTACTGGCGATTGGCTTAGAAGAAGCATAGTTGGCAGTTTTGGACCTCGGCGGCCTGTCTCTGTCTTTATCTTTGCGTTTTTTCGGAATCCCAGTTGTCAGATGGTTAACCAATGACATTTCTGGATAATTAAACCGTGAACCGAAATATTGAGAGGCAAAAATGTACCGATGACGGATAGTGCGCTGATTAAATAAAGCACAAAACTGACAGCAAAGCACGTCGTGGTCAGGGCCTAGACAAGGAATACAGTATGAATGAAAATCTTTGTAAGGTATTTGCTTTCCACAAGAAATGCAATTATTAACTTTTACTGACATCGGTAAGGAGCAAGAAAAAGTTTCCCCAATGGGGTACTTGGCTTTAAGTTGAAGACTTCAGTTCTGAAACTCGAAAACGAAAATTTCAGGAGTCAGCCAACCGGCACTTGGGAACTGCTTCTGCTTCTGGCACCACACGGCAAGAAAGACTGATGTAATGGTGTCGGATGCATGTTTTATACCCCTGAAGTCATGGAAGAAGGGACAGCAACCGACACAGGACCCAAGACTTTGTTAATCAGGCCGAATGAGGGCAACCTGCCAGCAGATTACCCAAATGTAATGACTGCAACAGTGAAACACGAAGAACATATAAGTATTCTAGTGTTGCTGTATTCCTATAGTATGTTTTTGAGTGCAGGGCAGTTATTAGGTTTGTGAATTATTGAGTGGGTTGCAATTAGTTGTTTCAGGAATAGTAAATTTGGTAGTTCCATCCAGTTTAAGTCCCGAAGGGCAGAGCAGTGGTGGGTTCTGTAGGGATGATTAGTAGCAAATCTTGCTATTTTTTTATAAAGTTTATAATTTATTCATATCAGACTTTTGGAGGTTTGTGAAAAATAGGGGGAGGCATATAGGAGGGTGGAGACCAAGTGTGTTCTGGCTATGGAGTGTTGGGTTGTGCTAGTAAGGTAAGGTTTGGATCTGTAGAGTAATCTGGGTTGTGCTAGTAAGGCAAGGTTTGGATCTGTAGAGTAATCCAAGCTTTACATGGACCTTCTTTATGGATAGTGATGTGTGTTTATCAAATTTTAGGCAGTTAACTACTGTTACTCTGAGTAGCTTGGTGTGTTCAGCGGGTTCAATGTTGGTACTGTTGGCGGAATATATAATGAACGGGGGGGTTGTATTTTGGCACTGGTGAATAGTATTAGTTTGGTTTTGTTAGGATTGAGTATCAGTTGGTAGTCTGAGAGATAGTTTTCGATGTCTGAGAAGGATTTGGGGGTTCTTTCTAAGAGTTCTGGTAGGGTTTGAGCTGAGCAAATAAGGGTGGAGTCATCTGCTTATTGTATAATGGCGGCTAGTTGCATGGCTATACAAAGTTTATTTGTGAAGACGGTAAAATAGTAGGGGACCAAGGATTGATCCTTATGGTACCATGACTGAGACTAGTAGTACGGAGAGAGAGAGAGATTGTTTTGACACCTGACTGCTTGTTGTTGATCAGTTAAATAATTATGGACTCAAGATAGTGTTGACTGTGAAAGATTCAGGGAAGCTAGCTCACTCAGTAGTTTTTGATGTGATACTGTGTCAAATGCCTTAGACATGTCAAGAAAGATGGAGGATATATGGTGACCCTTGTTTCTGAGCTCATTGATAGTGTTGGTGAAGTTAAATTAATGCTGTAGTGGTGCTGAACAGTAGGTTGTTGCATTCAAAGTAGTGAAGGAATTGTACATGAATGCATTTTTCAAGGATTTTGGCCAGTGGTGGGAGTACTGCTACTGGTCGGCAGTTGGAAAAAATCTGTGGAGAAGCCACCTTTGTGCAAAGGGATTATATGAGAGATTTTTCAGAGCCTGGGAATGTACTGTTCTGATATGGACTTGCTGATAAGTAGTGATACAGAATAAGATATGGACTCTGCTGCTAGTTTAAGAAATGTGGTTGGAAGATGGTCAGCAGTGAAGGCTGTGGGTCTTAGTTTGAGTAGAAGTATTTTACTGGTACTTGTCTGGATTGGAGTGATGTAAAAAGTTTTGGTGCAAGGTTCTGAAGTAGTTGGAAATGAAGGAGATACATTGCTGTCATTTTTTTTTTACAAGGGATAATACTGAGCTTATGAAATGGGAGTTAAATTGTGATACTATACTATCTGTGGGGTTAGATGTGGTGGGTGAAGGAGTAGTAGTTTGACCAAGATTGATGAGCTGATTTATGGCTGCCCAGAATTTTTCGGGATTATTTATGTGATTTTGTTGGGCTGAAGTAAAATATGTTTTTTATCCATATTGATTTGTTTTTTCTCTTGGTTTCAGTTGCCGATATGTTTAACAGGATGTTTGTTTTTTGGTCACTTGATATTGTGATCAAGATCTATCTCTATTTTGAGGAGTTGCAGGGTGTCCTTGATAAGCCAAGAAAGACTCTCCGCTTTTACTTGGAACTTTTTAAGTGGTGCTTGGCTGTCTAGTACACCTAGGAAAGTTTTACTTAAGTGTTTGACTGCAGAATCAATGTGGAGGCATTTTTTTTTTGGGGGGGGTCCTGCTGCATTGTTTGAGAAGGAAGTTGAAGGTTTCAGCGGAAAATTTGGCTTTGTTACGGACATGTTCAAATTTAATGTTTTTTTGAGAGTATGTTTGCTGCCTAACTAGATATGTGGGATGATGGTCACTGACACCATCTGGGAGGCATCCACTGAGGTAAACAAGTGAGAGCCTATTGGTTAGTGTCCAATCAAGAATGGATTTCTTGTTTCTTCAGTTGTCGATCCTGCTGTGGGGGGGGGGGGGGGATTAGTTGAAAGAATCCATAGAGATTAATAAAGTTGGTAGGGTCTTCAGAGGAGCAGGTGGACCAGTCTAAGTTAAAGTTACCTGCTATGATAGATCTGAAACTGTCTCAAAATGTTCCACAACACTGTAATGTCTCTTTCTGGTTTTGTCAGGTACAAGATAACACCATCTGCAAATAGAGATGCTTTTCTTGACTACCATATCAATTATATCCTTGAATTTCTGAGTCCCTTATTTTCTTTAAAAAGTGAGCTAGTAGTAAAGTGGAGAATACAAACGAAGTAACTTCAGGCAAAAAAGCAAATGATACTCCACACACCATCAATAAAAATGTAATAAAATGGCGAAGCTTTCAGATACAAACTATTCTTCTTCAGTGTCTTGCATAAAACAGCCATTAAAACAGCATTTTTATCTTATTCAAACATATCACATGACACAGCAACCTATCAAAAAGCATCAATCAAACCAACAATTAAACTTTTAAAAGTACAGTAGCAACATAATATAATCATTTTTTCCCTCGCTTTCTGTTGTTTGGATTTCAACATTGGTTTCAAAGTAACCTGTTTGTTAAGACCAGGATATTTAGCTGCTTTTAAGCTGATAATCCACTCATATTCTTTCATATCCACATTATTTCCAAGGTCTCCACGTCTAATATTTGGATAAATTACATGTATAACTCAAACTAAACTGATGCGAGTCATCAGTCTCACTAACATGTTTGGCCAAGGAATTAGTCAATATTCCTCTTCTAATCTCAGACCTGTGTTCTATGATCCTGTCTTTTAGTTTTCTGGTCGATTTCCCTACATAAAAACCCAAGCATTTTTTTTACAAGTGGCAATATATATATATATATATATATATATATATATATATATATATATATATATATATATAATAAATGGTGTGTTGCATGTTGCACTACAACAAAAGACAAACTTTTTTCCAGTCATAGGATGTATAAATTCATTGGACTGGTTTATACTTGAACAGCAAGAACAATTTTAACATGGGAGGGTACCCTTTTTATTAAACATTGTTATATTATTATTTAATGAGAAGTCTTTATAGCACAGTAGTTTCTTTAAATTATTACAATTTCTACAAATAAAACCAGGTCTGTTTGGAAGCCAACTTTCATGACCTGGTATAGCTTTCAGGATATCCCAGTTTTTATTTATAACCCCCTCGGTTGTTCTACTGGCTTTGCTATAAGTCATAAGGTATCTCAAGGGCTGTAATGAAGTCACTCTCAACCCTTAAGAGGCAGTATCAGCCTGAGTAGAGAAATAGGGTCTAGCTTTTGAGTCCCTTACTCTTAAGGTATCCCTTCTACCCATTTCTTTCTCTTCCATATTATAGCCCCTTTCAATAAAGTTATTAGTAATTTTTTGTATCTGAGCATGACAAACCTCTGAGTATTCAGCCTACTGGCTCGCAGGTATTGGCTATTAAGCACACTTTTAAAGGTCCTTCCTGCATGCATGCTTCACTTCTGTAAGTATTTGTTTACCTGCACATCTTTTTTATAAATACTTGTCTCTAAGCCTGACCTTGTCATTTCCAACCTAACATCAAGAAAATGTACAATGTCCTCAGCAAATTCCATCTCAAATTTAAGAAATTCAAGGGTGTTATTTAGGTATTCATAGAACCTACACAAATCTGCAATAGTGCCATGCCAAACCAAAAAAATATTGTCCACAAAACGCTTGTAGAACGATATTTTTGATGCATATATATTAGAATTTCCAGACGGGTATATACTTTCCCATCCACCCAATGTTAAGTTGGCATACGTATTGGCTATAGCGGTGCCCATGGCCGTTCCCAAAATCTGGTGATAAACCTGTTTATTGAAAGTAAAAATATTGTTTTCCAAAACTAGATCTAATAACTCACATATTGTGTCAATACTTATAGCAGAAAGACATCCATATCCTTGTAGAGTCTCTCTAATACAATCAACTCCACAACTATTCAGAATTACAGTGAACAGGGATTTTATATCTAATGTCACCAGTATCAGGCAGTCATGGGCACAACTATTATACCAAGTATGTAGTTGTGTTAAAAAATCTCCTGTGTCTTTGATGTAACTAGGCATATATTTCAAATAACCCTTTAAAAGGTCTTGTAAATATACTGATATGGGTTCAGTCATCCATCCCCTCCCCGATACTATCGGTCTCATCGGGGGTCTCTCCAACGATTTATGGATTTTAGGTAGTCCATATAGTATAGGGATTATTGGACATGGTACACTAAGAAAGTGGAAGATATCAATATTTATATCTCCCATTACCTGTAGATCATAGATACATATATTAATTTTACTAATCATAGCATCTACTTTCTTGGCACTAATAGGTTTAAATGCAAGTCCATCTGACAATAGTTCAGTCATAGACTGTAAATATTGTTCTAAATCCATTATCACAATGGCACCTCCTTTATAACTATTTGATTATTATTCTGTAATGATTTCAATGCTTGGGTCTCTTCAGGTGTTAAATTATATATTTTCATAAAATCTTTTCTATCTTAAATATTAAGAATTTTCTTTTCACAAATATTAGTGAAAACATTAATGACTGGATCACTAATAGGAATGAACATGCACCTTCTTTTTAAATGATTAGCCACAACACCATTATTACTTTTAAAAATATTTTTTAAATTCAAACCCCTTGAAAATAAATTCAGATCAGTAATCGCATGTACCATATCATCAGTACCTGCTGGAACAAACTTAGTTCCTCATGACAATAGGGACATTTCTGCCTCAGTTAGCCTACAGTTAGAAAGATTAACTACCATGGGACGATTCACCTCAAAACTCTTTTAATTTAAAGCCACTTTAGTAGTAGTCCAACCAGTCCCCATATTAGAACATTTAAAATGTTCATTAGATGGAGCAGGCATATCACTACTAGCATACTATTCCCTATTCTCTCTAGGTCTCCCATCAGCTCCAAACCATCAGACAAGTCATAATTGCTCATATCTGTAGTTACCATTACATCTTTATTAATAGAATATTCTATATTCAAAATTTCTCCCATTTTTGGTGTATCTTCAGCTGTACAATCAGATTTATTTTCAAATCGAATCATACCTAGAGAGTGCTTAAATGTTCCTCCAATATCACCCATATTAGAATTTAACCTAATCACATCAGCTACTTGATCAATGTATTGATCTACAGAATTATCACGAAGGAGTGACAATTCATAACCATTACATTTTACATTAGAATGGGGGCCTAAAAGCTCCCCATTCTTGGTTGGTAAATAACAATCCACTGTTTCACCATATGACTGGTCAGGCCTACTCACATGGCTGTTTGCAGAAATATCTTTATCAGAAACACAACCATTTAAGAAAGGGTTCCTGTTATAACCATATTCCATTTCTTTCCGCTGATAGTTATTCAGTAGTTCTCTATTTTTCTAGGCAAATGGAAGTAGCTCCTTGCGAGCTAAATAACATGCCTCGGAATACCACATCTTTGTTACAAAATGCAAGTATGTTGGAAAATGTAGCTTCTACTGGCCATACTAGTGCCGGTATTGAAACTAAGAAAAGTGCTTCTGATAGGAATATGACCCATAAAAATTATGAAGTTCTTTGGGATGATCGAGGTTTACAGAATTTAAAATGCAATTTGTCTTTAGATACTGGGGCTTTGGCCCCTGTGTTTGAAAGATCTGTTTCATGTATTACTAACCAGGTTACTCGCGTACGATCAGAAGATAGCTCTATTATAGTGGGGCTAAGCGGAGATACTTTTGGTAAACAAATGGAGTCCTTAGTTAATTCAAAAAACCCTGTGTTGAATATTGTTACAGAAGATGTACTAAACGAAAATGAGAATCAGCACATGCGTTATATTTTAACTGATAAACAGGAAAATGGAGAACCACTGAATAACTATCAGCGGAAAGAAATGGAATATGGTTATAACAGGACCCCTTTCTTAAATGGTTGTGTTTCTGATAAAGATATTTCTGCAAACAGCCATGTGGGTAGGCCTGACCAGTCATATGGTGAAACAGTGGATTGTTATTTACCAACCAAGAGTGGGGAGCTTTTAGGCCCCCATTCTAATGTAAAATGTAATGGTTATGAATTGACACTCCTTCATGACAATTCTGTAGATCAATACATTGATCGAGTAGCTGATGTGATTGGGTTAAATTCTAATATAGGTGATATTGGAGCAACATTTAAGCACTCTCTAGGTATGATTCGATCTGAAAATAAATCTGATAGTACAGCTGAAGATACACCACAAATGGGAGAAATTTTGAATAAAGAATATTCTATTAATAAAGATGCAATAGTAACTACAGCAATTGTGACTTGTCTGATGGTTTGGAGCTGATGGGAGACCTACAGAGAATAGAGCAGTATGCTAGTAGTGATATGCCTGCTCCATCTAATAAACATTTTACATGTTCTAATATGGGGACTGGTCAGACTACTACTAAAGTGACTTTAAATGAAAAGAGTTTTGAGGTGAATCATCCCAAGGTTATTAATCGTTCTAACTATAGGCTGAGGCAGAAATGTCCCTATTGTCATGAGGAATTAAGTTTGTTCCGGCAGCTACTGATGATCTGGTACATGCAATTACTGATCTGAATTTATTTTCAAGGGGGTTGAATTTAAAAAATATTTTTTAAAGTAATAATGGTGTTGTGGCTAATCATTTAAAAAGAAGTAGCACATTCATTCCTGTTAGTGATCCAGTCATTAATGTTTTCACTAATATTTATGAAAAGGAAATTTGTAATATTTATGATAGAAAACATTTTATGAAAACATATAAATTAACACCTGAAGAGACCCAAACACTGAAATCATTACAGAATAATAAACGAATAGTTATAAAGGAGGGGTCATTGTGATAATGGATTTAGAATATTTACAGTCTATGACTGAACTACTGTCAGATGGACTTGCATTTAAACCTATTAGTGCCAAGGAAGTAGCTGCTATGATTAGTAAAATTAATATATATATCTATGATCTGCAGGTAATGGGAGATATAAATATTGATATATTCCACTTTCTTAGTGTACCATCTCCAATAATCCCTATACTATATGGACTACCTAAAATCCATAAATCTTTGGAGAGACCCCTGATGAGACTGATAGTATCGGGGAGGGGATGGATGACTGAACCCATATCAGTATATTTACAAAAACTTTTAAAGGGTTATTTGAAATAGATGCCTAGTTGCATCAAAGACACACGATTTATTTTAACACAACTACATATATGGTATAATAGTTGTGCCCATGACTGTCTGATACTGGTGACATTAGACATAAAATCCCTGTTCACTGTAATTCCGAATAGTTATGAAGCTGATTGTATTAGAGAGACTCTACAAGAATATGGATATCTTTCTGCTAGACGTATTGAAACTATATGCGAGTTATTAGATCTAGTTTTGGAGAACAATATTTTTTACTTTCAATAAACAGGTTTATCACCAGATTTCAGGAACGGCCATGGACACCTATGCTAACTTAACATTGGGTAGATGGGAAAGTATATACCTGTCTGGAAATTCTAATATATATGCATCAAAAATATCATTCTACAAGCGTTTTGTAGACAATATTTTTTTGGCTTGGCATGGCACTATTGCAGAGTTACATAGGTTCTATGAATACCTAAATAACACCCTTGAATTTCTTAAATTTGAGATGGAATTTGCTGAGGACTTTGTAAATTTTCTTATAGGTTGGAAATGACAAGGTCAGGGTTAGAGACAAGTATTTATAAAAAAGATGTGCAGGTAAACAAATACCTACACAAGAGAAGCATGCATGCAGGAAGGACCTTTAAAAGTGTGCTTAAGAGCCAATACCTGCGAGCCAGTAGGCTGAATACTCAATCAGAGGTTTGTCATGCTCAGATGCAAGAAATGACTAATAGCTTTACTGAAAGGGGCTATAATATGGAAGAAATAGAAACAGCCTTAACAGTAAGGGACTCAAAAGCTAAACCTTATTTCTCTACTCAGGCTTATACTGCCTCTGAAGGGTCGAGAGTGAATTCATTACAGCCTTTGAGATACCTTATGACTTATAGCAGAGCCAGTAGAACAATAGAGAGGGTTATAAATAAAGATTGGGATATCCTGAAAGCTATACCGGGTCATGAATGTAGTCTTCCAAACAGACCTGGTTTTACTTATAGAAATTGTAATAATTTAAAGAAACTACTATGCTATAAGAACTTCTCATTAAATAATAATATAAGAACAATGTTTAATAAAAAGGATACCCTCCCCTGTTATAATTGTTCTTGCTGTTCAGGTATAAACCAGTCCAATGAATTTATACATCCTGTGACTGGAAAAAAGTTTGTCTTTTGTTGTAGTGCAACATGCAACACACCATTTATTATATATCTTGCCACTTGTAAAACAATGCTTGGGTTTTTATGCAGGGAAATCGACCAGAAAACTAAAAGACAGGATCATAGAACACAGGTCTGAGATTAGAAGAGGAATATTGACTAATTCCTTGGCAAAACATGTTAGTGAGAGTGATGACTCATGAATTTAGTTTTAGAGTTATACATGTAATTTATCCAAATATTAGACGTAGAGACCTTGTAAATAATGTGGATATTAAATAGTATGAGTGGATTATCCGCTTAGAAGCAGATAAATATCCTGGTCTCAACAAACAGGTTACTCTGAAACCAGTGTTGAAATCCAAACAGAAAGTGAGAAAAATGACTATATTATGTTGCTACTATGTTTTTAATAGTTTGTTGCTTTGATTGTTGCTTTTTGATAGGTTGTTGTGTCATGTGATATGTTTGAATAAGATAAAAATGCTGTTTTAATGGCTGTTTTATGCAAGACACTGAAGACAGACAGTTTGTATCTGAAAGCTTTGTCGCTTTATTACATTTCTATTGATAAGTGTGGAGTATCATTTGCTTTTTTCCCTTATTTTCTTTGCCAATGGTTCTAAATATAATGCAAATAACAAAGGGGAAAGATCACACCCCTTCCTTGTTCCTCTGTTCAAGCAGAAATTATCAGAGGGGACCCCACCCACTTTAATTTTCACCTCCAATCCCTCATATATCCTCCTAATCAACCTTATAATTTTTTTCAGGAAATGCAAATGCTTCCATTGCCCTGCTCATAAAATTCATAGGTTCATAGATTAGTAATTAGGCTAACTGCCCTTATGGGCCATTTTAAGCCTAGCCAATTATTCCATTTGAGAATTAAACCCATACCTTGTCTCTGTAAGGTAAACACCTTAAACATTATGCCAACGTCCCACCCAGCTTTGTCTGCATCAAGAACCAGCAACAACAATGGTATTTTCTTACATTCTGCTTCCCTCTGGATCATCAATGTTCTGTTAATGTTGTCAAATGTTTGCCTCCCCTCCACAAAACCAAATTGATCCATATGTATCAATTCTGGCATTACTTTTGCCATTCTTTTAGCCATTATAGACATCATAGTTTAGTATTGAAAACGGCCTGTATGCAGCTGAATCTGATGGATCGTCACCCTCTTTAGGTATTACAGCAACCACTGCTTTCTTCCAGGATGTTGGTACGTCTCCTCCTCTTAAAATACTGTTAAACAAACCATCCAGATCTTTATCAATTTTTTCCTCGTAGCTTCCAAACTTCCACAGGATTACCATCTATTCCTGGGGAATTTCCTGTACATTGGTTACACATCACAATTTTTATCTCATCTCCTCCTATCCTAACCATTAGTATTTGAGCCTCATCTGCCTCTAATCTTGGCATATTTAATTCTCCCATAAACATTTCCATTTGTATCTTTTCTTGATTTCTACATTCTCTACATTATACAGACTTTCACAGAAATTCTGAAATATTTCTAATACCGCTACAGGATCTCTTGTTACCTTCCTTGTTATAGGATCCCTAAGCTTGGTGACAGCCCTTTCTACTTTCTGTTGCCCGAGTCCTTGTGGTAAAAGTTTTTGTGCTCTAGTGTTATTACCAAAAACAATTGCTTAACAGAAATATTTCTAAACTTGTGCATATTATTGAGGTAATCCCTTATTTTCTGCTTAGCATTCTGTCATCGATCCTCTTCTTGTTCTGTGAGATTCCCCTATTACAAAACATTTTAACATTTGTCAGTCTCTCTAAATAATTCTTGTTACTTCTTAACCATAGCTCCCTTTCTTTTATTTCCACCCTGTTTTTAAACTCCATCTTATTTTATCCCATTCCATAACTACATTTTCAGAAGAAATTTTTATCCTCTTGAATAGCTCCTGAATAATCTCCACTACACATTCCTTAAATTCCTCTCTTTTCAAGAGATAGGCGGGAAAGTGCCATTGTCTCATTTTTGTTTCATTACCCTGTGTTTTTATTTTAGTTATTGGTGCATGATCTGAAATAGTTATTGGGTGCGTAACAAGATCTTCAATAATACACAATTTATTTCATATGCTCAACAGTCCACTCTATCATCTGTATGGCTCTTTCTTGCTTATCAATTTTTGTGGACTGCTACCTCCTCCTACACAGGGGGGGGGGGGGCATCCTCTCCCTGCACCTGGCCATCCCCATTGCAAGAAAGTTTCCATGTCTTGAGGATTCTACACTGTCATTTTTCCAGTCCTGGCATCAGTGTGCCTACCAGCATTGGGCAATTTTTTATCCTGGGTACTGTGCATCCAGCTATCTTTTTTTTATTTTTTAACCTACTTCTTCTGTCCATGATGTATGCTATACAAAATACAGTCTAGATATCACTGTTGTCTTGGTGAGATTTTGTGAAAAATAGGGTCCACCTCATGAAGGTACTCACCAAGACTTGAGGATGAATTAAATTCCAGCAATACGTCTCTCCTTTGCTTGCTGATTTATCAGCTCTCCATTTGGACCCCCTCATCTATATGGGAGTCATAGAAATTACAAAGGTCCAACAAATCAATGCGTATAATGCAGCCAGTGTTTACTTGTTGCAAGTCAGACCAAACAGACAGAAAAGTTTGATGTTTTTCTTGCGCCAGAAACTGAATTCAGATGTGCTTATGTAAGCAAAATTGCCATTTGCCTGAAGCAAATTTAGAATGAGGTGGGAAATATAACTCGCACAGCTTGTTTCAAGTCAGACTACATAGAAAGAAAGGTTTAATGTTTTTATTGTGCTAAAACCTGCACTTGCATGTGATTAGGTAAGCAAAATCAGTTTTGCCCAGCAAATTCAGAATGCAGTGAGGAGTATAGCCCATAGAGCCTGGGATTTTGTTGACAGCTGCTGAAGTTTTAATGTCTTAATTTACAAATACTTTTAATTTTGATTTTCATTAAGAAGTTACAAATATACTGGAATAAAAATCCTATAAAAGCTTAATTTTTGAGTATGGTTAAAAAAAAAAAAAAAAACGAAAAAAAAGCTAACAAAAATCAAAGAGGACACAACCTTTTTGGACATACAGACATATTCCAAAACATTTGCTCTCGGTGTAAGTGACTTACTCCAATGTATATCTGCTTTATAGTGCCCACAACCCTCCTGGACATGGGGTAGTCATCACTAAATGCAATCTTGGGTACTGAATAGTACCTTTATGGTATCACATTGGGTTGAAACGACTAGGATTAAAATGATCTCCGGGTCAATAACTTAGCAATCTCCTATGATCCTATACAGTAAGTTATTTACACCAAGAGCAAGTCTTTTGGAATCTGACTCAGTGCTCATTAAATAACACTACTGTTTAGCAATAATCATGTTATCTATCCGTAAACATTGCATATTCTGAATGTATGACTAAATTTGTCAACAAGCTCCATTCAAAGAACAAAACAGCCCAAGTAAGTTTAAATGGTTTAAATGGATGCAACACCATCAACAATGACACTTGGTTGTTTAAAACATTTTACATTTTCTCGTGTAAAAAATACTCCATACAAAATCCTCATGACATTATTACCTGAAACAATGAGGAGGAAACAAAAGCAGTAGCTTTAAGAATTAAACATTTACTTTATTCCATTAGCTTTCAATCAAGATGTTCTGAAACTACCTCCAGCAATTGTCAAATGTATCAATAATATTTTAGTAATGCACATACAATAGGTAAAATACCTTTTACAATTATTTTTTGCATTTTTAGAAATAATGGAGACAATTTCTGGAATATCAAATTAAATACACTTAGTTCTTAACACTGAGAAACAAATAACCAATATATTGGACCTACATGGAATTTTTGTTGAACCTGTGTTGAAGACATGAGTATATTACTACTATCTAAGCTAACTGTACACCAGTCTGCTTGAGACAAGATAACAGTGGTATAGTATATTCTACTCAAATTGCATATGTTCTTCATATTGAAACAGAAAAGATAATATATGAAACATGGTGATGTAAAAATATTTTTTAAATTTTCTGAACTTAAAATGAGTTGATTATTAAATGAAGTTAAACCATTCTCACTACCACTAGGGCCATAAGATTCAGTAAGAATCTGATGTATGTGTAGATACTTCCAAGGTGTTCTTCATGTCAGATCAAACCAATAAACTGCATCCTGATATTCAGAAACATCACTCACATGGCTGTGCAGTAATTAATTAGTGCTGCTGAAGCAAGGCAATATGGCTGAAGATAACTAAAAATGTAAAAGGAGGCAATTAGTGCAAGGGAGATTACTAACAAATTAAAGAATCCATTTTGAGAACTGTGCAAACCATGAAAACACAGCACACTGCAATGACAGACGCATGACCAAAGGGTTTCAAAAAACATGAATGTAGCAAACCTGGGGGACAATGAACACCGACACATGCACAGCCAAGCCACTATTATAACTGCTACGAGCCATAATAAAACCTTCCAAGAAAACTCCTACCAATTTATTCATATTAATGTGGATGAACATGGCTTCAATGGATAACCAGAAAGGGGGGAGAACAAGCAGAGGAACACACAGAAACAGAAAGGGAAGAAAAGTGTGGAAGCAAAGTATTTTTTTGTCTTACGGAATAAGTGATTTACTTTTCTTTCTAAGAAGGACAGACAGAGAGGAAATAAGCAGGACGTGTGGGCAAAAAGAGAGTATAGAGGTGGTAGCAGAGGCAGAAAAACAAAGAACACAAGACAAAGGCCAACAGGGGAGGTGCTGACACAAAGGACACACACACACACACACACACACACACACACACACACACACACAGAGGGAAAGACAAATACTGACAGGGAGGATTTGACAAAAAAATAAAGAGGGATGCGAAACTCCAAGATGGGGGGTAGACTGAAGTAGCAGTTTCTTTTAATGCTGTCCAGGACATCGCTAGGTTGGAGATCAATCCTTTTGCAAATGCCATCCCAACCAAATCTAGCATCTGTTGCCATTTTGGACAGAGCTAAGCAATAGTTTAAATCTGACAGTCACAAAAATAATTCCTCTTTACCGATGCAAAAATCAAGCCACCAGTCCACCTGTATTGACACCACCTCCTCCAGCTCCTGCCAGGTAACATACTGTAATATTACAGGCGTCCCCCCACAGGACATGGGTTTTCACATTCTTTCCTGGTAGCAGGCCAACAGCGAGGAGATTGCTGCACCACAGCTACAGCTGTGTCAGGCACTGTAGAAAACAGTAACATAAATGGTGAGAAACAAAACAACAAACAAATAAATATAACTGAATGATGTCAAGCAAGAGAGACAAACACAACAGGGAAAGAAATACTTAGCAGGTTTGTGCAAGTCCATCAGGTATAAAAGTACCTAAAGTAGTAAAATACTGTTAGTTATGCACTGGCAATATGGAGAATACTTCTGACCTGGAAGATTGCAAGGTAATGTGCAACTACAGGCAGTAGATCATATCAGGCAGGAGGACATAGTCCATCTAATCCTCTTGTGTATGTGGGAGTACAATGCAGGTGGTGCACTGCAGGACAGCAGATGTCATGGAAAGTGGCACTGGACTCCCCCACTACAATGTTTTATGGCCGAATAACAAGGAAAGGAAAGGCACAGATGGCCTAGTATACAGATGCTGCAGGACATGTGGAACATGCCAGTGGGACATGGCAACAGCAGCAAAACCACTGGCCTAAACATAAGTACCAGCTGGTGAGAGCAGTTCAGTAGTACTATAAATGCCAACCAGTAGTACAAGACAAAATATGCAAAAATGAACCTTACCATGTAAAACAGGCAACATCATGAGCCTTTGATGGGGTGATGCATGCAATATAGTGAGTAATCTAACCAGTAGGCCTTATAAGAATCACATGGCTATGGCAGTGGATATAATGTAGAAGGCCAAATCCACAGATATGCAGCACAGAGTGGCACATAGCATGACATAAGGAGTAGTAGTGTCAGGCATATGATCCTTACCCTGACAATGCTGGCACCTCACACAGGTTGGGTGGAAGGGCAACATGGTTGTTTTCTAGTACAAAGCCAAGTGTGTCCAGATAGAATTGGTTGCCATTAGAACCTAAAACATATTTTATACAACTTTGCTGATACATATATGCTGGTATACTATTATAGGTACATACTTATCATAGCATCTGTACAGATGGTCGATATGCATTCAAAAGAGGAATTTGCTTCCCTCTATATAATCAAGAGCTGAAAAAGGAACTGTAACTACACATGAATCATATGTCTTCCATTTCAGATGAAAGTTATCACAGTAGAGTGAAATCCACCTGTCACTTACATTTATTGTAAAATCAGAAGCATCTTCTCCAACTTCCTATTCCTGCTGGAGAAAGTCAAGGTGGTGCCTCTTTAGGTCACTGCAGTCGTACCTGCACTACTTTATCTGACTGGGTGATACTTGCTACAGTAGTCACCTCCATAGCAAGACAGTGGTAGGCAAACACCTTATACTGGAGACAGTCCTAAGAGAGCTCCAGCTGCACTTCCAGTGGTCTCTGTACATTAAGTACAGAGATATTCTAGACTCTTTGAAGCATGAACTGAGTCCATCACACTTACTGCCCTCAGAAGCCACGGCCCACTTCTCAGGTCACAATCAAGAGGAGTATGGTAGCACATTCACAACAATGCATATCACTGCCATCATGTGACATGTAACAAGTGGCACCAATGCAGCAAGACAATGTGTGATATCACCATATAGTGGCACAAGAACAACTTGGTGTGGCAGTATAACGTTTGGTGTGACAACTGCAGTAGGGCATTCCTGTGTATAGCAAGAGTGCACATCAACTTCCACTAATGTCCTAAGGGCTGCAACAAGCATTTAACATGGTCACTTTCCCACTGGTGTCACTGACCCACCCATGCATGCATGATGTGCTTCATGGTTATTCAGGTCTATGAATAGTCGCTTGTGAGCCTCAGAGTGCAGGTTTGGTCCAGTGCAAATTGCATAAAAATTGCTATTGAGATATCTGCTTTTAAATGGCTCATTAACATAATTATCATGTTATCAGTCTTGTAACTACATTACAGCTGTGGCCATTGCAATGCTTATTGTGCTGTGGAATTTGCCAACTTCGAGTAAAGAAGGTACACAGAAAAAGAAACACTTATTTAGGATGACATCTACAATAGCCTAGGTGAGTGTTCAGAGGATAATGCCTGCTCCATACTTGGTCCTCTCTTATTTAGCATCTTTATTAACACTTTCACTCCACTACCTCACAATGCTAACTAATCCAGTACGCTGACAACTCTGCTATAATATGTACTGCTAATTCTAGCTCTAAACTCCTGCAAATCACCCAGAATGCCCTCACCTCTACTGAATCTTGGATGCGTAACAACCATCTTGCCCAAAGTCTCAAAAAAACCTAAATTAGTACTTTGTACCCCTAAGAAAACCACTTCCCTAAATTAAAAAAAAAACTATTCACTATACAAGATCAAGTAAATTCCACTACAGAAGTTGCCCCACACACTAATGAAAAAGTACAGTTGTGTACACTTACCATAAATGTAGATGTTCGAGTGTATTCACTGTTGCAGTCATCACATTTGGGTTATCTGCCTGCAGGTAGCTCTCAGCCGGCCTGAATACCAGAGTCTTCGGATTTCTGTGTCGGATGCTGTTGCTTCTTCCTTGATGTCAGGTCGTCAGGGGTATAAAACATGCAGCCAATGCCATTACATCAGTTTTTCTTGCCCCAGATGTCAGGTGCCCCCACAATAGGAAGCAATTAAATGGTATGGTAAACCCCCATCAAAAAGCAAATACACAAGAAAAATAAATATACCAACAAGAAGGAAAGGTAGAGCCAAGAGAAGTCAGGGTGCTGGAGGGAGGGTAACCAGGACTGTAACAGTGAATACACTCGAACATCTACATTTATGGTAAGTGTACACAACTGTACTATGTTCTTCGTGTTTCACTGCTGCAGTCATCACATTTGGGTTGATTCCCAAAGTTAAGGAAGGGAGGAAGTTAAAGAGCATTAGGGCCAGCTATTAAGCCCTGCAAGACTGCAGTGGCAAATCCAGCTCTGGATTTAGAAAAGATAGGCATGTGGTAATGCTTGGTGAAGGTATGTACAGAGCTCCAGGTAGGTAGGGACCCCTCTGAGAAATGTCGCAGAGGTAGATGCAGCCCTCGTAGAATGTGATCTTATCCCCTATGGGGTAGGTTTTCCATGGTGCTTGTAGCAGAAATTAATGCAATGGGCTATCCATTTGGAATGGTTTGCTTTGAAATGGCCTTCCCCTCTGCCCCTGCAGCAAAGCTAACTAGCAGCTGTTCAGAATTTCTGACAGGCCTAGTCCTGTTCAAATAGAATCTAAGTTGTCTGTGCACATCCAGAGAGTGCAGTATTCATTCCCCTTTGTTTTGTGGATTAGGGAAAAAAGTAGGCAAATGAAATGGCTGATTTAGGGCCACAGTAGACACCACCTTGGGCATAAAGGAAGGATTAGTCCTGAGGGAAACCCTGTCCGCATGGAAGATAATGAAGGGTTCCACTGCCATGAGGGCCTGTAATTCAGACACTCTTCTTGCTGAAGTGATGGCTAGAAGGAAGGCTGTTTTCCAAGAAAGGAATTTCAACTCTGCTGTAGCAGCTGGCTCAAAGGAGGGGAAGACTGAGCTTTTCCAATACAAAGTTAAGGTCCCAGGCTGGCGTGGGAGCTCTCCTGTTAAATTTTTGGCCCTTCTAAGGAATTGCTTTAGCAAGGGGTGAGAGAAGAGGGGTGGCTCAGTATTAAAATGTGCTGAAATGGCAGAGGCATGAATTTTAACTGACAAAAAGGATAGGCCCTTGTGGAGCATTTCTGTTAAGCAGTGTAGAATATGAGGTAAGCTGGGCACTACTGTGCCCATCCCCTGAGCCTGGCTCCAGGAACAGTATCTTTTCCACTTTTCAGCATAGTATTTTCTTGTACTAGGCCTCCTTGCCTCCAGAATGACATCCAGTACCTGCTTACTGAGGGGATGCTGGAGGAGAGCTCAAGGAATTAGCCAGGCTGGAAGGTTCAGGGTTTGAAGCTGAGGGTGCAGAATCTGGCCCGCCTGCTGGGACAGCAGGGAAGGGGTCTGAGGCAGGTGCCATGGTTGGAGCAGTGTCATACTGTGCAACAGGGGGTACACCAGTGCTGGTGTGGCCAGTCTGGTGCAATTTGTATTGTCTTTGGCTTGTCCTGTTTGATCTTTAGTAGAACCTTCGAGAGGAGAGGCAGAGGGGGAAATACATAAACCAAGAGGCTTTCCCAGGTAAAGGACAGGACATCCACTTTCCAAGCTTGAATGTGGGGAGTTCTTGTGCAGAATTTGTTCAATTGGTAGTTCTGAGGGGAGGCAAACAGGTCTGCCTCTGGAGTCCCCCCATTTCTTCCGCAAGAGGTTGAATATTTTGGGTTCTAGTTTCCATTCGTGTGGGTCCATGAGATTTCTGCTTAAGTCGTCTGCCAGTGAATTTAGTTTGACTGGCAGGAATTGTGCTTGTAGGTGTACTTGGTAGCTCAAGGCTGTGTCCCACAGAGCCATGGCTAGTCTGCAGAGAGGGTACGAGTGGGTTCCCCTCTGCTTGTTTATGTACCATATAACTGTGGTGTTGTCTGCCTTTACCAATAGTTGTCCTGGAAGAATACGGTCTTTGAAGGCTGTCAGAGCATTCTGTACAGCTAACATTTCTTTTCGATTGATATGTAGGTGCATCTGACCCGGGTTCCATTTGCCCTGAATGCACTGCCCTGCCATGTGAGCCCACCATGCATAGTCTGATGTGTCTGTTGTTAGGGTTTGGGCGGCAGGGGGGTAGAGTGTAAGGAAGACCGTGTTGTGGTAGCAGGCCTCTGCCCACCAGACGAACTCTGTCTTTATACAAGGAATGATAGAAATCATTGTTTCCAGGTCCTGAGTATGTTGACACCATAGGCTTTTTAGATACCATTGGAGTTTCCTCATATGCAGTCTTGCATATGGAATTAGTAGAATGCAAGAGGCCATGAATCCCAGAGCTTGCAGTATTTTCCTTACAGATAGCTGGGGTTTTGTGGCCAATAGTTTGAAGTAGGTTGTCAAATAAACTCGTTTCTCTGGAGTGAGGAATGCCATCTGGGAAGTTGTGTTCAAGCTTGCTTCCAGGAATACAATCTGTTGGCAGGGTACTAGGTGAGATTTCTTTTCATTGATGGTGTACCCCAGTGAGATTAGAAGTTTCTTTACGAATGCCAGGTGTTGTAATAGCAAGTCCTGGCTTTCTGCCTGAATCAGACAATCATCCAAGTATGGGTAAATTTGAATATTTCTCTGCCTGCAAAATGCAATGTCTGGAGCTAGACACTTTGTGAACACCCTGGGCGCAGTTGATAAACCAAAGGGAAGTGCAGAAAACTGAAAGTGCAGGATCCTTTTACTGGGATATGCAGGTAAGCTTCCTTTAAGTCTAGGGTTGCCAGCCAGGCATCCTTGGCTAGCATAGGAAGAAGCTGTTGAATAGTTAGCATTTTGAATTTTGGAACCACCTGAAAGGTGCTGAGAATAGAGAGGTCCAGGATAGGATGCCAGGAGTTGTCTTTTCTGGATACCAGAAAAAGTCTTGAATAAAAACCTTGTCTCCTTTGTTCTGCTGGGAAAGGTTGACTAGCCCTTATACTGAAGGGAGAGAGAGAACCTGCTGTTGGGCCTCAGCCCATTGATTTGGGGGTAAGTCTGGCCAACCATTTGGGGTTGGTAGTGTGTGGAAGTGGAGTCTGTATCCTTGGGAAATTATGTTCAAAACCCATTTGTCCTGGGTAATGAGTTCCCAGTTTTTTGCATGCAGGGCGAGCTTTCCTCCTAAGGTAGTTGAGCAGGGCTTGGAAGGTTTAAGGTTAAGTCATTGTGTCATTTTTCCGTAGGGGGTGGCTTACTACTCCCTGCTTGGGAAGTGGGAGCCCCCCACTGCTTAGATCTGTGCATAGTCTGAAACTGTAGCCTAGGTGGTCTGCTGTTCCTGGGTTTGGACTGAGAAGGCTTGGAAGGGACTGGAAAGGACCAGTTCTTTGAAGGCCAATGCCTACTGAATCTGGGAGACTGTACTTTTAGGAAATCTTTAACAGTTTGCATAGATTAACTTTTTCCTCCATCCTTTTGAGGACTTCTTCTGCTTTGTTGCCAAAAAGGCGGTCTTGGTTTAAGGGAGCATCCAGTAATTTAGCCTTAACATGATCTGGCAAGTTTTGTTCCTTAAGCCAAGCATGCCTTCTAAGTATAGACCCAGTGACAGCAGCACTGGCAAGATGCTTGTAAAGCGTCAAAACCACATTGCAAAGTATGTTTACCAACTTCTTCTGCAGAATGCATTAAATCTTGCACTTCTTTGTGTTCAGCACAGTCAGGAATCAACATCATTTTCTAAGTAGTCCCATAATATGCTGCTGATACTTTAACATATGAAACTGGAAATTTAAAGCCCTAACGGCCAAAGTAGCAGAAGTGTATACCTTCTTACACCATCTGTCCAAGGCTCTAGAATCACTGTCAGAAGGGGTAGGATTTTTGGCATCAGTAGCCTTAACGCCTTTTGGTCCTTGGGAAATGGTCTCTGGATCCACAGAAGGATTTTTGAAGAGGAATTTGTGAGAGTCAGGTACTCTGTAGTACCTGTCAGGTTTTCTGGGAGCTGGAGGTAAAGTGTCTGGGGTAAGGCTAGATTCCAAGAAAGCATCATCTACAATGTCCAGAACAGAAGGGATAGCTAAAGGTCTGTGTTGAGGTAGGAGTAAGAATTCCCAAAGTCTCTTTTTGGACTCAGAGTAATCCTGGCTTTCCCAGTGGAAATGTTCCCTAAGAGTATGCAAGGTTTCACCGCAAGAAAAATCTTCTGGAGGGGAAGCAGAGGGAATGGAATCCTCTGCATCAGAATCCTCATGAGTAGATAAGGGCAAATCCTGGTAATCAGAAGGAGCAGAAATATCAGATTCCTGATCAGAAGAATCAGAAAGAAAATCAGTTCTAGGTCTCAGAGGGGGGAATGCTGGCTTCCCCTAAATAAGGTAATAAGGTCTTCAGCCATTCTAAGCATTTGTTTTTGAGGCATATGGGCCTGAGCCAGCGGTTTGGTCATCGGTTTTCTAGGCGTAGTGCGAGTTTTTTGGCCTGGATGAAAACGATGGCGTTGATTTAATATAAATGTCTGTAGGCCTGAATACACCCTCAGAAGCCGGTGCCTGCACAGTGGCTCCAGACTCATCTAAGGTAGAGACAACCGCAGGTTCCATAGTCAAAGAAGCACCTCGCAGCATACTGGACTCCAAATGGGTCTCAGTAGAGGTCTGCGAATCTGAAGTAGCGGGTATCAGGGGCTGCGAAAGTGCCTCACTGAGTACCAGCAGACTGGCGACTAGCTTAACGGAAGCGTCAGCAGTTTTGGACCCATGTGGTCTGTCTCTGTCTTTATCCTTACGTTTTTTCAGAAGATCGGTAGTTGGATGGCTTAACGAAGCCATTTCAGAGTACACCGATCGAGTATGAAAGTAATTGGCTGTAAAAATAGCCCGACGATGAATAGTTTGGGTGTTGAACAAGGTATAAAACCAACAGCGTGGGACCTCGTGGTCTGGGCCTAAACAGGGGAAGCAGTATGAATGAAAATCTCTATGAGGTATTTGCTTTCCACAGGTAAGACAATTATTAACTTTCACTGTCATTTGTGAGAGCAAGAAAAAGGATCCCCAATGGGGTACTTATCTTTTTTGAAGACTTCAGGTCCGAAAGTCGAAAATGAAAATTTCAGGAGTCGGCCGACCGGCACTTGCGAATTGCCTCTGCTTTGGGCATCGCACGGCAGGAAAGACTGATGTAATGGTGTCGGCTGCATATTTTACACCCCTGACAACCTGATGTCAAGGAAGAAGCGACAGCATCCGATGCAGAAATCCGAAGACTCTGGTATGCAGGCCAGCTGAGGGCTACCTGCAGGCAGATAACCCAAATGTGATGACTGCAACAGTGAAACACGAAGAACATCCTTAACTTTGACCTACACATAAATAATAACATAAAAAAACACACCAAAAGCTCGGTATGTTCTACAGGCACCAACACTTTCTTAGGCTCTCTTCTAGACAAACCCTTGCAACCACCTTTTTATTGCCCTCTCTCCTTTATGGTGCCCCCTCTCCTCACTATTATCCCAAGTTCTGCAAAATCCAAACTTGAAATGTGTTACAACAGAATAGCCAAATTTGCCACAAAGGACAAATTCTCATCCCACCATTGTAACTCACTGAAACAATTAGGCTGGCTGGAACTCCCCCACCATTACCTAACTACAGCACACAAAATAATCTACAGACCCACTGATTGTCCTGCTCTCTCGACACTACTTGTCCAACACCAACCCAGCAGGCAGCTAAGATCTGAAAACCATCTACTTCTAAAAGTAGAAAAGCACACCTTATCTGCTGGTCAACTCCACTACTCCTTCACCAAACTATGGAACTCACTTCCACCTTCTATAAGAAACAAAGGCAGCACTACCACCTTCAAACAAACACTGAAAAATCATCTCAACTTGTCCTGGCTATGTACCTGCTTTAAAACCTAATCTTCTCCTCCTCCTCCTTATATGACAAGTAAACTGCCTTTTGCTACTGCTGACTGATGATACTTTCTCTATAATTATTAATTTTAATCACTTGTTGATACTGGTACCATAATGCTGATCAATATATCTCTATTTATACCTCTCTGAATGAATTCATCTGACAACCAAACAAAATTCCTGCTTTTATGTATATATTCTGTACATATTACTGTAATCACTATGTGTAACACTGTATCTACTTTTGTACCAATTAATGTTAAAATCTTCGGTATCTATGTTCTTTTCAGAGCTTTTCTCCCTGGGCTTACACTGAAAATGGGCTCTTTTAGGCCCAGTGGACTTTCCCGGTAAACAAATGTAATAAATATAAATAACTACAGTAAACTTTCGGTTAACCAGCACCCATGGAGACTGGAGGGATGCCAGATATTAAAAACAGGCCAGACTAATACTGTACTCGATTTGTTTGGTTTGACTTGTTCTCAGTTTGCAGTCAGAGGGAACTTATTCCTATCTTCTTTTTTAAAACTCAAATTCTAAAAACATAAGGTATGTTTTCTGTGGGGGGACAGAAAGTGCAACACATAAAAACTGTACTGTATTTCTTCGATATCTTTTTTTTTTCTGGCTGCTTGAGAGTTCTGTTTGTTTGAGTTCTGGTTAAATGAGAGTTTACAGAAACAGTTTGGGAACAGTTTGAATAAAACATCTGATGTTTTACTACTGGCTTGTCAACAACTGACTGCTGAGTGGCGAAGAGGGACACAGGAGATGTTATTAAGCTATATTGTACTGCCACATTTCTTTATGTATGACAGCATAAGCTATGGTTCATAGTTGTGTACTAGGCTAATGACCCTGGGGCCTTTACAAGTCTAGTCATAGGATTACCCTGGCATCGTGCCACCCGACCTTAGTTCCCAGGGCCGCTGTCGAGTAGAGCCACTGGAGTTATCCCCGGGGTGAATTTTCTATTTCCAACCCACTCATCAAGATTTCTCTTGAAGAGGGTCAGCGAGGTGCTTTGTTTGACATGTATGGGAAGTCTATTCCATAGCAAGGGCAGTGTCTGGGTTATGAACCTGTCCCTGCAGTACGTTCTGTTGATTGTGGTAATGAAGTTGAGGTCTCTGGAGTGTGTGGTGCAGAGGGATTGGGATTTCTTTAGATGTAGCATTTCTAACAGAGCAGGGTCAGACATGGCTTTGTAAATCGAGCAGAGATAGCCTCTAAGTAGGGGACACGAGACGGAGAATAGTTGGAGTGTTTTGAGTCTGTCCATATAGGACAAGTGTTTAAGGCCTAGGATCCTTTTTTGAAGTACTTTTACGGCCTCTCCAGTTGTTGCAGGTGTCTAGTGAGGTACATGCCAAATGGGGCATTGTACTAGATTACTGGCCTAATTCTATAGGATGTCAACATCACTTGCGGAGTTAATAATAGCTCCCAACTTGCAATAGTCTCTGAACTTTGTCAGCCAGAGTCCCTTCGTGTTAGCCTGGACTTCAGAGAAGTAGAGACCAAAAAGGAGAGGACCCAGGACCGAAACCTGTGGGACTCCACTCGTGACTAGTCGGCAGTCTGACTTGGAGTCAGCTACTTTCACACTGTGGGTTCCATCTGTGAGCCAGTTTGCAACCCACCTAGTGATATAGGGGTTGATGCCTAACTTAGTGAGTTTTCCCTATGATTCCTGAGTGAGGAATGGTATCAAAGGCCTTAGCCAGATCAAAGTAGGCTGTATGAACCACCTTGCCTTCATCCACAGCTCTGGTGACTGGCTCAAAGAAGTTGACCAAGTTGAGCAGGCATGATCTACTCTTCACAAAACCAAATTGTGTGGGATCCTGAGTTCGGAGATTCCCTTCATCCTTGTTTATTAGGTCCATGATGATGTGTTCCATAGCTATGCATATCAGACTCATCAGGCTAATGGGATGATAGTTCCCAGGTCTGTATTCGCTCCTCCTTTGGAGAGGGATGACTGTAGCAGTGCACCATTCGGTAGGGACAAAGCCTGAGGTGAGGCTGCGATTGAACAGGGCACACAGGTGAGGTGCCAGTTCACTCTGTAGTTCATGTAGAACACAGCTAGGGATATTCTCGGATCCCATAGAAGCTGTATTCTTGGCCTTGGACAGTGCCATTTTAACTTGTGCAGCAGTAATACTGGGTGCCTGGCAATCTACTGGTATTGTGATTGGTCCGGGGGGGGGGGGGGTAAAGTTGGCACTGAATCTGTCAGCCAGTATTATTGGCAATATCTGTTGGCTCGGTATAGGAAGTACCATTGTGCAGTACCTCAGAGCAAATCTGGGTATTGCCGTGGAGATTCTTTACATAACTATAGAAGGCCTTGTGGTTGTCTTTACTATCTGCTGCAATTCTGTTTTCATAGCTAGCTTTAGAGGATTTGATGAGGGATCTCAACTTTTTGTTGAGGCTGATAAGGGAGTTTTTTCCAGTCTTGAGACTTCACTTTATTCCGCATCAGTTTCCTCCTTCTGTTGTAGAGTTTGTTTATGGCAAGGGACCACCACATTGGCTTCCTTTTTTTGGAGGAGAGTATCTTGGTTCTATTGGGTACAGTGAGATCCATGCATTTGTGTACGTGTCTGTACAGTGCATTGGTGTATGATTCGGTGGTCATGCAACAATTCTCCATTTGCATGGGTACCGTGAAGTTAGCCACCTCTGTTTTTAGGAGCCCAAAGTTAGCTTTGGAGAAGTTACCAGGGGGGTGGATTTCCAAGGTGATTAGTTTGTGATCGGATCTAACCATGGGTAGTTGAAGTTGTCTAGTATGACAGTGTTACGTTGGACCCGAACATTCTCCAGGGTGCTTAGGAACGTGGAGTGTGAGTCTTGGGACATGGTTGAGGACCTATAGCAGGCTACAATCTGAATCACTGTCTTCTCCAATGTTAGCTGCACCTGAAGCATCTCAGATGCATTTTATTGGGGTACCAGTCTGGAGATGTGCGCATCCTTTCTGAATATGGAAACACCACCGCCTTTGGAGCTTCGGTCCAAGTTCTGGGGCCGGAAGGTGTGGAAAGAGTTATAGCCTGGTAGTGTAGGGGTGCTTTCTGCTGCTTTGAACCAGGTCTCTGTTACAGCACAAATGTCGATGTTCACCATTTTAAGGAGTGCTTCGAGAGAGTGCATTTTGAGATTTAGACTTCTAGTGTAGAGCAGCATGACCCTCAGATTGCATTTGTTTCTAGTTGTTACAGTGGTAATTTGGCCTTTGGAACACTGCCTAAAAAGGCACTATAGAGGCGGCAAGAGCCTTGGCCAGTATCCTGTACCTCAGGGCTGACAGATGTAGGCCATCTCTGCAAAGAATCGAGGTCTGTCAATCATGTCATCCCAGGCAGACAGATACTGGATCCCCTTAGAATGACACCAGAAACTCAGCCAATTGTTGAAATCGATCATTTTCTGCTTGTACTGTTGTATCATTCTGGGTGATGGTAGGATGCTGCTCAGGGCTAGGGTCATACCCGCCTGGGCTACATAATCCAAGAGCTCCTCCATGTGTCTTTTCATGTAGTCCAGGGAGGTATGTTTCAAGTCATTCACACCCACATGTACGATGACAGAGTCAAATTTGTACCTGTTGTTGAGGGACCTGAGTGCGTGCGTTATGTGGTGGATCCAGGCACCTGACAGGCAGCTGTTACTTTCTCCTTATTCAACCTAGTGAGTGGGGCATCAGTGTGCCTCACTATTGAGTCACCTATGATTAGTGTGTTGGGCATGCTGTTTTGCCTTAGGGGCTTTGGTTGAGTGGCACACTGTTTAAGAGAGTTGTGTGTCTTGTGATTAATGTTATGTTGTGTGGTCGAGTGCGTTTCTGCCTTGGAGGTCTCTGCTGTTTGGGTAGAATTTTATTGAGAGCCTCTGTGAAAGTGGGTGTGTGGTTCATTTTTTTATGTGAAGGCAATACTGGTGTGTGTTCTGGAGGGCTACATGTTCCATGTGGTGTGGTGCAAGTGTTGACCTTCTCCTCTTGATCAGACTGTGTGGCTTCCAGTTTGGATATACAAGTGCATCTCTCTTAAGTCTGAGTGTTGGAAGGTAAGAGGAGAGGGTTGTCGGTGTACATGAGGCAGTTGCTACACTGCCTCAGGGTGCCCAAGTTCACCAGGTTAATAGGAGAAAGCAAGGGGAATTGACCTTTAAACATGCCTGGAGGGGCCGTGGCCATTAATAATAAGTACTGGATCTGTTTCCTTGTAGAACGTTTAGTGATGGTAGCACTTTTGTGTGCTACAACAATTGCTACAAGAAGTCTGGTAAAGTGCTAGACTAATAAGCTAGTAAAAGTGCAGGAGAGGACAGAACTAGTACATCTAAGGGAAATTTGAGGAGCCGACTTTGGCACTGCCCAGATGCTTACAAACAGTCCTGGATAAAGCAAACCTGTATATGGACTAGACTAGTTACAGGAAAGGCAGGAAACAAGTGCAAATAGGTTCATAGGTAGGTACTAGGCTATCAGCCCAAGGGCCTATGCAAGCCTAGCTAACAAGGTTCCCTGGCTTATGCCACCCAAGAAAGTTATTTTCCTGTACCACTGATGAGCAGAGACAAATGTGGGCTTTTAAACCAGAAAGTTGAAAGAGATGGAAAAAAACTGCCCAAACGGCCAAATAAAACCACAATTTCTGGGTCAAAAACCACTCCTCTTGTGTTAGATAGGCTATCTAGTGCTTACCACTCCCACTGATACACTAGAAGGCTTCCCTCCAACACAGAAAGGCTTGGGGGGGCTCAGAAGCTTACAGTCTTGGATATAGCAAATCTGTACCTGGACTAGACTAGTTACAGGAGAAGTGGGAAACAAGGTCAAACACAGGCTTTTAAACCAGAAAAGTTGAAAGAGATGGAAAAACTACCCAAATGGCCAATAACTACAATTTCTGGGCCAGAAACCACTCCTCTTGTGGTAGATAGGCTACCTAGTGCTTACCACTCCACTGATAAGCTACAAAGCTTCCCTCCGAACACTGAAGGGCTTGGGTGGGGCTCAGAAGCTTACTAACAGTCCTGGATACAGCAAATCTGTATCTGGACTAGACTAGTTACAGGAAACACAGGAAACAAGCTTAGAATTTTTTTTTTTACAGAAAGGCAGTTAAAACAGCACTAAAAACAATTCAAGTGCAATGCAAGCTAGCACACTTGAGTGTGTAGCAATATTAGAACAAATACAGTTTAAATAAATGCAATTTATTCAAACTGTATTCCAAACTGAATTCAATTATTGCTTTATTTAACTCTGAACAGTTAAAAAGTGCCAAAAAATATATTTATTAGCTGAGAAGCACACTCAGTCAGAACACAAGGAGATTCTAGCATTTTTTTTAGTAAAGTGAAAAGGGAGAAAGCAGGAACATAAGATAATTCAATGTTAAGAACCTAAGTGGGTTGGCCTTCTCAAATGTTCTCTCTGTATTAGGTAGAATGAGCTAATGACATTAGACTCGGAGGACTGTCCCAGATCAAATTCACAGTATGGGTGGGCAAATGCAAAGCCACCAAGTATAACAACAATGAGATGAAAGTTTTAAACAGATAAAGGAGCAAGGAGACTTTAGAGAATGCTTTTAACTGCAAACAAATCAGTTATATGATACCTGACTACAACACAGAAACCTCACAAAAAATGTACAAAAAATCACAGATAGAGCACTCACAAACAGACAATACAACCTTTAGTATGAAGAAGCAGTTTACAGTTAAGTAATTCAGTAAAAATGCAATTAGAGTAATGAAACAGTATCTAGCAATGAAAAATACAGTTAAAACAGTATAAAACAGTACATAAATGCAGCGAAACAATGAAAAAAAGCTTTATAACAGTGCAAAATGTAGCAGATTACCTGTTTAGCACAATTATAACATTAAAGAAGTGAAATTCAATTAAATAAATGTAAGAAAACTTATTCTCCTCTTGGAATCTTAAGGAATTTCTGCTTTGTCCCAGTGATGAATCAGCATTCCATAGGCTAGTAATGGAAGTGGTGTACACCAGCTTTCTATGGGGAGGTCAGGGACTTGGGGGGAGGTTAACAAAGCTGAGTAATGTTTGCTTCCCTTTTAGTAGGTTTGTGCAATTACTTTTCAAACTGCCTATGATGTGTGGAGATGGCTGAAGCTGATGAAGAAGTTCCATCTTGTTGGGGAGACTGCATTTTCAAATGAGTACTGCCCATTTTGTTTTTTGGGAGGGTTCCTTTGAGCATTTTCCCCTGCTGTGTGGGAGTGTGGCCATGCTTTTTAGAATGTCTCAGTCTAATATTACTCTGTGGGAATACATTCTCTCTCTCTCTGTTAGCACTGGGGGTGGGGGTGGAAATTAAAATTCTGTCTTTCTCTGATAGTGCTTGTTTGGAGGGATAGTCCCCTTCATAGGTTCATAGTTATATGGGTTCCTATTACTTGACTGAATGTTTAGGTTAGCGAATACCTAAACGTCGATCTAGTAACAGCAAAAGCAAAAAAACATGAACAGCCGATTTAATGCAGGGAAAGAATTCCCTTGGCTGTTATGCGGATTTTCCCCCTTTCCCCACTGTAGAGCGATCTTGGAGTTGGTATATTTAGTTAGGGGGGTGTGGGGGGTACAGCCTCCCACATTGGGGGGGGTGGCCTAATGGATAAGGTGTTTGCCTTATAAACACAAGGTATAATTGGCTAGGCTTAAAATGGCTCATAAGGGCAGTTAGCCTATTACTAATCTATGAACCTATGAACTTCATTTTGGTTTAAAATGTTTTTTTTTTTGTTTTTGTTGGCGCAGAGAGAATTCATTCCTTATGTTAAATCGGCCGTTCGCTGTTATAATTTTTCGATATTACCAGTTCGACGTATAGGTATTCGCTAACCTAAAAGTTTGATCGGGTAAAATAAACGCTAGTTATATACTAGGCTAATGACCACTAGGGCATTTATAAGCCTAGCTGTGCAATGTCCTTATGTATCATGGGCATTTATTAGGAGTGGTATGTTAGTTAGGGAGGGGGTGTAGTTTGGGCATTATCATTTGCCTCTGTCTATCAGAGACATGGGTGCCAGACCTGGGGTGAATTTCTGATTTCCTATCCATTGGTTAAGATTATGCTTAAACAGGGATGGGGTGGATTCTGCTTCACATGGATGGGGATTTTCTGAGACGTATATCTGTCTTATGACCATATCTTATTTAATTCAAAGCAAAATTTAAATCCTTGGATCTAGTGGTTCTTATGCTATTCATTTTGTGGATGTGCAAAAGGTCCATCAGAGCCGAATGTGAGAATGCCTTGTATGCCAGGCATAGATCACCTTTCAGTAACTAGAGATAAGACTTTAAGGTAATCTATACAATATATTTATACCCTGGATTCTCCTGGTAATGAACCTTTGTGAGTTCCAACTGTTGCATATATTTGGTCAGGTACATGATAAAGGGAGGCATTACATTCAATGATGAGTCTGATAAGGGCTGAATAAAGTGGCACATTACATTCAATGATGAGTCTGATAAGGGCTGAATAAAGTGTACTATGTCTTCTTTGGACCTAGATGTCATTCCCTTACTTATAAGCTGGGCAACAGAAAATGCCTTTGTTAATGAATGGGTAGGGGGTAAACCCAATGCCAATTATATGGACTTAGGTATACAATTGGCAATATGTTGTACTGCCCAAGCAGAAGTGTTACTGTACTGACATGTACTTACACCACTCTACTTGGGGGCCGCTAGTGACATACTCAAGGATAGCTTGCAGTGGGCCTAAACCTCATGTTGAGATGCATACCTACAAAGGTGAGGGAACATACATCAGTGGGCAATGGACATGTTGCTAGCATATCTAATGTTTGATTTCAAACAGGTGCTCAGTTAGTTGATGTTGCAATTCAGTACCAACAGGAACATACAAGGTACAGGGGAACACAGCTGTAGTTACCCACATCTGTGGTGGATGCTGTACATGTGATGCCATGTGGCCACAACAAACTTGAGTATGTCAGAATGCAGAGATAAAGTCAGACTGCAACAGTAGGCTTCACAGGTACATGCTACACATTATGATATGGTACACACACACACACCTATAATCAGCTATAGACTGCTGTACCACGATCTTTTGAGGTGGCCTATGCTTATGTGTGGGTCAAGAGTTGCAAAGTATGTGGTACCTGTGGTCAACATGGTAGAGTTCTTATAATGAGGGCATGGTAGATATCACAAGCCAACAGTTTACCATATATCTAACTCCACATTTACAGGGTAGAATAGCTCCAAAGGAGAGGAGAGGAAGAAAAGGGAGATGTTTTCCCAGGTACTGACTGACATTTTTGCTGCAGGTCCTCTGTGACCACAGTTGGAATGCCCTCTTTCTGAAGAGCAGAGACCAGGCTTTCCTTGAATATGCCTGGAAAACTTGCTGCACAGATAAACACTGTCAGTGGCCATAAGAGTTTCCAACAGCAAGTATGCTGTAGGGTCATAAACATGCTCTATCAGGCCTGTAACAGGAAAAGCAGTCTGGCTATAGATGTGCATCTGCCTAAAAAGTCTTCCCTAAATGACATGGAGGAGTTCATGGCATCTTTATCTGGGGTGCAAGAGCACTCCCTTATACCCAGTGGAGAACTTGACACCAGCACAGAACTATGCCCACAACTAGGAGAATCATCTGGCAATGCCTCACATGGGTATTCCTATGTCAGAGCAAGAAGTGAACCCATACTGAGTTTGGTTGTTTCATACTTACAAACACTTCCAGTCTTCAGGTGCTATGTCAATAATCCACAAGGTACGTGGCCTATATTTGATGTTTGCCTTCTGTTTCACATCTGTAGCCACTTTAGAGTCCAATGTCACAGTATCACCAATACACTTGGGTGTTTCTGTTTCCAAGTCCTCCACTACAGAAACTGGCATACCTGATATTTGAGCCTCACAATGACGGCTGCTAGAGCCAGCAGCCAAAGTGGCACTGTCAGTCACTGGTAATACTGTGGAATATTATCCTCCACTTCTAAAGACCCTGCTCCACTGCCTATGCAAACCACCGCTCAGTTACAGGACATAAAAGGAGGGCATCAGTTGTCTGACAGCAGCCCAGAGTGCCCCTCACTGCATGCGTCGCAGACATTACTAAGTGCTAGCAGAGGAAGAGTAGGGGCCAGCATACTGATGACTTCCAATACCTTGGTTCCTATCCCACAGCCCAGCTGAGTGATGTCTCCAAGTCAGCCAAACAATTGATGTGTAAGACAGACAGAGAAAAAGGCCAATGCCAGTACAGTCATCATAAAAAGTTGAGGAGTGTGGTAAATGTTCTGCAAGATGACCTTAGACAGGTCTTTGCTCATTATGTAGCACTTTGGACAGGTGCAGTAGGGAGGCTCATATCCTCAAGCTGCTCATGTGTAGCAACTCACCATGGAAATCACTGTTCTCATGGTCAATCCTCTTCCAACTCTCACAGGAAAGCCCACAGAGGGACAATCAGGAGACTATCTAGGTCCCGCAGTACCAGATTCTTCATGGTTACTATCAGTTTCAAGCAGGCTGTAGTCCACTGTAGACAAACGCAAAGGTGAAGTTTACATGCTGCGATCCACTGTGAACAAACACAAAAGTGTGGTATGTGCTGTATCTTCCTATCAAGTCTCACCATTTCGACATACAAAAAATACTATTTTCTGTGCCAGCTGCAGATTATATCAGTGACACATGGTAGCCTGTGGCTGCAGCACAGTGTAGCCAATCCACTTATGGTACAGTGCAGCCTGGCTTGCAGTACTTTATGCATCTCTTTTACACTGTTATGTCTAATCTAGAACACATTTGTGAACTAAAAGCTGCTGGCTTAGTCATCTCCACTGTACACAGCACATCTCTCTCATGTGTTCATTCCCTGTAACACGGCCTTCTATAAACCCTTTACACAAAGCACTTTCTTCAAAGTTTATCCCAGCATATCCTCACCCAGATGTCAGTACACTGCTGTATCTGTTTGTGTACTAACATTTAGTATCTAGATTATGCAGTTTCCCTGTACTTGAGCTCTAAAACCAGCATTTTTATATTAAGAGGATTTTCTGACTGCACTCTTGTAGCAGAAGTGTGTTGTATCAAACCCATCTGACTTGGGAGCTGCTTGCTGAAAGCTTAATATGTGTTTTCCTGATTGATCTGTAGGACTTGCTGTTGTAAAACTTGTTTTTCTGATTCTGTATATGACCAGTGTTTGTGATCAGTTCCCCACAGCTGCTCTTTGTTTGGCTACTTTGCCTGACAGTTACAGAGAATCTGCTGCATCTAAAGAAATTCACTGCTAAAAGAATGAAAACAAGTATTATTTTGTACTTCTGCTGATTTTTTACTGTACTTCATAAGAATCAAATCTTGTATTAATAGTTACATTTCTCACACTTAAGCAGAGTTTCAAAGCTGAACTGTTTCCACTGTTGCTATAGTACTTAAATACATTGTCTCTGCTAGATTTACAGGACAGTAGTATCTAGATGGTGGTGTTTCCCTGCACTCGAGCTCTAAAAGCAGCATTTTTCCATTAAGAGGGTTTTCTGATTGTACTCTTGTGGCAGAAGTGCGCTGTAGCAAACTTGTGTGTTTTCCTAATTGTTCTGTAGACCTTGATGTTGTAAAACCTGTTTTCTGATTCTGTATAAGCCTAGTGTTTGCATATGTTTGTGCTCAATCCCTCAGAGCTGCTCCTGGTTTGGCTACTTCACCTGAGAGTTGCAGAGAATGTGCTGCATCAAAAGACATCTGCTGCTAAAAGAATGAAAAGTGGTACCATTTTGCACTGCTGCTCATTTTTACTGTATTTCTTAAGAATCCTGTATTATTTGTTACATTTCTCTAACATCAGTAAGGTCTCAAAGTTGAACTGTTTCCACTGCTCCTGCTGTACTTAATTACATTGTGTTTGTTAGTTTTACAGAACTCGAGTGTCATTTGTGGTTTCCCTGCACTTGAGCTCTAATGCAATCATTTTAACATGGGTTTTCTGACTGTACTCTTGTGGCAGAAATGTGCTGCAGCAAATCCATCTGAGTTGGGGCTGCTACTCTTCTCTGTAGTTAAACCCATAGTAAAAAAAAACAGAAACCATGGATAGGCACTTTCGTGCTATCTCTGCAGCAAGCCTGGTGGACATGGGCATCCTGAGGCAATATAGCATTTGTGTTATGTATACAGACAACAATTTAATCCTGAAACAAACAGATTATGTGAGAGCTGTAGTTACACTATGAAAATTGAGACACAGCTCTGACATACTGAAATCAAATGGCAAACAGGTTGTCAGAACACATACATAATTTCCCTCACTAAATAAGGTCTGGACACAAACCCACATATGCGGAGGTACTCACAAGTAACTTACCAAAACCTCAGAAGCCTCCTGTACACTGACCTTCAGAAACCACATGCAAAGTCAACATCCACCACTAAACATAAAAATACACATCAGTGTCTCCACAGTCAATATAAAGCACCACACATTCAAACATCTTGGTCATAGGAGGCTCCATTGTGAGACACATGAATGTCCCCCCTCAGCAGGGTGGATAAAAAGAGAGTTAGAGTCACTTGCCTGACAGGGGCTAGGATTTGCCAGATAATGCAGGCACTCAGGTCACTCAACCACAAGTACCAGTATGACTCAATTATACTCCATGTGGGTGTGAATGACCTGAGGTGCACCTCCCAGGACTACCTGATGACAGACATGATGGACCTCTCTGAATACGTGTCACAGACTGGTATGAGCCTCACACTGAGCAGCATTCTACCCTCACCAAGAATGATACCACAATACAAACAAAATGACTGACATCAATAATCGTCTTAGCTTCTGGCATCATCCCAAGGGGATCCACTATTTGTCAGACTGGGATGACATGGCCGACAGACCATGCTGCTCTGCCAGAGTTGGTCTGCAGCTGTTGCCGTTAGGCTTTCAAATACTGGCTAAGGCATTAGCCACTCCCATAGTGCCTTTTTTAGGCAGTATCAAACCAAAAGACCTATCAACATAAAGTACAGTTTTGTACCTACCATAAATGTAGATGTCCGAGACGTATGCATCTGCAGTCCTAACAAATGGGTTGTCCTGGCCTCAGGCAGCCCTTCGGTCGGCCGGATTCCAAAGTCTGGGTCTGGCCTCGTCTGATGTCGCACTTCACCCGACGTCATAGCTGCAGTTCTGCGGGTATAAAGGCATCAGCCGACGCCATTTTCCTCAGTGTTTCTTGCCCCAGATGCCAGGTGCCCTCTAGGAAGGCTAAATTTGGATAAATGCAAATGTTTCCAAACAATAGAGAGCAAATAGAAAAGAACATGTATATACAAACAAATACACCATAATAGATTCCCCCAGCTAGCTACAAGATGGGCAAATACCCTAGGAGTACCACAGAGGGGAAGGAGGGTGGGTAATCCTGACTGCAGATGCATACCTCTCGGACATCTACATTTATGGTAGGTACAAAACTGTACTATGTCCTTCAAGGATGCATCTGCAGTCCTAACAAATGGGTAGAATACCATAGCCAAACTGGGGGAGGAGGCACTAAGGAGGCACTAAGAGTTTATGGTGTAGTTAAGATCCCTTGCAAAACAGCAGTGGCAAAACCTGCTCGGGATCTGGAGTATAAAGGTAGATTATAATGCTTGGCAAATGTATGCACGGAGCTCCAAGTAGCAGCCTCTAAAATGTCTTTGGTAGCCACTCCTCGTAAGAAAGCTGTAGTAGTGGCTGTAGCCCTTGTGGAATGAGGTCTGATGTTTTCTGGAGTTGCCTTTCCATGAAAAGAGTAACAAAATCTAATGCAATTTCCTATCCATTTTGAGATTGTTTGTTTTGAAATTGCTTTTTCTTCCATTCCTGTTGCATATGCTACCAGAAGCTGGTCAGTTTTTCTATTGTTCTTGGTTCTGTCCAGGTAGTAGCGCAACTGTCTGTGTACATCCAAGGTATGCAGCAATCTTTCCCCCCTGTTCTGTGGGTTGGGGAAGAATGTTGGCAGGTGTATTGCTTGGTTTAATGATACCCTAGAGACCACCTTTGGCATAAAGGTAGGATTAGTTCTCATGGACACTCTATCCTGATGGAAGATAAGGAAGGGCTGTACTGCCATCAATGCCTGTAATTCAGAAACCCTTCTAGCTGAAGTGATTGCAAGCAGGAATGCAGTTTTCCAAGATAAGTACTGTAATTCTGCTGTTGCTGCTGGTTCAAAAGGGGGAAGTGTCAACTTTTCTAACACAAAGTTCAAGTCCCATGTAGGCAATGGTGGTTTCCTTGGTGGCTTTACATTTTTAATTCCTCTGAGAAACTGCCTGAGTAGAGGGTGAGAAAAGACTGGAGGATCCATGTTGTATTCTGCTGAAATTGCTGATGCATGAATCTAAATCTGGGTTATTTTTCCTTATGTAATGTTCCAAGCAGGTAGCTGCAGTGTTTGCAAGTTTGGATGCAGGATTTTGAAGTTGTTCTGTGTTAGCAGTAGAGGTAGTAGGGGTAGAGGCCATGCGTGTTCCCGGGTCATACTCCTCAGTAGCGGGTACCAATGTTGCCTCGGCCAATCTGGAGCTATCAAGATGATCCTCGGGTGATCTTCTTTGATCTTCAGTAGCACTTTGTGCATCAAAGGAAGAGGTGGGAATGCATATGCTGTCAGGTTTTCCCAACTGAAGGATAGGGAGTCCACCTTCCAAGCAAGTGGGTGGTATGTCCTTGTGCAGAATTTTTTCAGTTGGTGGTTGTGTGGGGATGCAAACAGGTCTATTTCTGGCAATCCCCATTTCCTTGTGATGGCTTTGAAGATGTCTGGATGCAGCATCCATTCGTGGGTATCCGTGGTGGTTCTGCTTAAGATATCTGCTAGAATATTTTCTTTTCCTGGCATGAATATGGCTTGGAGCTGAATGTTGAGGCTCAGGGCCACATTCCAAAGGTCCACTGCCATCCGGCATAGAGGATATGAATGTGTGCCTCCCTGTTTGTTGATATACCACATAACTGTGGTGTTGTCCGTCCTTATCAGCAATTGACCCTGTTGTAGAAATGGTCTGAATGTCTGAATTGCCTGTTTTACTGCCAGCATCTCTTTTTGATTTATGTGTAGGTTCATCTGGTCTTGAGTCCATAAGCCTTGTATGCACTTGTCCACCATGTGTGCCCCCCAACCGAGGTCTGAGGCGTCCGTGGTGATAGTCTGGCTTGGGTGAGGCCTGTGGAAGGGCAGTCCTTTGTTCAACTGACAGGCCTGGGCCCACCACTGGAATTCTTGCTTCAGGCATGGAATTATTGGAATTTTGGTTTCTAGGCTGTGCTTGTGCTGAGACCATAAATTCCTCAGGTACCATTGCAACTTCCTCATATGTAGTGTGGCATGTGGAATTAATATTATGCAGGATGCCATGTAACCCAGGGCTTGCAGGATTTTCCTTGCTGTAAGCTGGTTCTGTGCTGTTAATGCCATGAAATAGAGTGGTAGCTGCTTCTGTTTTTCTGCTGTGAGGAATGCCATCTGGTTTGAAGTGTCCAGTTCTGCACCCAGGAAGGTTATCCTTTGGGATGGTATCAGCCTTGACTTTTTTGTGTTGACTGTGTATCCCAGGGCTTGCAACAGGTGAATAACCTTTTTCAAATCTTTTGTTAATTTGTCTTTGCTGTCCGCTTGTAACAGGCAGTCGTCCAGGTATGGATAAATTTGAATTCCCTGAAGCCTGCAATGAGCAACTACTGATGCCAGGCATTTCGTGAATACTCTGGGTGCGGTAGATAAGCCAAAAGGCAATGCTGAGAATGGATAATGCTCTGATTCTGCAAGAAATCTGAGGTATCTTCTGCAATTTGGTCGTATGGGGACGTGCAGGTATGCCTCCTTGAGATCCAGAGTCACCAGCCAAGACTCCTTGCCCAGCATGGGAAGAAGTTGCTGTAGGGTCAGCATTTTGAATTTTGGAACAATGAGATATGTGTTTAGAGCGGACAGGTCGAGGATAGGTCTCCATTGTTTTTCCTTTCTTGGTACTAGGAAAAGCCTTGAATAAAATCCTTGTCCTTGTTCCATAGCCGGTACCTTTTCTATAGCTCTCATCCTTAGTAAGTGGTCTATTTGTTGTAGAGCGTTTGTCCTTTAGTTTGGAGGTAGGTTTGGCATTCCTCTCTTCCTTGGAGGAGTATGGAAGAGAAACCTGCAGCCTTTGTCTATTGTCTGTAAAATCCATTTGTCTCCTGTAATGTAATGCCAATTTACTGAAAATAAGGCTAATTTTCCGCCTAAGGGTGCTGCCAGTTGTTCCCTGGTAGGCGGTTTCAGAGCCAAGTCACTGTGATTGTCCTGTAGAAGTGGTAGTGGCTGGATCTGTGGCAGTAGTTCTCTGGCTGTTAGGCTGCCACTGACGTCCCCTGTAGGCACCTCTGGATTGACCTCTGCCTCTAGGGCGTCTATTTCTGCTTTTCTGTGCTCTGGTGGTGTCTGGAAAGGACCAATTCTTGGAAGGCCAGTTCCTACTAAACCTCGGAGGCTGGACCTGTAAGAAATCCTTGACTGTCTGGACAGATTTAGCTTTTCTTCCACATTCTTCAACACTTGCTGTGCAGGGGAACCAAACAAACTGTGCTTTTCCATGGGAGCATCTAGAAGCTTTGACTTTACATGGTCTGGTAAGGATTGTTCTTTTAACCAAGCATGCCTTCTGATCACTGTACCAGTCATAGCTGATCTAAAGGAAGCCTCCAGTGCATCATAGCCGCATTTTAAGGAATGATTACTGACCTGCTGAGTGTTATGCACCAAATCCTGAAGGGACTTGCGGTCTAAAGGTTCAGGTGAGGACAGTTTCTTAGTGAGCTGATCTAACAGAAATTCCTGATACTGAATCATGTGGAATTGACAGTTTAAGGCCCTAGCCGAAAGAGTAGCAGAAGTATAAACTTTTTTACCCCATCTCTCCAATGCCCTAGATTCCCTTTCAGAGGGGAGGGGGTTTTTAGCTAAATGTGAAGTCGGAGTCTCCGACGGCATGATATAAGCAAAAGCGGAGCCGAAAAACTCCTCTGCAAACTCCGACCGACGTCTAAGTGTTCGTCGGTTGAAGGAAGCACAGGCTAGACAAGCTGCTACGTCGTGGTCTGGGCCTAAACAAGGTAGGCAGTAAGAGTGGAAATCTTTATGAGGTATTTGTTTCCCATAAGTTAAACAGTTATTCACTTTTTCTGACATCGGCTGAGGCAAGAAAGAGTCCCCAACGGGGTACTTAGCTTTTTAGAAGTCTTCGGTAGTAGCAATCTCTGGTTCTGACCGACCGGCACTTGCGAACAGCTTCTGCTTCGGGCGCCACACGGCAAGAAAGACTGAGGAAAATGGCGTCGGCTGATGCCTTTATACCCGCAGAACTGCAGCTATGACGTCGGGTGAAGTGCGACATCAGACGAGGCCAGACCCAGACTTTGGAATCCGGCCGACCGAAGGCCTGCCTGAGGCCAGGACAACCCATTTGTTAGGACTGCAGATGCATCCTTGAAGGACATCAAATTTTTCTAATGCTAAGCTAAGGGTACTACTGCTCAATGCTAACAGTCTTAACAGAAAATGCCCTCCCTGGAACTTCTCCTCGCCCTGGAGAATGCTGATCTCTGTGCAGTTAGAGACGTGGTTCAAGGCTGCAGAAAGCACTTCAGCAATGCAAGGCTACAATGCCTACCACACATTTAGACCACCCTCTGAAAAGGAAAAAAAATAAAAGGAGAAGGTGTTTCCATTTACATTAAAAACAATCACACCTCTAGATGTTCAAGCAGGATGACTCACTTGAGCTACTTCATGTACAACTGACCATAGGCAAAATCTCCCACTATATTATTGCTAGCTACAGATTCTCAACCATAAACCATGAAAACCACTCTGCATATCTGACATTACTACAATCACTTACCATTCAGCCCAACATACTACTCATGGGCAATTTTTACAACCCCTCCATAAAATGGAAAACATATACAACCACTAACATGCAGGCTCACAGCTTCCTGGACTTTGTCAATACAAATGCCCTGGAACAGCTGGTCTAATACTCCCAAATAGGGGCTCAAATATCCTTGACAAAGTACTCACAAACATGGGGCAGCATTCACCCTCCCAGTGTAATGTCCTCATTGGTAAGATCATAAATCGGTCTCCTATGAAATAAATGTGACTGCAGAACCCCCATCAAACCCTAAAGAATTTTTTCAAGGCAAATTACCTTCTTTTAAATGATGGCATAAATAATTTTAAAGCCCCCCCTAACCCTGTAAACATGGTTGTCTATGCAGAAAGTATACACAAATGCTTTGTACAACCACTTGAACAACTACATAGAAACGGCAGTACCGGACCAAGTTAAACCCAGGTCTAGCGAAAAAACAAACCATCCAGGTGGACCCCTGGCATAAACAGACTACACAAGAGAAGGAAAAAATTCTTGTTTATATGTAAGTGGGCAGGTACACAACAGAGAAAAAGAAAGTCCCTCATTAGTCTCAACAGGGAAATGAGGGAACTAGTCAAATCTTCAGAAGCTAAACAATAGAATAAAATAGCCTCTCAAGAAAATGATAACCACAAAGCATTTTTACTTATGTGCAAAATCTTAAGAGAAACATTCAACAATGTGCTGAGTTGGCTGCAGATGACACAACCTATAATCAAGCCAGAAGAAACAGCAAACCTGCGGGCCGATAAATTCAGCTCAGATTTCACACTCTCATCACCTCCAGTCATTCTCCATGAAATACCCCTTATCATTAGCTTGCCTGTTATCACAAAAGAGCAGGTTGTCACTGTGATAATAAGCAGTACTGTTAGCCATGCCAGGGAGAAGTAGGGCAGTGGCTGTATGACGTGGGCCAGCACAGTTAGCTGGAATTTTGTAAATAATTGTATGTAATTAGTATATCACACTGATCTGTACATATACTTGTGCTAAAAATATATTTGTGATCTTTGCTTGTGTTAATTGTGTTAAAATGCATAAACAGTGCACCCTGCTGAAATGAAGAGAAATGTACATGTATTATGGTATCTGAATTAAATGTATATGTTTTAAACAGAAGACACCAGCACAGCAATGGTTAACGAGCTGGCTTATTTTAAGAAAAATAAGGGAAATGTAAATTAGCTGTTAAATCATTGAACATCACCCCACAGTGCTGCGTAGGCCTGGAGATGGCAGGTCTAGGAGCAGCCATTATCTGTTAACTTTTGTAAAGAAGGGAAGAAGTGTTGTAAATGTTTCTGGCTCCTAGGCATTGCCATAAAAGCTCTAAATGTGTATTGTAGCAGTCTGCTAAAGCCCCGTCTAAAATTTCAAAAGGAGATATTGTAGGAACCCAGAGTCAGATGACCATATGATTTCATTCTGCAAGTCATCTTGGACATTCTATTTTACCGGGAGTAACCTCAGAGGATAGAGCACTCTGTTTGGGAGCCTGACTAGAAAGACTGCTCACGTATTTCATCTTGCCTTACACCCAAGTAAGTTATTGGGGAACAGTATAATTATCTTTAGATTCAGTCAGGAATACACTGAAGCTTAGTTTAGATATTGTTTTTCTTTATTTGTCTGAGCCTGTCCTTTAATGTTCTTTTCAATATTTCCTGTGATCTGACCTCTGTGGTTTACTGTGAATATATATTCAGTATTTTCATGTTCTTTTATTATTTATTATTAAATATATAAAAACTTTTATTAGTACCTAACTTTTGACAGTACTTATATTTTATTGGTGACACTGTGTGGGCCACTCCAGAAGGCCTAGCTGTTTTGGTGAACTACTACCATTTGTATTAGTGTTAATATTACACACTATAATTAGACACCCTTTATTAAGGGCCTTAGAGTACCTGATTGTGAAGTGTCTGCTGGCAGTGATAACTACCTTATACTCTGGGCAGAAGGGGGCACAGCAGGTAAACCTGTGCTAGCCTTTCCGAGGTGTGTGTGTGTGTGTGTGTGTGTGTGTGTGTGTGTGTGTGTGTGTGTGTGTGTGTATATATGTGTGTGTGCATGTGTCAGCTACTTGGGGAAGGGACACGAAGCACTGGGGTTGCAGAAAGGGTGCTGGAGGACTTGGCTTCGACACTCGGCTGAGTACTTAACCCTAAAGCTATACCAGTGGGGAGTCTTACTGGGGGCCTGGAGTGAAACAGACCCTGGCTGAGTGTGTTCCCTGTGTGCTCTTAAGGGAAACTGTACATGGTGTAGAGTGGTTTGCATCTGAAAATACTCAGTGCATCCATTTCTATTCCAAGTGCACGTCCCTCCCCCGTGTCAGAGTGGTGAGGATTTGGGCTCCTTGATTTCTGGTCCAGTGTGGGGATGGCACATTGGTGCACATCACATACTGACAGCAGTGGTGGGCATCATAGTCACTATGCTCTTTAAAGCTAGAAACACGGGATCAATGAGAGGTGACAGAATCCCAGTATGCCTACTAAAAAGCTTGATACATGACCTAGCAGGCTCACTCAAATTTACATTTAACCACAGTCTCCAGACAGGCTTTGTCCTAGTAAATTGGAGGATAGCAACAGTCATCCCTCTGTACAAGGGGAGACCATCAAATGACCCAGGAAACTACTGACCCATAAGTTTGATTCGCCTCATATGCATGCCTATAGAAAGAATAATCATGGACCTGCTTAACAGTGACATAGGAACTCTCCAGACTCTACACCCAACCCAGTTCGGTTTCATCAAGGACAGGTCCTGCCCGATTAATCTGGTAGAGATCGGGAACGTCACCTAGGTCATGGATTACGGTAAGACAGTGCACACCGCCTACCTTGACCTGGCCAAGGCATCTTATACAATACCCCACTCGGGTATTATAGATAAACTCACAAAATTGGGCATAAACCTCTAAATCACCAGATGCATGATGTTAGAGTGGGGGGATCCATATCCAGCAAAAGGCCAGTCACCACTGCAGTACCACAGAGCTCAGTGCTGGGCCTCCTCTTCTTTGGGATACATTTCTCAGATGTCAAGGCAAATGCAGATGGCTTTAGGCTGACCAAATTTGCTGATGACTGCAAGTTGGGGGCAATCACTAACTCCCAAAACAATACTGATATTCTACAGAAATGTCTGATGCAAACTAATTACTGGTGTCACAGCCATGGCCTCAAACTAAATGTGAAGTGCATGATACCCTTTGGGAAATCAAATACCCCTGCAAATTGTGAAGTGCATGATACCCTTTGGGAAATCAAATACCCCTGCAAATTACAACATTAATAGCACCACCCCCAAGACTGGACCCAGTAGTGGCAGAGCTGGGTACTCAGACAGTAATCTGAACTTTGACCACCACGTGTCCACAATGGTGAGGAAATCTTTCTATGTGGCTAAGGCATGGCATTCAGATGTAAGGATGTCAAAGTACCACTGTACTTGTCCCTCATCAGACCAATAATGGAGTTCAATGCTCTCTTTGGCATGTATTTCACCAGGCACCTGCAACAGTTGGATTGTCCTCAGAGGTTTCTCACCAAAAAAATACAGGGTACAACCAACATGTCATATGTGGAATGATTAAAAGCCCTATCACTGTATTCAGTTCCGTACCAATTACTGATGGGTGATCTGTGCCTGACCCAGCTCTGATGGAAATGTTGCATATTCACAAAATTAACTGCATGAGGGTTACCCGCTCTAAAGATATACACCTGATCTCTAACATGAACAGATCATACAGGACAGAGAAATGTGTCCCAGAGACTGCACCACCCCTAGAATAGGCTTCCTTCACCCCTAGAATAGGCTTCCTGTTCATGTGAAGCAGAGCCCTTCTCTGACCATTTTCAAGCGCAGTCCGGACCACTGGATGGGACATCACAAATTCACTCCTGGGGTGGTGCCAATGCCCCTTATGTACAGAGTCAGTTTGCAAAAATAGTTAAAACCCTGCTTGCTGACCCTTGTTATCTCTCCATTAGGGACAGAAAATTGGGCAAAATCTGGATAAAACTGGCTAAGCTTGTAAGGGCTCTTGAGCTGTTAGCATAGTCATCTCCTAAGAACCTAAGTTGTGTAACACTGGACACACAGCAAATATCTTGCTGCGTGTTTTTGAAGTATACCTCAAGCTGCCACCAGAGGCACCTAAACAGGGGAAGTAGCCCAACATCAATCCAAACACGCATTCAACAATAAAACAACAAAATAACCTATATGTACTGGATAAATGCTTCACAAAACACAGCAGAAGATACAGTCCATCAAGAAGCAATAAGGCGAAGTGAGAGCTTGGTTTTGCTACACATTCAACAATGTTTCAGGTCTGACAGCATGGTGTTGTAAGCATTCTCTTCCATGATATGTGGGTGTTGTTTCCAAGTCATTAGCCAAGGCTTCAGGCATATCTGGCGTCATCAGTAAGGGGCAGTGGGGGGGAGCCACCCCATACAAATCACTGATGCAAGCCACACACATTGCCAAATGTGGAAACCATGGGCACTGCCAGGGTGGTGTACTGACACACTGCATATTACACCTTGTAAACTGCAGACCACATAGCAGTCGGAGTGGAATGTAACATTGCTCCTGTATCATTAGTGAGGCCTTGATGTTATGTGGGTGTGGGTTGCTGGCAAACAGTAACTAGGGGAAATGGGCTACTTCACAAAATGCCTGCATGGTAATCTTCTCTCCTGTGTGGAACATGGGAATCACATGTGATCCTCCATGTGCTGTAGTATGGCACTGAGAAACTGGTGCAATATCTGTTAGTCAGATGCCTAGGATAAACCCATTGTATCCCCAGTAGGTCACCTGGAAGTCCCTACAGCTATGATTCCCAATGCTGCACACATACCTTGGTGTCCATAAGAATGAATATACATCCAATGAACCTGCATGCAATGGCAATACATCTGTTCCAGCTTCTGTAATGGTATCTCTGTTCACAGGTTCAATATATCTGTATCATAGAGAGGATGAAATGCTAGGCAAGGTTGGAACCTTCTGTAAAGCAGATGGTGACAATGAGTACATTCAGGGCTACTGGCTGCAAGGATGGACATCAAACATGTACATTTCTGATAATTCTGCTACCACTCTCATCATAGTAAGTGTGGTCTCTGTTTCTGCTTACCACACAGCTACCCTGGTAGTTGTGGCTCATTGTGCATTTCTTGTACATTTCTAAATCACTTCACCATACTGTTTACCCTATTACCACAATCAACAGAACATGCTGGAGGGACAGGTTCATAAACCAGAGACTGCCCATGCTCTGGAATAAACTTCCCATACATGTCAAGCAGAGCACCTCACTGGCCCTCTCCAAGAGAAATCTTGATGAGTGGATGGAAACAGAAAGTTCACCCAGGGGATCACTCCAGGGGCTCTACTTGATAGAGGCTGTGGGAACTAACGTCGGGCGGCACGATGCCAGGACACTTCTATGGGCTAGACTTGTAAAGGCTCCAGGGCCATTAGCCTAGTACACACCTATGAACCTATTTGCAGTTACCATTGTTGTCAACCCCATTTCCCATTTTTACTTGGGGTTAGGGTATCACATCAACATTGTCGTCAAGTGATCTGGTCACAGTGAGTAATGTTTACACTGCTGAGGGGCTGGCCCTGACACCATCACCCTCATTATAATACATGTTAATTTCCTTCATACTATATCTTCATCTGCATGCTGAACCGGCCTTGATACTTCACAGCCTCTCATGACCATGCAACATGCATCTCTGAATCACATCACCATTTGTCATGCAATTTTGCCTTTTGCACTGTTCTACTTGTTTCTGAAGTTTGTCCACAGTTTAAGTTTAGCTGCTTCAGCATACTCATCAATATCGTGAAAAGCAAGGCATATTTTGTGTTTAAACAAATAGGATTTGCTTAAGCTACATATACATTTCTGCACAACACATTTTATTTACGTGACAAGAAAGACAAATTAAAGTAACTGTTTAACAAACTGTACCGTGCACATGCATATTACAAACTATAAGCTCATCCAAAGGTTGGGCCTATTTAGAAATAAACAAACAATTTGTACATCAAGTCCAACCTAAGTCAGGAATTAACAAATATAGAAAACACCATTCAAGTATATACAAATAATACAGCATATCAAATTCAATTACTAACATCAGTACATGTATATTACATTAACCTAAGTTTCTAATGACAGTCCTCTTATTATCTTAGTCTTCTATCCCGATCTATATACTGCACCCAGGGTAACCACCTATTGATACATTTTTGTTTCTCCTTCATGCCTCTTTCTTATTATTATTTATCTACTAAATCACTAGTCTTTCCCCTTCTTAGTCACTGCTTTATAACCCATCAATCCCAAGACCTAAAACTGTTCCCTCACATACGGCTGTTTCTCTACATCTCTCCTCACCCCCAAAAAAATTATTGCGTAAAAATGTGTTGCCAGACTTAGCTGCACACTGAAAAACAAGGTTGATTAGTACTCTCTCTATGTGAAAAATGCCACGTAAAAAGTTATCAATTTGGGTACAATTCAGCTACTGCATAGTAATTATATTACCAAGATGCCAGCAATGAAGAAAACTGGAGAAAGTAAGAGAAAATCAACCAGTAAAGGAAAAAAAAACTCAACTGCAAGTTTCTACCTTGCCAGATCAGCAAAAATCAGTTACAAGTTTCATATTTGGTACAGGATATGGTTTCTAGTAATTTAGAGTGAAAATAAATCAAATGTACTAAAGAGGCATTTAAAACAAGCAAAGCACTGTAGGAATATATAAAATCAAATAAAATGCTGATAAAAACATGAGCTTTAACTAGCTAAAATCAGAGGTTGAAGTGAAAAACGTCTGGCTGAGCATGAGGTTTCTCAGTAAGAGTTGTTACAAAAAAGTACAGTTTTGTACCTACCATAAATGTAGATGTTCGAGTGTTCACCCTGCTGCAGTCATCACACTTGGGTTATCCTGCCGTCAGGCGGACCCCGCAGTCGGCCTGAATTCCAAAGTCTTGGTCCGGCATCAGTTGCTGTCGCTTCTTCCCTGACGTCAGTGCGCCAGGGGTATAATAAGAGGCATCCAACGCCATTTTCTTCAGTTTTTCTTGCCCCAGATGTCAGGTGCCCCCAATAGGTAAGCAATATATATATATATATATATATATATATATATATATATATAGAGAGAGAGAGAGCTGGACAAAAATAAAACAATACCTTTAGGCACAAGCAAATACACCACAGAGGTTGTATAGGATAGAGTGGTATAGATAAGTTCAACTAGTTCAGAGGGGATGGAGGGAGGGTAACCTAGACTGCAGCAGGGTGAACACTCGAACATCTACATTTATGGTAGGTACAAAACTGTACTATGTTCATCGTGTTACCCTGCTGCAGTCATCACACTTGTGTTGAATCCCAAAGCTAAGTATGGGAGGTGGAGTTAAACAGGGTTAGAAGAAGCTAGTAGGCCCTGCAAAACTGCAGTGGCAAAACCAGCTCTAGACTTAGAATATGGAGGTAAGTGATAGTGTTTGGTGAAGGTGTGCACTGAACTCCAAGTTGCAGCTTCCAGAATATCCTTGGTTGGCACTCCCCTGAGAAAGGCTGTTGATGTAGCTGTAGCCCTGGTGGAGTGGGACCTAATGTTAGCAGGTACCGGTTTCCCATGATGCGTGTAGCAGAAACGTATGCAATGCCCTATCCATTTAGAAATAGTCTGTTTTGAGATAGCTTTTCCTTGTGATCCTGTAGCATAGGATACAAAGAGCTGGTCAGTTTTTCTGAAACCTTAGTTTTATCCAAGTAGTAACGTAATTGCCTGTGAATGTCCAAAGAGTGCAGGAGTCTTTCTCCTTTGTTCAAGGGATTTGGGAAAAAGGTGGGCAAATGAATGGTTTGGTTTACGGCCACACTGGATACCACCTTTGGCATAAAGGAAGGGTTAGTTCGTAGAGAGACTCTGTCTTGATGAAAAATGAGGAAAGGCTCCACTGCCATTAGTGCCTGTAGCTCTGAGACTCTTCTAGCTGAGGTTATTGCTAGTAGCAGGGCAGTTTTCCATGAAAGAAATTTGAAATCAGCTGAAAAAGCTGATTCAAAGGGCAGCAGTGTAAGCTTTTCCAGAACAAAGTTGAGATCCCAAGTAGGTGTTGGTGCTCTCCTTGGAGGTCTTATGTTCTTAGCCACTCTGAGATACTGTGTTAGGAGTGGATGTGAGAATAAAGGAGGATCCGTCTTGTAATGAGCTGAAATTGCTGAGGCGTGGATCTTAATAGATGAAAAGGAAAGTCCTTTGTGCAACATCTCAGTTAAATATTATAGAATCTGAGGAATGTTTGGAGCAAGGGGATTTTGGCCTTTAGCCTGGTTCCAGGTGCAAAATCTTTTCCATTTGTCTGAATAGGTTTTCCTGGTGTTGGGCCTCTTGGCCTCCAGAATGACATCCATAACAGCTTTGGATAGAGGTGTTGGCTGGTTGTTTAGGTAAGTTGCCATGCAGCCAGGTTTAAAGTCTTGAGCTGGCTGTGTAGAATCTGATTGTCTCGCTGGGTGAGCAGGTGAGGAATTTGTGGTAAAATCCATGGTGGGCCATGGGCCATGTTCCTTAGAATTGGATACCAATGCTGGCGTGGCCAGTCTGGTGCAATGACTATCATTTGTGGCCTCTCTAATCTGACTTTCAGCAGTACCTTTGCTAGAAGAGGCAGTGGAGGAAAGGCATACACTGTTAATGTTTTCCAATTGAATGAGAGGGCGTCCACTTTCCAAGCTTGTGGATGGAATGTCCTTATGCAAAATTTTTGAAGTTGGTAGTTTTGGGGGCTTGCAAACAGATCTATGTCTGGGCGTCCCCATTTTTGAGCTATCATTGCAAATACTTGTGGATCTAGTTTCCACTCATGTGGATCCATGATGTTTCTGCTTAGGTCGTCTGCCAATGTGTTTTTCTTTCCTGGCAGGAATTGTGCTTGTAATTGAACCTGGTAAGACAGTGCAGTGTTCCACAAGGTCATTGCTTGCCTGCATAGAGGGTAGGAATGTGTGCCCCCTTGCTTGTTTATGTACCACATTACTGTGGTATTGCCCGTCTTTATTATTAGTTGCCCTGGGTGTAAGAGGTCCTTGAAAGCTGTTAGGGCATTCTGTACTGCTAGCATTTCTTTTTGATTGATATGCAGATGCCTCTGATCTGTAGTCCATTTGCCCTGAATGCACTGTCCTGCCATGTGTGCTCCCCAGGCATAGTCCGATGCATCTGTTGTGATAGTTTGCCTGGCTGTGGCTAAGGTGAAAGGCTGACCCTTGTTGAGGTGACATGCCTGTGCCCACCACAGAAACTCCTGTTGAAGGCAGGGAATGAGTGGTATCATTGTTTCCAAGCTGTGGCTGTGCTGAGTCCATACGCTTTTCAGGTACCATTGTAATTTCCTCATATGCAGTTTTGCAAATGGTATTAGTAGAATGCAAGATGCCATGAATCCCAAGGCCTGCAGAATTTTTCTTGCAGGGAGCTGGGTCTTTGTTGCCATTATTTTGAAATATTGAGTCAGCTGTTGTTATTTGTCTGGTGTGAGATAAGCCATCTGGGCCATTGTATTCAAGCTGGCACCCAGGAATATTACGTTTTGTGAGGGCACTAGTTTTGATTTCTTTTCGTTTACTGTGTACCCTAGGCAACTTAGAAGATGTTTGACAAATGCCAGATGCTTTAAAAGAATGTCCTTGCTTTCTGCTTGAAAAAGGCAGTCGTCCAGGTATGGGTATATCTGAATTCTTCTTTGTCTGCAGTATACAATTACTGGTGCCAGGCATTTTGTGAAGACCCTGGGCGCAGTAGATAAGCCAAAGGGCAGTGCAGAGAATTGATAATGCGTTGAACCTGCAATGAAGCGGAGGAATCTTCTGCAATTTTGTCTGATAGGGACATGCAGGTATGCCTCCTTGAAGTCCAACGTTACTAGTCAAGCATTCTTGCCCAGCATGGAAAGAAGCTGCTGTAGTGTTAGCATCTTGAATTTTGGTACTTCCAGATAGGTATTCAGAATTGAAAGATCCACAATGGGTCTCCATGCTTTGTCCTTTCTTGGGACTAGAAAGAGTCTCGAGTAAAATCCTTGTCCTTGCTCCTGTGTAGGTACCTGTTGAATGGCTCTCATGTCCATGAGAGCTGTAATTTGTTTTTGTGCCTTTGCCCATTGATTTGGTGGCAGGTTTGGCATTCCTTTTATCCTTGATAAGGTATGAAAGTGGAATCTGTATCCATGAGAGACAATGTTTAGGACCCATTTGTCTTATGTGATGATGTGCCAGTTGTCTGCAAAAATGCTAATTTCCCTCCCAAGGGAGCTGCCAGGAGAGATCTGTTTGGTAGTTTGAGGATTGAGTCATTGTGTTTGTCTTCTGCTAGCTTGGGGCCTGTCTTCTCCTCCTTTCTGGGTAGCAGTACCCCATTGGCGAGGTTTGTAAGGGCCTTGTGACTGACCTCTGCCCCTTGGGCGTCTGTATTTGCCCCTGTGTGATCTGTCAGAAGCTGGAAAGGACCAGTTTTTTGTTGGCCAATTTCTGCTGAAACGAGGGGGTTGTACCTGCAAAAAATCCTTGACCGTCTGCATAGACTTTGCCTTATCCTCCATTTTCTTTAAAACCTCTTCTGCTTTGACACCAAGTAATACATCCTGCTGTAAAGGTGCAGCCAATAATTTTGCTTTAACATGAACAGGAAGGGTTTGTTCTTTTAACCAAGCATGTCTACGTATGACAGAGCCAGTAACAGCTGCTCTACAGGAAGCTTCCAACAAATCAAATCTGCATTGTAAAGTGTGTTTGCCCACCTGTTCAGCTGCATGCAACAGATCCTGCATTTCCTTGAATTCAGACTGTTCAGTATGTGTGCTCATTTTTTGTTTTAATTGAGACATTAGGAATTGCTGATATTTCAGCATGTGAAACTGACAACTTAGTGCTCTCATAGCCAGAGCTGGTGAGGTGTATATTTTCTTTCCCCATCTATCTAGGGCTCTGGAATCCCTTTCAGAGGGCACAGGACTTTTAGCCATAGAAGCTTTAGCTCCCTTAGGACCCTGGGAAATTGTTTCTGGGTCAGCCACAGGGCTTTTATAAAGGAATTTGTGTGAGTCAGGTACTCTGTAGTATCTGTCTGGTTTGGCTGGAGCAGGAGGTAGAGGAGTCTGGATTTAAACTAGACTCCAAGTAAACATCATCCACAATATCTAAAACTGGAGGGATAGCAAGAGGTCTGTGCTGGGGCAGTAAAATGAACTCTCAGAGCCTTTTCTTAGAATCAGAGTAGTCCTGGCCTTCCCAGTGGAAATGTTCCCTCATGGTATGTAAAGTTTCCCCAAAGGAGTAGTCTTCAGGGGGCAATGCTGAAGGAATAGATTCTTCAGCATCAGAGTCTTCATAAGGTGGACAAGTGTAATCCTGTTCCTCAGAAGAATCTGAGGAAAATGAAACCTGGTCAGAGGAAGCATAATCCTCCTCTTGTCTTGGTCTTTTATCAGGATGGGGATGGGAACCCCTGATTAGGGTAATCAAATCTTCAGCCATCTTAACCATCTGTTTCTTAGGCATGGGGCCTTGAACTGTAGACTGATGTACAGTCTTCTTAGGTTTTAAAGGAGTTTTAAGCTTAGCATAAGATATAATGGTGAGTGTAGTCGGTCTGAAGACACCTTCTGCAACTGAAGGTGTTTCCGCTGCACCGGGGTCTACTTCTGCTCCGGTGTCGGAAGATGGCTGCGTCGGCCTAGTAGACTCCGCTTGAGAATCCACAGCTGTCTGGGGTTCCAGTTCTGCGGTCGTCAGGGGCTGCGTAGGCGCCTCACTGAAAACTGGAGAACCGGCGACAGGCTCAGCAGAGGCCTCGGAGTCTGGCTTGTTCCTAGGCTGCCTGTCCTTATCCTTGCGTTTTTTATGTATGCTGGTCGTCGGTTGCTCCGACGGCATGATATAATTAAATTTCCTACCAAAGTAATGTCGAAGTCAAAACGGCATTTGATCTTTCGTTTATTAAACCTAGCACAAAACCGACAACCTGTGACGTCGTGGTCTGGGCCTAGGCAAGGAATACAATAGGAAAGGAAGTCCTTATGAGGTATTTGCTTCCCACAAGAAATGCAATTGTTAACTTTTTCTGACATCGGACTGAGGCAAGAAAAGTTTCCCCAACGCGGTACTTAGCTTTATTGAAGACTTCGGACTGAAATTCGAATCGAAAATCTCAGGTGTCGGCTGACCGGCACTTGCGAACTGCTTCTGCTTCGGGCACTGCGCGGCAAGAAAGACTGAAGAAAATGGCGTTGGATGCCTCTTATATACCCCTGGCGCACTGACATCAGGGAAGAAGCAACAGCAACCGACGCTGGACCAAGACTTTGGAATTCAGGCCGACTGCGGGACCGCCTGACGGCAGGATAACCCAAGTGTGATGACTGCAGCAGGGTAACACGATGAACATCAATGAAGTTACAAGACAGAGCATACAGAGGAAACCTGAGGTTTTCCGATGTACCAGAGAAACTAGAAGGAACATACTTCATACAGATAAGAAACTGGAATTGTGTTCCACAACAGGATTTAACTGAGAGGGCACATCTTATGTATACTCCACATCTGGCCAGAAGAAAGCAGTCAAGACCAATATTAGTACAACTGTAAATGACATCAGAAGGTAGAGTTGCACCTGATAAAACTGGCAGAAGGGAAAAGTGTTAAAAACTGGGGACAGCAAAGTATTTGTGGCAAATTATTATTCACTGCACACCTGTCAGAAAAGAAAGTTTATTCCAACATCAGAAAATGTTGAGAAAGATGTGAGATTCAAGATGCTGTATCCAGTTTTCTTTAGAATATTCTTTCTTCTGGATCAATGTAATTTTTTTTGCAGAACAGGTTAAAGAGGAAATACAAGAAAAAATAACCAGCAAATCGTGAGCGAGAAAACAGAAAGTACAGTTTTGTACCTACCATAAATGTAGATGTTCGAGTGCTAATACAGCTGCAGTCATAACAGATGGCTTTCCTGCCCTCAGGCGGATCCTCGGTCAGCCGAATTCCAAAGTCTAGGTCCGGCGTTGGATGTCGTCGCTTCTTCCCTGACGTCAGTGCGACAGGGGTATAAACGAACCAGCCGACGCCATTTTCTTCAGTTTTTCTTGCCCCAGATGTCAGGTGCCCCCAGAAGGAAGGCAAAACATAAATTTATGTAATAATGCAATGCAATATAATCAAAAAACAGTAGTTGCAAGCAAATACACCATAAAAGAATACCCCAATGAGGTTGTATGAGGAGGTGTTAGCCTAATGTCCCATGAGGGGAAGGAGGGAGGGAAACCTGGACTGCTGCTGTATTAGCACTCGAACATCTACATTTATGGTAGGTACAAAACTGTACTATGTTCATCGTGCATAGAGCTGCAGTCATAACAGATGGGTAGAATCCCAAAGCTAAAAAAGGGGTGGTAGGCACTAAGTGGAACTAGAAGGAGCCAGGATGCCCTGCAAGACTGCAGTGGCAAAGCCCGCTCTAGATTTGGAGTATAATGGTAGGTGATAGTGCTTGGAGAAAGTATGTACAGAACTCCAAGTGGCTGCTTCCAAAATATCTTTGGTAGGAACCCCCCTGAGGAAAGCTGCAGAGGTAGCTGTGGCCCTTGTGGAGTGAGATCTGATGCCTGTAGGTACAGTTTTACCATGAAAAGAGTAACAAAAGCGTATGCAGTGGGCTATCCATTTTGAGATTGTCTGTTTGGAAATAGGCTTCCCTTGAGCACCTGTAGCATAGGACACAAAGAGTTGCTCTGATTTTCTGAAAGGCTTTGTTCTGTCCAAATAATAACAGAGCTGTCTGTGAATGTCCAAGGAATGTAGTAGTCTCTCCCCTTTGTTTTGTGGATTAGGGTAAAAGGTAGGTAAGTGGATAGCCTGATTCAAGGCTACCCTGGATACTACCTTTGGCATAAAGGAAGGATTGGTTTGTAAGGAAACTGTCCTGATGGAAAATGATAAAAGGCTGCACAGCCATGAGGGCTTGTAGTTCCGAAACCCTGCGTGCTGAGGTGATAGCCAGAAGGAAGGCTGTTTTCCATTACAAATATTGCAGTTCTGTTGAAGCAGCTGGCTCAAAAGGAGGCAGGGTCAGTTTTTCTAGAATGAAATTGAGATCCCAAGCAGGTACTGGTTGCTTCCTTGGGGGTTTTATATTCTTAGCCCCTCTGAGGAACTGTCTTAAGAGAGGGTGAGAGAATAAATGAGGATCAGTGTTGTATTGTGCAGAAATGGCTGAGGCATGGATTTTGATGGAGGAGAATGAAAGTCCACTGCTTAGCATCTCAGCTAGGTACTGTAATATTTGAGGTAAATTCAGTATTCCAGGATTCTGACCCTTTTTCTGATTCCAGGCACAAAACCGTTTCCATTTTGCGGAGTAGGCTTTTCTAGTAGAAGGCCTTCTGGCCTCCAAAATGACATCCTGCACCTCCTTGGAGAGTAGGGTCTCTTGTGAATTTAAGGAATCCTCCATGTGGCTAGATTGAGTGTTTTCAGCTGACTGTGAAGAGTTTTGAAGTTGTGCTGAGTCAGTAGAGGAGGCATTAGAGGCAGGATCCATGGTGGGGAATGCGTCAGGCTCCTCAGGAGTGGGTATCAGTGTTGTCTTGGCCAGTCTGGAGCAATGAGAATCATCTTTGGTCTGTCTGCTCTGGCTTTTAATAGAACTTTGGGGAGCAGAGGAAGAGGTGGAAAGGCATAAACTGTCATTGTTGTCCAACTGAAAGAGAGTGCGTCCACTTTCCAGGCCTGTGGATGAAAGGTCCTTGAGCAGAATTTTGTCAATTGGTAATTTCTGTGGGTGGCAAAGAGATCTATGTCTGGCCTTCCCCATGCTTGAATTATCTTTGTAAAAACTTGAGGATGCAACTTCCATTCATGTGGATCTGTCATATTTCTGCTCAGGTTGTCTGCCAGCGTGTTTTCCTTGCCTGGCAGGAACTGAGCTTGAAGTTGGATTTGTAATTCCAGAGCCATGTTCCAAAGAGACATGGCTAGCCTGCATAGGGGATATGAATGGGTTCCTCCCTGTTTGTTTATGTACCACATCACTGTGGTGTTGTCTGTCCTTATCAATAGCTGGCCTGGATGCAGTAGGTCTTTGAAAGCCACAATAGCATTTATTACTGCTAGCATTTCCTTTTGATTGATGTGTAGGTGCTTTTCTTTTTGTGACCATTTGCCCTGAATGCACCAATCTGTCATGTGCGGCCCCCAGGCATAGTCCGAGGCGTCTGTTGTGATGACTTGATTTGCTTGAGGCTTGCAGAATGGGAGACCTATGTTTCTTTGGCATGCTTGAGCCCACCACAGAAATTCCTTTTGAAGACATGGAATCAGTGGTATAATTGTTTCCAAACTGTGGCTGTGTTGAGACCATAAGTATTTTAGGTACCATTGAAGTTTCCTCATATGCAGCTTTGCACATGGGATTAGCAGGATGCCATGAATCCCAGAGCCTGCAGGATTTTCCTTGCAGTCAGCCTGGTGAAGGTTGCCAGTTTTCTGAAGTACTGAGTTAGTTGTTTCTCTGGCGTGAGGTAGGCCATCTGGGTGTTTGTATTCAAGCTGGCACCCAGGAAATTATTGTTTGAGAGGGTACTAGTCTTGATTTCTTTATGTTGACTGTGTATCCCAGAGAATTCAACAACATTATTACAAACACCAGGTGTTTCAGAAGTATGTGTTTGCTGTCCGCTTGGATCAGGCAGTCGTCCAAATATGGGTATATCTGTATCCCTTGAAGTCTGCAGAAGGCAATTACTGATGCCAGGCATTTCGTGAACACTCTGGGTGCAGTAGATAAGCCAAAGGGCAATGCAGAGAATTGAGAATGGGTTGAACCTGCAAGAAATCTGAGGTATCTTCTGCAATCTTGTCTGATTGGGACATGCAGGTATGCCTCCTTGAGGTTCAATGTTACCAGCCAAGACTCCTTGCCCAGCATGGGAAGAAGCTGCTGTAATGTGAGCATCTTGAATTTTGGTAAGAGTAAATATGTGTTTAGGATGGATAGGTCCAAAATAGGTCTCCAATCTTTGCCCTTCCTTGGTACCAGGAATAGTCTGGAATAAAAACCTTGACCCTGTTCTTGTGCAGGTACCTCTTGAATAGCTTTCATGTCCATGAGATCTGAAATTTGCTTTTGTGCCTCTGCCCTTTGATTGTGTGGCAGGTTTGGCATGCCTCTCATTTTTGGAAGGGTGTGAAAGTGGAATCTGTAGCCTCTGTCTATAATGTCCAGGATCCATTTGTCTTTTGTGACAATATGCCAATTTTTCGAAAATAATGCCAGTTTTCCACCTAAAGGTGCTGCCATTTGAGCCTTGCTTGGCATGCAAAGGGGAAAGTCATTGGTTCTGCTTTCTGAATGGCTGTGAACTATCCTCACCACCTCTTTGTGTAGGAGCTTGCCACTGTCTGCCTCTAAATGATCCTTGAGATTGCCCTCTACCCCTCGGGTGCCTGTATCTACCTCTTTGAGGTCTGTCCGTGGCTGGAAAGGACCAATTTTTTGAAGGCCAATTTCTACTGAAACGTGGAGGTTGTACCTGTAGGAAATCTTTCACTGTTTGCATTGATTTTGCCTTTTCCCCCATTTTCTTTAATACCTCCTCAGCTTTAACACCAAACAATACATCTTTTTGAAGAGGTGCATCAAGTAATTTAGCTTTGACATGATCTGGTAAGGTTTGCTCTTTGAGCCAAGCATGTCTACGTATGACTGATCCTGTAACAGCAGCTCTACATAAGGCCTCTAAAGCATCAAAACCACATTGCAAGGTATGTTTACCCACTTGCTCTGCACTATGCAACAAATCCTGCAACTCCTTCAAGTCTGGTTGTTCAGGTTGTGACATTTTGCTTTTCAACTGAGATAACAAAAACTGTTGATACTTTAACATATGGAACTGACAGTTTAATGCCCTCATGGTTAAGGTGGCCGAGGTGTACCTTTTTCCCCCACCTTTCTAAAGCTCTGGAATCTCTCTCTGAAGGTAATGGATTTTTGGCAGTGAAGGCCTTAATTCCCTTGGGACCCTGTGAAATAGTTTCTGGGTCAGCCGCATGGCTTTTGTATAGGAATTGGTGTGAATCAGGAACCCAGTAATACCCGTCAGGCTTGACTGGAGCTGGAAGTAAAGAATCTGGGTTAAGGCTGGCCTCTGAATACACATCATCTAGTATGTCTAAGACAGGAGGGATAGCCAGAGGCCTGTGCTGAGGGAGCAAGAGGAAATCCCTGAGCCTTTTCTTGGAGTCTGAGTACTCTTGGCCTTCCCAGTGGAAGTGTTCCCTCAAGGTATGCAAGGTTTCCCCAAAAGGGTAATCCTCAGGGGGGGAGACAGAGGGAATGGACTCCTCTGCATCAGAATCTTCAAAAGGGGAGTATGAAAGTTCCTGGTCCTCAGAATGTTCTGATGTAATGGAGGCCTGGTCCGAGGAAGGGTATTCTTCCTCCACTCTGGGCCTTTTGTCTGAGGGGGGTTGAGAACCCCTGATAAGAGTAATCAAATCCTCAGTCATTTTGAGCATCTGCTTTTTAGGCATGGGGCCTTGAGAGGGGCCCTGTGGGGCTTGTCTTTTAGTATGCATGGCTGCTTTACATTTAGTGAAAGCCTTAATGGAAATAGAAGTAGAAGGCCTGAAGACACCTTGAGAGGTGGCAGGCCTGTCTAAACTCTGAGTTTCCCCGCCAAGAGTGGCTTCGGTATCTGTAGTCGGGGTGTGGGCCGAAGAGCCTGCGACCTCGGGCACAGAAGACACCGCTAATGAAGTGTCATCGGTAGTCAAGGGCTGCGTAGGTGCCTCGCTGAGTACCGGAGCACCTGTAGTCGGCATTAGCGTGGTGTTGGTAGAAGTCGCGGACCTCATATGTCGGTCCTTATCTTTGTGTCTTTTATTCAAAACTGAAGTCAGAGTATCCGACGACATAATGTAATTAAACTTTTTGCCAAAATAGTGTTGGGCGAACTCTGCCCGACGCTTAACAGTCCGTCTGTTGAATGTAGCACAAAAACGACAGGCCGAGACGTCGTGGTCTGGGCCTAAGCAAGGAATGCAGAGGGAATGGAAATCCTTATGCGGTATTTGCTTCCCACATGAAATGCAATTATTAACTTTGTCTGACATTGGTCTGAAGCAAGAAAAGTTTCCCCAACGGGGTACTTAGCTTTCAAGAAGTCTTCGGTTGAAAAATATCCGTAATCTCAGGAGCTGGCCGACCGGCACTTGCGAACTGCTTCTGCTTCGGGCACCACGCGGCAAGAAAGACTGAAGAAAATGGTGTCGGCTGGTTCTTTTATACCCCTGTCGCACTGACATCAGGGAAGAAGCGACGACATCCAACGCCGGACCTAGACTTTGGAATTCGGCCGACCGAGGACCTGCCTGACGGCAGGAAAACCCATCTGTTATGACTGCAGCTGTATGCACGATGAACATTAGTACAGAACTCTGCTTCTGATTCTTCTGACAATAACAAAACCCATAGGTAAGACTTTTGACAGTGAAATCTTTTCCATTGCTCCAAAGAAAAATGTTTGAGTGACAGAATAAAGCACAAGACTACAAGAATCAGTAGTAACTTGGACTTGAAGAAGAGACTCCTGCTGGGAGATGAAGAAGGATCAGGAAGATGACTGGAAACATTATGAAATTATAAATATATGAGAGACTATGAAAGCATCAATTCCATTAGCCATAAGAACAGAAATGTGAAATCAGAAAGACTGGAATTGTGTTAATTACGTTAAACTGGTGGTTGAACTGGTAAAGTTAATGTTTACAACAGTGAAGGGACTGAAGTAGCAATGGTAAGTAAAACAGTTTGTGTTAGCTGCATAAAAACTTCCTAATGTAAATTGCATTTTATATTCTAAAGCAGTTTTGTATAATTTATGGTAAGGGAAATTTTAAATGTGAAGTAAAAGGAGTATCATCAGTGGCTACATTGTGTGTTATAGATATTAAAGCGAGAAAGAACTTGTTCTTAAGTTATAAGGCATACATGCTTTACACTACAGAAGTTAAGAAAGGCTGGAGAGACACAAGTTAAAAGTTAATATAGCATTGTGATCTTGGGGAATGTAAATGTGTACTGATCACATTATATCCTGAATTAAAATAATTTGCCATTTTTATAGAGGTGGACATCAAGATTAATATCCCAAGTTTAAGTTATAGACAATTTTAAGCAAACAAGCTTGAAAAACAAGATAAACTGAAGAAAAACATGGAAATGATAGTTATTTCTTTGTATCTGCAAAGCTATTACCTATGTTTTTCATTAGCAAATGATTTCACTGACAGGTGCAAGGAATTAATCAGTTAACAGAGCTCAACTGTGTGTTTTGGGTGACACCTATAAAGATTATCTCATGCATTTGAAAGTCAATATTTTTTTCCATTACCAGCTTGGAGTCTGCAGATGCAGACAATTAACCATAAGAAGTTTGAGCACTGTTTGCTGAATGAAATGTGCAAGGTACAGTCTAATTAACAGGTACACTGGTAAGCAGTTTAGTGAAAAATACATGGTTTGAAACTGTGGGAAGTGAAGAAGTTAAACAAGTTGTTGCCTCCCCAATAACCTTAGTACTTAAAAGTTGCAGAGTGTTTGTTTTAGGGCTAAGGATCAATGTTTACTGAATAAGAAAAGAACCAATAACAATTAGTGTAAGTGGGAACACAGGCAGTAACATGAGCTTTAGCAATGATAATCTTGATTTCAGATAAGGTAGTGTGTGTGAGTGCAGACATTGATTTGGGGCAACTGCTCCTATCTGGGAGGATTAATTTGTTGCAAATTTACATTGCTTTGTTTCTCTGTTCTAAGTTAAAAAGGATGGGAAATCTAAAAATGCCTTTACTTTAGTATTTTCATTGAATCAAAAAAATCCTGAAAATGTGACACAGGTTTAAATGGAGAGGAGAAGTAACTACACAAAACAGATCAGCTTGTCAAACCTTAATGAGTACATATAGGCTAAACATTGGAAATATACATTCAAAAGAACTGTCAAGTATAACAGAAGGGAGTAACAGCTTTCTATTGCAATGGGTACTTTGTACATGTTATCACAGAATGTAAATGTTCTCAAAGGTAAAGACAAAAAGCAGAGTACATAATTATATTAAAAAGTGTAAGGTGCAAATAGCATTTGGATATAAATAAGAAAGTACATTTCACAAATAAAGGATTTCAAAGTGGACCTTCAACAGAATATCAGGAACAAAGGAAAAGGGGAGTAATAATACTGATTGTTAGAGGGACTCCAACAGTGATAGGCTAGGGAAAAAAGACAATAATGGCAGATTGGTGGTAAGGAGGGATTAATGGCAGGGGTGGAGGAGGAGGATTATGCTAGCATGCATTTACATTCCATCTAAAACTGCTAATATGGTGTGTAACAGAATTTGAGGAGAAATAAGTTTTCAGTAGGGAGTACCACTAATGGATGGCAACTGAAATCGGATATGCAACACTGAGGATGTATCAGGGAACCTAGAAGGGAAATATAACAAAGCAGGTATATTTCTGAAGACATATATGAGAGTGTTTGGTACTGAAGATGCAAATTTAATAGTAGGAAGGATAATGTATGTATTATTCCCTAAAGTACAATAAGTCAGCTAGAATACACTGAAATTTTACTTCAAAGGAACACGTGTATTTAACTGAAGCTTTGAAACACATCCAATAACTATTTCAGATCATGCACCAATAAAAACTAAGATGCAGATGTAAGCTAAAACAGTAAAAATGAGAGAGAGACATTTTCCTACTCATCTGTGAATGAGGAAGGAATTTAAGGAATGGGTAGTGGAAATCAACTGACAGTTATTAGAGAAGACAGCAATTTCTTTAGGCAGCTACTTAGCAGGATAAAATGAAAATGATGTTTAAAAACATGGCAGAAATAAGAGATAAATAGATATGGAGAAAAAAAAAAGTAAAAATTAATTAGAGGGATTGATAAATGTTAAAAGCACTGGTAAATAAAGGGAATCTCTCAGAGCAAGAGGAACAATGGTAAATTGCTAAACGGAAACTAAGATTACCTGGATAATATGCATGAATTTACACAGGTTGCTTTAAGCAACTATTTTTTTTACAACAGAGTATAAAATATTTCCACACAACTACTCAAGGCAATAAAAGTAGAAAGGGTTGTCACCAAACTTATGGAGCATGTAACAAGAAAATAGCCAGAGATCCTTTATAGATATTACAAATATTTTAAACATTTTATGAATGCAGAGGAAGGTGGAAACCCAAGAAAATGCACAAATGGAAATATTTACAGAAGATTTATTTTTTACTTATTTATCCTTTGTTAACTGGGATAGGTCCACTAGACTACTAGCCTCTTTTCAGGGGAGATCGGAGGTGGTGTTTATACTACTAAGGGAAATTTGGCTAGGGCCTCTGGGAACTTCCTCTACTCTTTTTGATATGTACCATGAGATCTTTTACATTCACCAGACCTACCACCATCTCAGTCATATCTCAGTTTAACATCTCATCTGAAGGACGACACATACAGGAAATACAATACTCCCTTATGCTGCATTGCAGTGTCAGCAATCCATCTATCATAGGATCATAGGAGATTACTAGGCTAATGGCCATGGGGCCCTTACAAGCCTGGTCAGGTTTACCCCAAAAAGAGAAACCTCAATCAGCACCTGTTGCCCCTGTCATTGAGAGACACAAGTGGAACCCTGGGACAAATTTGTGGTTTCCCATCAACTCATCAAGGCTGCGCCTGAAAAGGGTCCGTGACATACTTTGTTTGACGTGTACAGGGAGTCTATTCCAGAGATGGGGCAGCCTCTGGAGACAAGGCCGTCTCTCCAGCAGGTTTTGTTGCTGTCACAGATTTAGGCCTTTCGATCGAGTAATGAACGAGGAGTTAGACTTACGATATGGAGCACCTGTACTAGAGCAAAGTCTGAGATTGCCTTGTAGGCGAGACACAGATCACCTCTGAGCAATCTGTATGATACCGAATAGAGTGACAGTGACTTGAGCCTGTCCACATAGGACAGGTGTTGGGAGGCTATGCATTCTCTTTGTGAGGTATTTATGTGGCCTTTCCAGTCGGTGCCTGTGTTTGGAGAGGTACATACCAAACGGTGCATTGTACTCAATTACTGGCCTAATGAGGGAGGAGTACATAGAGGTAATAACCTCCTTTTTTCCGGATGCAATCCCCTTATTTATGAGATGAACCAAGTAAAAGGCTTTTCTGACCACTGCCGCTACATGATGGTCGAATGTGAGATTGTTGTCAACCTGTGTACCCAGGTATCTCACCAGAGGTTGTGTGCTTAGGGGGTTGCCATTGATGTGGTAATCAGTAGGGGCTGTGTTTTTGCCGAATGGTATGATACTATATTTGTTTGCATTTAAGGCCATGGCTTTGGTACCAGTCAATTGTTGTGAAACCCTCTTGTAGTATGTTAACTTCATTTGGGGAGTCAAAGACAGCACCCAACTTACAGTCATCTGCAAACTTGGTCAGCCACAGGCCTTTTGCCTGGACCTCTGAGAAGTTGATGCCAAACAGTAGGGGTCCCAGGACAGATCCCTGGGGAACACCACTAGTGACAGGTCTGCTGTCAGAGGTGGAAGCACCTATTTTTACCTTGTAGGTTCTATCAGTGAGCCAGGTGGCCACCCATCTGATAAGATACGGATTTATGCCAAGTTGTGCTAGCTTTTCGATGATGCCTGAGTGGGGGATTGTGTCAAAGGCTTTGGCCAAGTCAAGGTAAGCTGTATGTACTGACTTTCCCTCATCCAGTGCCTTGGTGACAGTCTCAAAAAGTCAACCAGGATTAACAGGCAAGATCTGTCCCTGACAAATCCGAACTGCGTGGCGTCAAGTGCTTGCAGATTCCCTATGTCCTTGTTTATGAGGTCCACAATAATATGTTCGATGGCCTTACAGATCAGACTTGTCAAGCTAATGGGGCAATAGTTTCCAGAGTCAGTAGTGACAACACCTTTGTGCAAAGGGATGACAGTGGCAGTTCTCCACTCTGCTGGAATGAAGCCTGTACCTAGGCTTTGGTTGAATAGGGCGTTCAATGATGAGTCTAGTTCTTGCTGGAGATGGTGCAGAATACAGACTGGGATACTATCAGGTCCTATGGAAGCTGTGTTCTTTGGCTTGGATAGGGCCTTTAACACTTGATCTATGGAGATGTGAGGTGTGGGACAAGTACTGGGGGTGCTGAATGGGCCTCTGGGGGGGGGGGGTGAAGTTTGTGCTAAACCTATCTGCTAGCAAGTTGGCTAAGTCAACAGGATCAGTGTAAGTGGTACCATTAAGACCTAATTTGGAACAAACCTAGGTTTTGCCATGGAGTTTCCTGATGTAACTGAAAAAGGCTTTGTGGTTAGCCTTTTTATCCGGAGGCTAGCTTCGATTCATAATTGGCTTTGGAGGCTTTCACTAGTGATCTAATTTGCTTGTTCAGGCTAAGGAGGGAGTTTTTCCAATTGGGAATTTGTGCCTTTTTAGCACTGGACAACAGTTTCTTCCTTCTGTTGTAAAGCCTGTTGCTAGAGGATGTCCACCAGATAGGTCTGTGTTTCCTTGAGGAGGTGGTTTTAGTTCTGTTAGGTATGGCGGAGTCCATGCAGTTGTACATGTGGTTGTATACTGCACTGGCGTACTGTTCAGCATATTTGTCAGCATCCTCTGAGGGTGGTGGTGGTGTGAAGCTACTGATACCCTCCCTTGGAAGGTTGTAGTGAGCTTCTGAGATGTTTTTTAACCTGGTTATGGCTGGGAGGGGGATAGACACTTCGAATGAGACAGACCGATGGTCTGATCTCACCAGGGAAGAACTTACTATGGGGGGGTGATGCAGCGGTCACTCGTGTTGGTGAGAAATAAGTCTAGAATGTTATCGCCCCTTGTGGGGGATGAGGCAAGCTGGACTAGTGCATTAGAAATGATGAAGCCAAGGAATCGTCGGGTGAGTGCATTAGAGCAGGAATAGCTCACCCAGTCTATGGTGGGGTAGTTGAAGTCACCCATGGATCAGAGTGTTAGGGGGTACTCTGATGGAGTCAAGTAGGTCCAGGTAGGAGAAGTGGGTGCCCTGAATCATGGAGGGGAGTCTATAGCTAGCTATAACTTAGATGGGTGTCTTTCCAATTGTCAGTTGCACCTGGAGGGAGGCAAGAGCCTTGGCCGGAATCCTGAATCCCGGGGGTGACAAGTGGAGGCCATCTCTGGCAAAGCATACAGGCCTGTCAAACATATGTCATCTCAGGCAGGCAAATACTGGAGCCCCTTGGAATGACACCAGAAAAGAATAGTTGTGTAAAATCTCACCATAACCATAGATGTCCTTCTCTTCCATGTTGCAGTATTCTAGTTGGGGGATTTCCTGCCCTCAGGTGACTTGTACGTCGTCTCCTATACAAAAGCTTCAGCTTGGCTGTTGCAGCGTGCATGGGACGTCAGACATAAGGCCATAAACCAGGGACCTTAAATGTGATGTCTGCACGCACAATCCTCAGAACTTGAAAGCCAGCAGGTAGAGAAGAAGGCTCAGCAGGAGGAATGCCATTGAGGACAGGTGTGTGACCTTGATGCCCTTCAGTATCACAGACAGGTCCAGGTCTTAGTTGAGTCTAAAGAAGAAGTAATGGTGGGTGGGAAGAAATACTGCAACATGGAAGAGAAGGACATCTATGGTTATGGTAAGATTTTACACAACTATTCTATGTCCTTCTGTTCCTATGTTGCAGTATTCTAGTTGTGGGAGAGTACCACATCTTAGATGGATGAAAAAGTGGTGGATGCTGAAGAGGATTCTACAAAGACCTGTAGGATTGCCCTGGCGAATCCTGCCCATGCTCTAGAAACTTTGTCAGGTTTGTAATGTTTGGTGACAATGTGGATAGTGGACCATGAAGCTGCTTCCATAATGGATGCCATGTCCAGACCTTTTATGAAAGCCTTGGAGGCAGCTACAGCCCTAGTGGAATGGGCCTTTACTCCCACTGGGGGGATATTCCCATGGTGGGAGTAATAGAAACAGTTTTTCTGATCCAGCATGCGATGGTTTGTTTGGAGACTGCCTTGCCCAGGGGTCTGGGGTGTAAGGAGACAAAGAGCTGCTTAAATTTCTTAATGGTTTTAGTTTTGTCCAAGCAGAATCATAGTTGCCTGTGCACATCTAAGGAGTGCAGTAATCACGCCTTCATTAGTGGGGGAGGAAAAAAAGTGGGTAGGTGGATAGATTGGTTTAGAGACAAGTCATCGACCACCTTGGGCATAAAGGAGGGATTAGTTTGTAGGGTGACTCTGTCTTTGTGGAAGGTGGTATAGGGAGGGCAGGCCATTAGGGCCTGCAACTTTGACACCCTTCTGGCTGAAGTGATAGCCATTAGAAGGGCAGTTTTCCATGTACACATCTGTAGGGAAGAAGTCCCAGCCAGTTTGAAAGGGTGTTAGGTTAGTATTTTCCAGGATGTAGTTAAGGTTCCAGGGTGGAGGGATAGGTTTCTTTGGTGGTCTTATGTGTAAGGCCCCATTAAGGAAGAGCTTTACATCGAGCCTGGCTAGCAAGGGGGGATCAAGGGGCAAGCAGGCTGATATAGCAGAAAGATGCACTTTCACTGACGAGTAGGAAAGTCTGCTTTTAATCAATTGACACACATAAGTGAGAACGGGGGGGGGGGCATCTGCAGAGCAAGGTTCCCTTCACTTGTCCAGACACCACTTTGTAAATCTTTCCCACTTAGCTAGGTAAGATTTTCTGGTGGTAGGTTTCCTTGCCTCCCTCAGGACTGAAAGCACGTCCTCTGAGTAGTGGTGTCTGAAGGAGATCAAAAGTTTATCATACACAGAGTCAGGGATAACATCTGCAAGTGTGGGTGAAGGAGAGTTCCTTTGTCTTGTGTCAGTAGGTCCACCTTGTAGGGTAACTTTTAGTGATTGCCCTTGGCTACATTAAGAAGTAGGGGGAACCAGTACTGCCTTGGCCAGTAGGGAGTCACTAACCAGATTTTTGGTTTGTCCTTCTGAATTTTCAGGAGGACTTTCTGAATCACTGGGAAGGGGGGAAGGCATAAAGAAACTTCCCCTCCGAAGAGATGCTGAAAGCGTCCACTCTCCATGCTAGAGGGGAGTAGGTCTTTGTGCAGAAGGCCTGCAGTTGCCTGTTCTGGGGAGAGGCAAATAGGTCTATTTGTGGAATATCCCACCGTTGGACTATGTCTAGGAAGACACCCCCCCTCCCTGTCCAGCATCCATTCGTGCTGTGGAGAGGAAGTCCTGCTTAGGAGGTCTGCTTGCTTGTTGTCTTGCGAGGGGATGTAGGTTGCCTGCAGGACCAAGTTGTGGCGAGAGGCTAGGTCCCATATCAGCAGTGTCAGCCTGCACAGCTGGTAGGCCTTTGTCCCTCCCTGTTTGTTGAGGTACCACATGACAGTGGTACTGTCGGTCACTATCAGGAGCACCCCTGGTACAAGAAGGGGAATAAAGGTCTTTAGAACTAGGAAGACTGCTGTCATTTCCCTGACATTGATGTGATTGCTCTGTAGAGAAGGGTGCCACTTTTCTGGGACCCTGTAGGATGCCAGTGTTGCTCCCCAACCTGAATCTAAGGTATCTGCATGCATTGTTTGGGTTGGGGTGGGGGGTTGCAGTGGGAGTCCCGGGTTTAGTTGGATTTGCTGGATCCACCAGCTGATTTCTGTCTTTAGACGAGGAAGGAGGGGAATAACCTGTTCTAAGTGATGTAGGTGCTGGGACCAAATGTTTTTGAGGCACCACTGTAGCTTGCGCATGTGCAACTCTGGCCAGTGGTAGCATGGGGATGGTTGCTGCCATTAAGCCCAGGAGACAAAGAAATTGCCTTGCCGTCACCTTCTGGGAGTGAAGGATTTCCTGGAAGTGGGAAGTCAGGGATATAACCTTGTCCTGTGGGAGAAAGGCCTTCATTTTTTCCGTTCTGATTCTGCAGCCTAGGAAAATCTTGTCCTGACCAGGGTTCAAGGAGGACTTTGGGAGGTTGATGGTAAACCCTAGATTTTGCAGAAGGGACACGGTGAAGTACAGATGCCTTGTGAAAGTATCTTTGGACTCTGCTAGTATTAGGATGTCACCCAGATACGGGTAAATCTGGATTCCCTGAGTTCTGCAGAAGGCAATGGCTGGGACTAGGCATGTTGTAAAGACTTGGGGGGGGGGGGGCAGTGGATAAACCAAAGGGAAAGGCAGTAAACTGGAAATGAGAGGAAGGTCCAGAGAAACAGAGGAATTGTCTGTGGGAAGTCCTGATGGGAATGTGTAAGTAGGCTTCTTTTAGGTCCAGGGTGGCCATAAAGGCCTTGGCTGGGATAAGAGACAAAGTACGGCTGTGTACCTACCATAAATGTAGATGTTCGAGTGTATTCACTGTTGCAGTCATTACTCTTGGGTTGAATCCCAAAGCTGAGGATGGGCAGCTGGGTTAAATAGGATTAGGGGAGGCTATGAGGCCCTGCAGAACTGCAGTGGCAAAGCCTGCTCTGGACTTAGAGTAAAGAGGTAAGTGGTAGTGCTTTGTGAAAGTGTGCACTGAACTCCAAGTTGCAGCCTCTAAGATATCCTTGGTTGGTACTCCTCTGAGGAAGGCTGCTGAAGTGGCTGCTGCTCTGGTGGAATGAGGCCTAATGCCCTTAGGCACTGATTTGCCATGTTGAAAATAACAGAAATGGATGCAATGGCCTATCCATTTAGAAATAGTCTGTTTTGAGATAGCCTTTCCTTGTGATCCTTCAGCATATGACACTAAAAGTTGCTCAGTCTTTCTGAAAGCTTTAGTTCTGTCCAAGTAGAAGAGTAACTGCCTGTGTATGTCCAAAGAATGCAGAATTTTCTCACCCTTGTTCTGTGGATTTGGATAAAAGGTAAGCAAGTAAATGGTTTGGTTGAGGGCCACACTGGACACCACCTTAGGCATAAATGTAGGGTTTGTCCTCAGGGAAACCCTGTCTGGATGAAAAATGATAAAAGGTTCCACAGCCATGAGTGCTTGTAACTCTGAGACTTGCCTTGCAGAGGTTATTGGTAGAAGCAGAGCTGTTTTCCAGGATAAGAATTTTATATCTGCTGTTGATGCTGGCTCGAAAGGAGGCAATGTGAGTTTTTCCAAAACATAATTGAGGTCCCAGGCCGGAATTGGTGCTTTCCTTGGAGGCCTAATGTTTTTGGCCCCTATGAGGTATTGCCTTATTACAGGATGTGAAAAGATAGGTGGATCCCTCCTGTAATGGGCTGAAATGGCAGAGGCATGAATCTTTATTGATGAGAAAGAAAGGCCTTTGTTCAGCATCTCAGTTAGGTATTGTAAAATCTGAGGGATATTTGGTACACACATGTCAATGCCTTGTTCTTGGTTCCAAGCACAGAATCTCTTCCATTTTTCTGCATAAGATTTTCTGGTACTGGGCCTCCTGGCCTCCAAGATAACATCCATAACAGCTTTTGAAAGGGGAGTGTTCTGAATGGCTACATTAGCTGCCATGCTGCCAGATTTAAGGTCCTGAGTTGGCTGTGCAGGATCTGATTGTTTTGTTGGGTCAGCAAGTGAGAAGTTTGAGGCAATATCCATGCTGGAGCTTGAGACAAGCTCTTTAGGACTGGGTACCAGTGCTGGCGTGGCCAGTCTGGTGCAATCAGTATCATTTTTGGCTTCTCTTGTCTGACCTTTAGGAGTACCCTGGGAAGGAGAGGCAGTGGAGGAAAGGCATACACTGTTAGATTTTTCCAGCTGAAGGATAGGGTGTCCACTTTCTATGCTTGCTTGTGATAAATCCTTGTGCAAAATCTCTGTAATTGGCAGTTGTGAGGGGAGGCAAATGGATCTATGTCTGGGCATCCCCATTTCCTTATTATCATGCTGAAGACTTGTGGATCCAGTTTCCATTCGTGGGGATCCAGGTGAACTTGAAAAGCCAATGCTGTGTCCCATAAGGTCATTGCTTGTCTGCAGAGGGGGTAGGAATGTGTACCTCCCTGCTTGTTTATGTACCACATGACCGTAGTGTTGTGTCTTTATTAGTATCTGTCCTGGATGAAGCAGGTCCTTGAAAGCTGTCAAGGCATTTTGAACAGCTAGCATCTCTTTTTGACTGATGTGAAGATGCAACTGGCTTGCAAGCCATGTGCCCTGAATACATTTTCCTGCCATATGGGCCCCCCAGGCATAATTTGATGCATCCATTGTCAGTGTCTGTCTGGCTGTGGGTAAACTGAATGGCAGACCCTTGTTGTGGTGACAGGCTTCTGCCCACCATCGAAACTCCTGTTGCAGGCAGGGAATGAGTGCAATTACTGTCTCCAGGCTGTGGCAATGCTGAGTCCAAACACTTTTTAGATACCATTGTAGTTTCTTCATATGCAGTCTGGCATATGGAATTAGTAGAATGCAGGATGCCATGAAACCCAAGGCCTGCAGGATTTTCCTTGCAGATAAGTGGGTTTTTGTTGCCAATTTCTTGAAGTAAGTATTCAGTTGCTTTTGTTTCTCTGGCTTGAGATAAGCCATCTGGGCAGTTGTATTTAAGCTTGCACCCAGGAATATTATCTCTTGAGAGGGCACTAGTTTTGATTTCTTTTCGTTTACTGTGTATCCCAGACCAATTAGTAATCTTTTTACAAACGCCAGATACTTTAGAAGAATGTCTTTGTTCTCTGCTTGAATTAGGCAGTCGTCCAAGTAGGGATATATTTGAATTCCTCTGTCTGCAAAACGCAATTGCTGGTGACAGGCATTTTGTGAAGACCCTGGGCGCAATAGATAAGCCAAAGGGCAGTGCAGAGAATTGGTAATGCATTGAGCCAGCTATGAATCTGAGGTATCTTCTGCATGATTGTCTGATTGGGACATGCAGGTATGCCTCTTTTAGGTCCAAAGTTACAAGCCAGGCCTTCTTGCCCAGCATGGGCAGTTTGAATTTTGGAACTTCCAGAAACGTATTTAGTATAGACAGGTCCAGTATTGGTCTCCAGGTTTTGTCCTTTCTGGGTACTAGGAAAAGTCTGGAGTCAAATCCTTGCCCCTGCTCTTGTTGTGGTACTTGCTGAATGGCCCTCATGTCCATGAGGGCTGTAATTTGTTTTTGTGCCTCTGCCCATTGATTGTGTGGCAGGTCTGGCATACCTTTTGACCTTGGTAGAGTGTGAAAATGGAACCTGTAGCCTTGGGACACTATGTTCAGGACCCATTTGTCTTGTGTAACCATTTGCCAATTTGATGAAAAAAGTGCTAGTTTTCCCCCTAAGGGGGCTGTCAAAAGAAAAGTGCTTGGATCTGGCAGAGGAAAGTCATTGGGATTGTTTCCTGTAAGGTTGCGATTTGTCCTCTCCGCTTTTGGAGGTAGTAACACCCCATTGTTTAGGCCTGTATGAGCCTTGGGGCTGAGATCTGCCTCTGGGACACCTGTATCTGCCTCTTTGTGGTCTGTCTGACACTGGAAAGGACCAATTTTTAGAAGGCCAGTTCCTGCTAAACCTGGGTGGCTGTACCTGTAAGAAATCCTTGACTGTCTGCATGGATTTTGCTTTATCCTCCATTTTTTTCAACACCTCTTCTGCTTTAGTACCAAATAAAGTATCATGCTGTAATGGTGCATCTAATAATTTTGCTTTAACATGATCAGGCAGATTCTGTTCCTTTAACCAAGCACGCCTTCTAAAGTACAGTTTTGTACCTACCATAAATGTAGATGTTCGAGTGCTAATACAGCTGCAGTAATCACAGATGGGTTCTCTGCCATCAGGCGGTCCCTCGGTCGGCCGAATTCCAAAGTCTAGGTCCGGCGTCGGTTGTTGTCGCTTTCTTTCCTGACGTCAATGAGGCAGGGGTATATAAGATACAGCCGACGCCATTTTCTTCAGTCTTTCTTGCCCCAGATGTCAGGTGCCCCCAGAAGGAAGGCAATACATAAATTATATTTATATACATGCAATGCAATATAATCAAAAATCAGTAGTTGCAAGCAAATATACCATAGAAGGATAACCCAATCAGGTTGTATGAAGAGGGGTTAGGCCCTAGGCCTTTACCAAGAGGGGAAGGAGGGAGGGAAAACTGTACTGCAGCTGTATTAGCACTCAAACATTTACATTTATGGTAGGTACAAAACTGTACTATGTTCATCGTGCATACAGCTGCAGTAATCACAGATGGGTAGACTCCCAAAGCTACGCACAGGGTGATAGGCACTAGGTGGAACTGGGATGAGCCAGAATGCCCTGCAACACAGCAGTGGCAAAACCTGCTCTATTTTTGGAATATAAAGGCAGGTGGTAGTGTTTTGTGAAGGTATGCACAGAACTCCAAGTGGCTGCCTCCAAAATATCTTTGGTAGGAACTCCTCTGAGGAAGGGTGTAGAGGTAGCTGTGGCCCTGGTGGAGTGGGATCTGATGCCTGTAGGGACAGATTTTCCATGATAGGAGTAACAAAACCGTATGCAGTGGCCTATCCATTTTGAAATTGTCTGTTTGGTAACTGGCTTCCCTTGAGCTCCTACAGCATAGGACACAAAAAGTTGCTCTGATTTCCTGAAAGGCTTTGTTCTGTCCAAATAGTAACGTAGCTGTCTATGGATGTCTAAGGAGTGTAGCAGCCTTTCCCCTTTGTTTTGAGGATTGGGGTAAAAGGTATGTAAGTGTATGACTTGATTTAAAGCTACCCTGGATACCACTTTAGGCATAAATGATGGGTTGGTTCGAAGGGAAACCCTGTCCTGATGGAAGATGAGAAAAGGCTGCACAGCCATGAGGGCTTGTAGTTCCGAAACCCTACGAGCTGAGGTAATGGCCAGAAGGAAGGCTGTTTTCTAGGACAAATATTGCAAATCTGTTGAGGCAGCTGGTTCAAAGGGAGGCAATGTTAATTTTTCTAGAATGTAATTAAGATCCCAGGCTGGTATTGGTTGTTTCCTTGGTGGTCTTATATTCTTAGCCCCTCTGAGGAACTGTCTTAAGAGTGGGTGAGAGAATAAGGGTGGATCAGTGTTGAATTCTGCAGAAATGGCTGAGGCATGGATTTTTATGGAGGAAAATGAAAGTCCACTGTTCAGCAGCTCAGCTAGATACTGTAATACCTGAGGCAAATTCAGTTTTCAAGGGTCCCGGCCTTTTTTCTCATTCCAAGAGCAAAACCGTTTCCATTTTGCGGAGTAAGCCTTTCTAGTAGATGGCCTTCTGGCCTCCAAAATGACATCCTGCACCTCTTTGGGGAGTAGGGTCTGTTGTGGTGTTAAGGAATTTTCCATGCAGCGAGATTGAGTGTTTTCAGCTGACTGTGAAGAGTTTTGTAGCTGTGCTGAGTCAGCAGAAGAGGCATCAGAGGTAGGGACCAGGGAGGAGTATGTGTTAGGCTCCTCAGGAGTGGGTACCAGTGTTGTCTTGGCCAGTCTGGAGCAATCAGTATCATCTTCGGTCGGTCTGCTCTTGCTTTCAAGAGTACCTTGGGCAGAAGAGGCAGAGGTGGGAAAGCGTAAACTGTCCATGCTGTCCAACTGAATGAAAGGGCGTCCACTCTCCAGGCCTTTGGATGAAAGGTCCTTGAACAGAACTTTTCCAATTGATGATTCCTGTGGGAGGCGAAGAGATCTATGTCTGGCCTCCCCCATGCTTGGATTATCTTTGTAAACACTTGAGGATGCAACTTCCATTCGTGTGGATCTGTCATATTTCTGCTTAGATTGTCTGCCAGCGTGTTTTCCAAACCTGACAAGTACTGTGCCTGAAGTTCGATTTGCCATTCCAGAGCCAAGTTCCAAAGTGTCATGGCTAATCTGCACAGGGGGTATGAATGTGTTCCTCCTTGTTTATGTACCACATTACTGTGGTATTGTCTGTTTTTATCAATAATTGTCCTGGATGCAGGAGGTCCTTGAAGGCTGTACTTGCATTTAATCACTGCTAGCATTTCTTTCTGATTGATGTGAAGGTGCTTTTCCTTTTGGGACCATTTGCCCTGAATGCACCTGTCTGTCATGTGCGCCCCCCAGGCGTAATCTGAGGCATCTGTTGCGATGACTTGATTTGCTTGAGGCTTGCAGAATGGGAGGCCTGTGTTTGTTTGACATGCTTGGGCCCACCATAGAAATTCCTTTTGCAAACATGGAATTATTGGTATTATTGTTTCCAACCTGTGGCTGTGTTGAGACCATAGGTTTTTTAGGTACCACTGAAGTTTCCTCATATGCAACTTTGCACATGGGATTAAAAGAATGCAAGATGCCATGTAGCCCAGAGCCTGCAGGATTTTCCTTGCAGTAAGCCTGGTACAATTTGCTAGTATTTTGAAGTACTGAGTTAGTTGCCCCTGTTTTTCTGGCGTAAGATATGCCATCTGGGTGTTTGTGTCCAAGTTGGCACCCAGGAAAGTTATTTTCTGAGATGGTGTTAGCCTGGATTTCTCTTTGTTGACTGTGTATCCCAGGGAATTCAGTAACCGTGTTACATAAGCCAGATGTTCCAGAAGTATGTGCTTGCTGTCCGCTTGGATCAGGCAGTCGTCCAAATAAGGGTAAATTTGTATCCCTTGAAGTCTGCAGTAGGCAATTACTGATGCCAGGCATTTCGTGAATACCCTGGGTGCAGTAGATAAGCCAAAGGGCAATGCAGAGAATTGATAGCGAATTGAACCTGCAAGAAATCTGAGGTATCTTCTGCAGCTTTGTCTGATTGGGACATGCAGGTATGCCTCCTTGAGGTCCAATGTTACCAGCCAAAACTCCTTGCCCAGCATGGGAAGAAGCTGCTGTAATGTGAGCATCTTGAATTTTGATACGAGTAAGAATGTGTTTAGGATGGATAAGTCCAAAATGGGTCTCCAGTCGGTTCCTTTCCTTGGTACCAGAAATAGCCTGGAATAAAAACCTTGACCTTGTTCGTGAGTAGGTACCTCTTGAATAGCTTTCATGTCTATGAGCTTTGAAATTTGTAGTTGTGCCTCTGCCCTTTGATTGTGTGGCAGGTTTGGCATGCCTCTCATTTTGGAAGAGTGTGAAAATGAAATCTGTAGCCTCTGTTTATAACGTCCAGGATCCATTTGTCTGTTGTGACAATATGCCAATTTCTTGTAAATAATGCCAGCTTTCCTCCCAAGGGTGCTGCCAGCTGAGACTTGCTTGGCATGGAAAGGAGGAAGTCATTGGGTTTGTTTCCTGTATTGTTGTGCACTGTCTTCGCCACCTCTTGGTGCTGGAGTTTGCCATTGCCTGCCTCTATATGATCCTTGTGATTGTCCTCTGCCCCTTGTGCGCCTGTATCTACCTCTTTGGGGCTTGTCCGTGGCTGGAAAGGACCAGTTTTTAGCAGGCCAATTTCTGATAAAACGTGGTGGTTGAACCTGTAGAAAAGCTTTGACAGTTTGCATAGATTTGGCTTTTTCTTCCATTTTCTGTAGTATCTCCTCAGCATTAGTACCAAATAGCACATCCTTTTGTAAAGGAGCATCTAGTAGTTTAGCTTTCACATGATCAGGCAAGATTTGTTCCCTAAGCCAGACATGTCTACGAATGACTGATCCTGTAACAGCAGCTCTACTTGAGGCCTCTAGGGCATCATAGCCACATTGTAAGGTGTGTTTACCCACTTGTTCTGCACTGTGCATCATATCCTGCAACTCTTTCAAATCTGGTTGTTCAGGTTGAGACATTTTATCCCTTAATTGTGATAACAGAAACTGCTGATATTTAAGCATATGAAACTGACAATTTAAGGCCCTCATAGCTAGGGTGGCCGAGGTATATACCTTTTTTCCCCACCTTTCTACGGATCTTGACTCTCTTTCGGAAGGTAGTGGGTTCTTAGCAGTAGAGGCCTTCATTCCCTTGGGGCCTTGAGAAATGGTTTCAGGGTCAGCATTATGGCTTTTGTAAAGAAATTGGTGGGAGTTAGGAACTCTGTAGTACCTATCAGGTTTGACTGGGGCAGGAGGCAGGGAATCCAGATTAAGGCAAGCCTCCGAATAAACATCATCAAGTATGTCCAAGACAAGAGGTATCGCCAGAGGTCTGTGTTGAGGTAACAAAAGAAATTCCCTAAGTCTTTTCTTGGAATCAGAAAAGTCTTGGCCTTCCCAATGGAAGTGTTCCCTCAAGGTGTGCAAGGTTTCCCCAAAAGAAAAATCCTCTGGAGGAGATACGGAAGGAATGGACTGCTCTGCATCAGAATCTTCAAAAGGGAAGTAAGAGTGTTCCTCTACATCAGAATGTTCTGAAAAAATGGAGCCCTGATCAGAAGAGGGAGAATCTTCCTCCACTCTGGGTCTCTTGTCTGGAGGGGGTTGGGAACCCCTGATAAGAGTAATAAAATCCTCAGCCATTTTAAGCATCTGCCTTTTAGGCATGGGGCCTGGAGATGGGCCCTGTGCAACAGGCCTCTTGGGGTGCCTGGCTGATTTGGACTTAGTAAAGGCCTTAATGGAAAAGGAAGATGAGGGTCTAAAAACACCATGTGTGGAAGTGGACCTGTCCACATTAGGAGGCTCAACACACACAGTGGCTTCGGTGGTTGTAGTCTGGGTATGGGCCGAGGTACCTGCGGTCTCGGTTACAGAAGACACCACCAAAGAAGTGTCGTCGGTAGTCAGGGACTGCATAGGCGTCTCGCTGAGAACCGGACCACGTGTAACCGGTTTTGGCGTGGTGTCGGTGGAGACCACGGACCTTGCGTGTCGGTCCTTGTCCTTTCGTTTTTTGAACAAAACGGTAGTTGGAGTCTCCGACGACATTTTATAATCAAAGGCTTTACCAAAAAGGTGTTGGGCGAACTCCGCCCGACGCTTAATAGTGCGTTTATTGAAAGTAGCGCAAAAGCGACAGCCCAAGACGTCGTGGTCTGGGCCTAAACAAGGTATGCAGAGGGAATGGAAATCCTTATGCGGTATTTGCTTCCCACAGGAAATACAATTGTTAACTTTCTCTGACATCGGTCTGAGGCAAGAAAAGATTCCCCAATGGGGTACTTAGCTTTAAAGAAGACTTCGGTTTCCAATTTTTCATAAATTCAGGAGCTGGCCGACCGGCACTTGCGAACTGCTTCTGCTTCAGGCACCGCGCGGCAAAAAAGACTGAAGAAAATGGCGTTGGCTGTGTCTTATATACCCCTGCCTCATTGACGTCAGGAAAGAAAGCGACAACAACCGACGCCGGACCTAGACTTTGGAATTCGGCCGACCGAGGGACCGCCTGACGGCAGAGAACCCATCTGTGATTACTGCAGCTGTATGCACGATGAAAATTAACAGAACCTGTAACAGCGGCCCTGCAAGAGGCCTTCAGTGAATCATGACCACATTGCAAAGTATGCTTTCCCACTTGTTCAGCTGCATGCAATAAATCCTGCAATTCCTTGTTTTCTGCACATTCAGTATTTGACAACAATTTCTGTTTAAGCAGTGACATTAAGTATTGCTGATATTTAAGCATATGAAACTGGCAATTTAAAGCCCTTACAGCCAAGGTAGCAGAAGTGTAGACTTTTTTCTCCCATCTGTCTAGAGCCCTAGAATCCCTATCAGAGGGGACAGGGTTTTTTGCAGTGGAAGCTTTAACCTCTTTGGGATCCTGAGATACAGTTTCTGGGTCAGCAGCGGGGTTTTTATATAGGAATTTATGAGAATCGGGGACCCTGTACTATCTGTCTGGCTTAGCAGGTGCAGGGAGTAAAGAGTCAGGGGACAGGCCGGACTCTGAAAATACATCATAGGTTCATACTAGGCTATCTGCCCAAGGGCATTTATAAGCCTAGCCAGAGTTTTGTGGCTTTCGCCACCCCTTTAGTTTGGAGGATACTATGCCCATTATTTTGCTGTGCCTCTGTCAAGCAGTGACACTGATATAATCCCTGGGGTATATCTGCGATCTCCCATTCATTGGTCAAGATTTCTCTTGAATAAAGCCAGCGAGGTGCTCTGCCTCACATGTACCGGGATTTTGTTCCACAGCATAGGGAGTCTCTGGGTGATGAATCTGTCCCTCCAGCAGGTCCTACTAATAACCGTGTCAAGGTTTAAGTCTCCCGCCCGTGTAGTTCTGAGGGATCTAGATTTGTTGAGGTGAAGCATGTTCATCAATTCTGGGTTGGACATGGCCTTGTATGTCAGGCACAGGTCACCTCTGAGCAGACGGTAAGCGACTGAGTAGAGCTGAAGTTCCTTCAGTCGGGCAGCATAGGACATATTTTTGAGACCCTTTATCCTTTTGGTGAGGAACTTTTGGGACTTTTCCAGTTGCTGCAGGTGTCGTGTCAGATACATTCCGAATGGGGCATTGTACTCAATCATTGGCCTGATGAGTGATGAGTACAGGGGGACGATGACTTCCCTTGATCTAGATGCGAATCCCTTCATGATCAGGTGGGCAGTGTAGAAGGTCTTCCTAACTACTTTGGCAACGTGAGTATCAAATGAAAGGTTACTGTCAACCTGGGTACCCAGATCCCTGATAACCTCTTCTGTGCTTAGTGGGTTGCCGCTTATATGGTAGCTAGGGGTAACCTTGTTTTTCCCGAAGGGTATGACTATGCATTTTTTGGCGTTTAACTTTAGGCCATGGTTCTGGCACCAGTTTTCCATTTCTATAAGACCCTTCTGTAGGATATCTGTGTCAGATGTGTTCTTAACTATGGCGCCCAGTTTGCAGTCATCTACAAATTTTGTCAGCCATAAACCTCCTGTGTTTGCTTGTACTTCTGAAAAGTAGATGCCGAACAGGAGAGGGCCCAGGACTGAGCCCTGTGGGACACCACTTGTGACAGGCTTTGAGTCTGACATGGCGCCAGCGACTCTGACCCTGTGGGTTCTGTCACTTAGCCAATTTGCAACCCATCTTGTGACGTATGGGTTTACATTTAAGCTGATGAGTTTTTCAATGATACCTGAGTGGGGTATTGTGTCGAAAGCCTTTGCCAGGTCAAGGTAGGCTGTGTGGACTGCCTTTCCCTCATCAATGGCCTTGGTGACTGTTTTGAAAAAGTCCACCAGGTTTAAAAGGCATGATCTGCCCTTGACAAAACCAAACTGGGTCGGATTCAAAGTCTGCAAGTCTCCTATGTCTTTATTTATGAGTTCCATTATGATCCTCTCCATAGCTTTGCAGATCAAGCTTGTCATGCTGATGGGACGGTAATTTCCCGGGTCGGTGGAGGCACCTCCTTTGTGAAGTGGGACCACAGTTGCCGTACGCCACTCTTTAGGCACGTATCCTGAGGTGAGGCTAAGATTAAACAGCTGTCCTAACTGCGGGTTTAATTCCTCATTGAGTTCGTGGAGCACACATCCGGGGACACCATCTGGTCCCATGGATGCTGTGTTTTTTGCCTTGGAGAGAGCAGTTCTCACCTGAGCGTTTGAGATGTTTGGGGGGCTATAATTCTCTGGTATAGATATCTCACCTTTTGGGGGGGAGGGGGGGAGAAGTTTGCACTGAACCTGTCAGCCAGTATGTTGGCAATGTCCGTAGGATCAGTAATTTTTACATCATTTTGAACTAATTCTGAGCATACCTGGGAGTTTCCTGTTTCATCTACAACAGGTGGAATAGCAAGGGGTCTGTGCTGAGGAAGTAGCAAGACGTCTCTGAGCCTTTTCTTAGATTCAGAGTAATCTTGGCTCTCCCAGTGGAAATGCTCCCTCATGGTATGCAGGGTTTCCCCAAAGGAATAATCCTCAGGAGGAGAGGCTGAAGGAATGGATTCTTCAGCATCAGAATCCTCATAGGGAAGCATGGAGTAATCCTGTTCAGAAGAGGAATCAGAGGAAATAGAAACCTGATCAGAAGAATCATACTCTGTCTCTTGCCTAGGCCTCTTATCAGGAGGGGGATGGGAGCCCCTGATCAAAGTAATTAAGTCTTTGGCCATTTTGAGCATCTGTTTTTTAGGCATGGAAGTCTGAGTAGGAGAATGCTGTACTTGTTTCTTTGTCTTTAGAGCTGCTTTAGTCTTGGTCTTTGAAGCTGAAGATGGCTTAACATATAGTTGTGTAGGTCTGAAGACACCCTCAGAAGCCAATGCCTGCTCAGCGGCTCCGGACCCATCTAAAGGAATGGTTTCCGAGTGTCCAATACCTTGAGTATCCAGAGGCCCAGTCAGCTCCACGTGGGAGTCGAAGCGGCCTGTGGCTCTGAGGTAGCGGATGCCAGGGGCTGCGAAAGCACCTCACTGGGAGCCGGCAAACCGGCGACTGGCCTAGCAGAGGCCTCGTCTTCGGTTTTGGACCTCGGATGCTTATCCTTTTCCTTGTCCTTGCATTTTTTGTAAACTCCAGTTGTTGGCTGTTCTGACAGCATTATATAATTAAATCTTTGGCCAAAGTAATGAAATGCAAAATCGAACCGACACTTAATAGTGCATTGGTTAAATCTAGCACAAAACCAACAGCTAGCAACGTTGTGATCAGGGCCTAGGCAAGGAATACAGTAAGAGTGGAAATCCTTATGAGGTATTTGCTTCCCACAAGAAATACAATTGTTAACTTTTTCTGACATCGGTCTGGAGCAAGAAAAAAGTTTCCCCAATGGGGTACTTAGCTTTAATGAAGACTTTGGTTCTGAAATTCGGATTTGAAAATCTCAGGAGTCGGCCGACCGGCACTTGCAAACTGCTTTTGCTTCGGGCACCACGCGGCAAGAAAGACTGAAGAAAATGGCATCGGCTACATCTTTTATACCCCTGGCACACTGACGTCAGGGAAGAGGCAACAGCAACCGACGCCGGACCTAGACTTTGGAATTCTGGCCAACTGAGGGTAGCCTGCCAGCAGGATAACCCAAGAGTAATGACTGCAACAGTGAAACACGATGAACATCGGAGTGACAGCATCTTGAAGGAGGGTACCTGAAAGTGTAGATTTAGAAAGGAGAGATTCAAAATGGGTCTTCAGGGGTCATCATTTTTGGGGACCAAGAAGAGACGAGAGTAGAATCCCTTTCCTTCCTGTCCTGATGGGACAGGTTCTATGGTGCCTGGCTTTTGTAAGTCTGACAAAACTTGTGGTAGGAAATGAATTTGTTTTTTTGGGGGAAAAGGAATAGCCTTCCTGGGTGTTTTTTCTTTCCAGGATAGGAAGTACCCTTTTTGGATAATGGATAGGACCCATTGGTCTGTGGTGACGGATTGCCAGAGGGGGAAGGCGTGCAGAGAGTGGTAGGTGGGCAATGCAGTCACGCATTATTGGGCCCTCCTCTGCCCTGAGTGGGTTGTCTGGGCTGAGGAGGTGGTGCAGAAAAAATGGATGTGGTAGGTCTTCTTGTCCCTATTCTAAATCTGGAAGAGGAAGCAGTTGTCTGAGGAGGGTTACACCTTACAAAGGTGGTTTTAGCAGTGTAGTTCCTGTAATACTTGGGCATGGGGGAAACCAGCAGATGTTTGATGTCCTGTAATTCTTTACTTTTTTCCTGCAGATTCTTGAAGAGGTCTGCAGATTGTTTCCCAAAAAGGAAATTGTGATCCGGGGGGGCGTCCAAGATTTTGGACTTGAAGTCTTCAGGTAGACTCTGTAGTCTCAGCCAGGAGAATCTCCTGAGGACAGAAGCAGATGCTGCAGAGCGGGCAAATGCTTCTGCAGTATCGTAGCTGTATCTGGAGTGTCTGGCTACTTGTTGAGCCAAGGACATTTTGGAGGCAATGTCAGCCTTAATGGGACTGTCAGGAATAGAAGCCAGCATGGAGGAGGCTTGAGACACTAAGTCTAGAGCATACTTAGTCATGTGGGTCTGATAATTTATGGCTCTGAAAGCCAAAGTGGAGGATGTGTATACCTTCTTTCCCATCCTATCCACGTATTTGCCATCTTTATCTGTGGGTAGGAGGAAGGTGGAAGGCAGCAGTCTAGACTGTTTATCAGGAGCAGTGGAAGTAACAGCTGTGTTCGCCAAGTGGGGGTTAACTAGGAATATTTGCTATTCTGGCACTTTATAGAAGCGGTCAGGGTGCTTAAAGACTGGAGACTGGGTGTCTGGGGCCTTAGAAGCTGAATTAAAGCCATCCAAGTAAGCAGGTAGCAGGGACAGCTGAAGGGGAGGGTTATTCCACTTGAAGAAGCTCAAAGTACCACTTTTGGATGTCAGTCATTTTGGAAGAATCCCATTTGAAGTAATCTTTCATCTTGGTAATGGTTTCACCAAAGGTAATATCCTCAGGGGGAGAATCCCCTTTCCACAGACTCCTCATCAGGAGAATAATACTCCTGGGGAGAAGCAATCTGAGATGTATATCAAATGGAGTGCTCTAAGGAAGAAAAGGAAGAATCATGCTCTTCCTCTCTAACAACTTGAGAGGTCATGGGTGGGAGGGAAGAGGCAGATGCAGGCCTAGGGCTCAGCAAAAGCAGAGTAGTGGGGGCTGAGGCTGAAGGCCTAAGGGCCATAAAGGCCTGCATGGCTTCTGGAAAGGAGGAGGTATGCTTGTTTTTTTGTTTCTTTTTGGCCGGGTTGGAGGAACATGAAGTCGACATTTCCAAAGTCTAGAACCCGGTCGGAGGTACCACAGGAACTGGTTCCCCCTCGACATCGATGGTAGTCAGTGTCTGGGCAAGCTCCAAAGACGCGCCGGTCATTGGCTGTGCAAGAGATTTCTCAAAGGAAGTCGTTGAAGTCGATGGATCTGCCGAGCGCTCCTCAATTCCTAGTTTGGCAGTTGGCAGGGCATCGGGAAGAGGAGTGGCAGGCAAGGAAGGCCTAGGAATCTTGGCCTTCTTTTGCGGAGGTTCAGATGCGGCGTCCGATGCGGGATCCATTCTAAGGGCTAACCGTTTCAGGTGCTGGTTTTCTAGGTAGAGGTTTAAAGCGGCCAGATGGCTGTGTAGGACCTTTGGCACAAATGATTGACAAATTGAGCAGGAGGAATAGTCATGTTCCTGACCTAAGCAAAAAACACACCTATCATGGGCGTCTTTATGGGGCATCTGGCACCCGCATTGGCATGTTCCCTTTTTACCTGACATTAGCTAAAGGCTACAACAATCAAGCCTAAGCAATAACAATCAGTAAAACAAGAAAAAATAGAAACCCAAAGGATTACTTTGCTTTATTGATGCGAAGTCTGTGAAGGAGCGATCGTAAGATACGTAGGTCGCCTGCGGCTGAAACGTTATGAGGATTGTGTGTGCAGATATCACATTTAAGGTCCCTGGTTTATGGTCTTACTCTGATGTCCCACGCACACTGCAACAGCCAAGCTGAAGCTTTTGTATAGGAGCCGACATACGAGTCGCCTTGGGGCAGGAAATCCCCCAACTAGAATACTGCAACATAGGAATATAGAAGGACAGCTAAGCACAGTCATCCTTGTACCTGTTGTGGAGAGACTTAAGTGCATGTGTGATATGGTGGATTCCGGCACCTGACAGACAACTGAGCGTGATCATCTCCTTGTCGAGCCTAGTGAGGGGGACATTGGTGTGTCTCACAATGGAGGTGCCAATGACTAGTATGTTTGGTTTACTGTTGTGCCTTATGGGCTGTGTGAGTTTACTGTTATGCTTTACGGGCTGTGTTTGTGAGACACTGGTGTGTTGTCTGGGATATGTTTGGTGCTGTGTGTGGAATGTTTGTAAGCATGTTTTGGAGGTCTCTGCTGTTTAGGTAAGTTTTTATTGAGGACCTCTGCATAAATGCGTATGTGTTGTGTTTGACTATGGGATGTGGGTGGTGTGGTGTTTGTGCTTGCAATCTTCACTTTGTCAGAAGTGCTGACTGTGGCACAAGAGAGCATGGATTCCAGGTTACTGATGTAGATGCATTTTCCACAAGTAGAAGAATTATGTGCTAGGAGAAGAGGGTTGTCACTGAACATGAGACAATTGCTACACTGTCTCGGTATGCCCATGTCAACCAGGCTGGCAGGAGACATTGATGGGAATTGTCCAGACATAGCATTCTGAAATTTGGATGGACTTATGGAGACAGGGTTTTGATAAGGGTTTGTCCACAAGAGTGTAGACCACAAAAACCTTGTTAAATGTAAAACAAATGGCCTAAAGCCCAAGTGCTAAAACCAACACTAAGAGGGTTAGAATAACAGACAAATTTAATCAGGCTACTAACAAGCAGTAATAAATACAGCAGAATAAAAGCACTTCAACACTTAAGAGCAAGCAGCAAGAGAAAATAAGGTAAAAAAAGTAGGAAGAAAACAATTACAGTAAAAGCAGCTGAATAAATCGTATGTTTTTAGTGGAGAGGGAAGAAACAAAAGATAATTCAAGATTAAGAAACTAAGGGGGTTAGCCTTCCCAAATGCTCTCTCTATACACAGTAGAATGAGCTGATTATATGGAACTGGGAGGAGTGTCCAAAATCAAAGAAGCAAGGGGGTAGTCCTTCCCAAATGATCACACTGTACTCAGTACAGTAAGCAAATGAGAAGGAACTGGGAGGAGTGTCCAAAATCAAATTTACAGCATGGGTGGGCAGTTCCAAAGCCACCAAGTTTAAGAAGACAACACTTGGGCAGGAGGGTGGGGAAATACAGTGAAAGGCAATCTCAAGCAAATAAATGCAGCACGGTTTTGTTAACGATCACTAATCAGAATTACAAAATGCAGACACAGAAACTGGCAATATCAAGCAAATAAATAAATGCAGCACAGTTTTGTTAACCATAACTGAAACAGATCAAGTGCAAACAAGTACACTAATGGAAGCTTTCTGTATCCAGATAGCTATGAAATCAGTCACAGCCAGGCCACAAGGAGCAGCTAAGATACTGATGGGAATAGAAGCCACAGCCTTCTGTACCAAATGTGTGTGCTACCTGTTGTGCCACTGACAACTAATTATGACAAGGTTAAAGGCAGATGAGCCTCAACAATAAATAGAAGAGATATGGCGAGATTAGATAAAACAGGTGACATACAAATCAATCAACACAGAAGTCTCCAGGAACACATTGTATTCTTGAGGAAGTTTGGAGAGAAGAAAGAGCTAAAAATCTGGAAGGTTTTGTTTGACGATATTTAAAAAAGAGGGTTATCAGCATTTTGAAAGAAAGCTGTAGTGGTTGTATTACCCAAAATGGGTAAATACCCAACAAATAAAGCTTCACATAGAGCAATCTCAATTTTAAACCTGAAGATAGGGACTTTTCTGATTTTTCATCAGAGGTGTACATGGGGCTGATATTGAGCTTATCAACAAAAGGACCTGATTATGATAAAGAAACGCTGAGGCTATGGGAAGGAATGAGACGTTGAAATGTAAAACTAAAGAACATACCGAGGTTCCAAGATTTTAGATTTTTACTACCTCTGGTACCAATGTACAGGATTTCAGAAATACTTATAAAAATTTGTATATCTTGAGAGCAGATAAATACTTTTCACATGTACTGCCAAGATGCATATAAATTTGTTTACAGAAGGGCAAGCTCCACTGCACAATTTTTAGATGATTATAAAATCACACAAATCCTCTAAAGAAAAAATGGATCACTTTAGATGACACTGAGATTAAGGGTTTTGTCATGTGGTTATTCTTCCTTTTGCACGTATTTTTTTATCAAAAATAAAAAATCTACTACAACCAATACTTCAAGGTCTTGTAGAATAATTATTTTATTACATATGTGAGGTTTAAATGACTGTTTTTTTTTACATGTATGTAATTAATTTTTATTACACTAGATGTCACCAATGCATTTGATTCTATAAACTGACTGATTTGAGATATTTTTCTCATGATTACTACTGTGCAAAATGATCGTGCAGTAATTGTGGAATGCAACATGAAATTACTGCAACATTGGAGGGATATTATAAAATACTGAAGTGTGTTTTTTTCTGAGTGAAGAAGTATCGTCATAGATAATGTCATATCGGTGCCAAAAGCTTTGGATACTTAAATACAACCAATTTCTTCTATTAGATGTTAGAGAAGATGATGTTATAAAGCACTGAAACCAGTCTAACATTTAGTGCTTGCAGCAAAAATAGCAATTAGATTGACAACTGGATGTTATCTTCTTGTAGTACTGAACAGTTTGGTGAAATAAGCAGATTCTCCCCATAGAATAAGGTGTTTTGGAATTACTTGACTTGAAGGGATACTTTACAGTTATGCAGTTAAGGCTCAAATATACAACACTAGCAGAATGTTATAAATCTAAGTTGGAAGGGATGATAATAAAAAAGGGGGAGGTTGAGAATTGCAAGATTTTGGATGCCAGTCCATAAGGAGAGTAAAAGCAACCATACAGAGCATTATACTCAAAATAGCAGAAAGTATTCTAAGAACTAAGCCAACACTGTAATGGAGAAAGGACATTTTTACCAACAGGAATGACTGCAAGTAGGGGTATAGAAAACACACAAGTTTGGCATGAAACTGACTGGCGAAAATTAACAAAGGCCCAAGGTACTGGGTGCAAATAACTAGAGAGTGAAAAGTAATTGAGATGAGGGCAAACTGAACTTTGGATTGCAGGTTACAGACTGCCTTTCCTATCACAGACTGGCAAAAGGAATACAAGGAAATGAAAGGGATGAATAAGGGAGTGGTAAGTGAAAGACCAGTTCTGTTAGACTTTTTAATTGAGTGTAGAACAGAAGTTGTGATTAAAAAGGGATAATTAAAAGGGCAAAGAGTACTTTGAGGGGCTGATGAATGAAGAGAATGAGAGGGAGAGAAGGTTGGATGATGTGCGGATAGTGAATCATGAAGTGCAGTGGATTAGCAAGGAGGAAGTAAGGATAGCTATGAAGATGATGAAGAACGGAAAGGCTGTTGGTCCAGATGACATACCTGTGGAAGCATGGAGGTGTTTAGGTGAAATGGCAGTGGAGTTTGTAACTAGATTATTTAATGAAATCTTGGAAAGTGACAGGATGCCTGAGGAATGGAGACAAAGTGTTTTAGTAAAGATTTTTAAGAATAAGGGTGATGTGCAGAGCTGTAGTAACTACAGAGGGATTAAATTGATCAGTCACAGCATGAAGTTATGGGAAAGAGTAGTGGAAGCTAGGTTAAGAAGGGAGGTGATGATTAGTGATCGGCAGTATGGTTTCATGCCAGGAAAGAGCACTACAAATGCGATGTTTGCTCTGAGAATGTTGCTAGAGAAGTACAGAGAAGGACAGAAGGAGTTGCATTGTGTCTTTGTGGATTTAGAGAAAGCATATGACAGGGTGCCTAGAGAGGAGTTGTGGTATTGTATGAGGAAGTCGGGAGTGTAAGAGAAGTATGTAAGAGTGGTACAGGATATGTACGAGGGTAGTGTGACAGCGGTGAGGTCTGTGGTGGGAATGACAAATGCGTTTAAGGTGGAGGTGGGATTATATCAAGGATCAGCTCTGAGCCCTTTCTTATTTGCAATGGTGATGGACAGGTTGACAGATGAGATCAGACAGGAGTCCCTGTGGACTATGACATTTGCAGATGACATTGTGGTCTGTAGTGAGAGTATGGAACAGGTGGAGGAGACCCTGGAGAGATGGAGATATGCTCTAGACAGAAGAGGAATGAAGGTCAGCAGGACTAAGACAGAATATATGTGTGTGAATGAGAAGGAGGACAGAGGAATGGTGAGGATGCAGGGAGTAGAGGTAGTGAAGGTGGATGAGTTTAAATACTTGGGATCAACAGTTCAGAGTAACAGTGAGTGTGGAAGAGAGGTGAAGAAGAGAGTACAGGCAGGATGGAGTGGGTGGAGAAGAGTGTCAGGAGTGATTTGTGACAGACGAGTACCAGTAAGAGTGAAAGGGAAGGTCTACAAGAGGGTAGTGAGACCAGCTATGTTATATGGGTTGGATACAGTGGCAATGACAAAAAGGCAGGAGTCAGAGCTGAACATGGCAGAGTTAAAGATGTTAAGCTTTGTACTGGGTGTGATGAGGATGGACAGGATTAGGAATAAGTATATTAGAGGGTCATCCCAGGTTGGAAGGTTTGGAGACTAAGCCTGAGAGGCAAGATTATGTTGGTTTGGACATGTGCTGAGGAGGGATGCAGAGTATATTGGGAAAAAGATGCTAAGGAAGACGCTGCCAGGTAACAGGAAAAGAGGGAGGCCTAAGATAAGGTTTATGAATGTGGTGAGAGAGGACATGCAGGTGGTTGGTGTGACAGAGCAAGATGCAGAGGACAGGAAGAAATGGAAACAGTTGATCTGCTGTGGTGACCCCTAATGGGAGCAGCCGAAAGAAGAAGAATTAAGAGGGAAAAATTGCACAGCTGTAAGAATCAATCACTGGAGATCAGAAAAGAGTGGGAAGAGAACAGAAAGGACATGCACAAAAGAGTAATGACAGGACATCTGTATGCCTCCCAAGTTTGCAACAAAGTCCAGAAGGATTTTTGCTTCAAAGTGTATGTATAAGTATTTTTATATTAAAAGCAGACTTCAGAAAATTCTTCCTCAAGGAGATAGCAAATGCTGGAGGAGTGATGGGACAGACAGAAGTAATTGGGAACATGTTTTTTGTGAATTCAACAGATTTTAGAAATTTCCTACTAGGTACTTTGCCAGAAATGTTGGATAAGAAACTTGTAACTTAGAAAATTCTTCTTTTAAACTGGGAAATAGGATCTGGACTGCCCAGACATGGTAAGGCTGTGCTACATTCAATGCTATTGGCTTCATAAAAAGTAATTACTAGAAAATGGAAATCAAAATGTAAACTAACTCTAATTGAAGCACTGAATATTGTAAAGGAGATAAATGAACTACAGACTGTATATTTAGAAAAGGGAAGACATAGAAATAATTGGAATTTCTGGGAAGAAAACATGTCAATGTTCAGACAGAGGATCGAGGTTTAAGGGAAGGCAGGAAGTAAGCAATTTACACAATGTTGGAGTGAAATATAACAGTTAAGAAAACACATGTACATAATGCATAAAAATGAAAAATGTTTTCTATATGCTATGGAGTACAACTTAAGAATATATATAGAAATACCTTGAGTAGTACCTTAAAGATCCTTGGTTATGTTGTGCAATATGACAGAACTAGTTATAGATGTCTGCAGGACAAGATAGAAGGGAATGTAAGTAAGCATTGTGATTAGCGGTACTACACTGGTGGGGCAAGGTAATTTCCTGCAGATGAGCATTTAACTGTGAATGAAATTTAGTGTAGGAAGAGGTTTCTTTCAGGTGGGAGGGGATTACCTTCCAGAGTTTAGGGCCTAGTAATAAGAAACAGTGATCTGTGTATTGGCATTTTGTTCTAGGAGCCTGGAACGCTGGGGCTGTGTGACCCAGATATCCAAGACTGTGAGATGGCTAAATCCTCATTACTTTGGCTACTACAGAAGAGAAAGTATGATTGTATAGAAGTATGAAAAATTGTGAGTCAAGCTGGAGGTCAGCCCTCAGCTTGACTGGAAGCAATTTTCCTTTTTTAAGTGTTTTATAGTGGGTCTCCAGTTTTTTTTTTTTGTTTGTTTTTTTTTTTTTTTTTTAATTTCTACAAATCTTTTGGGTTTCTAATACCATGACTGGAATGGACAAAGTATGATTAAAGTTCATGAAATTAGTATTGTTTCAATCTTTGACATCAGCCAGAAGTGTTTTTTTGCAGCACCCGCAATGTGCCCAGTACTGATTCCTTCTGCAATTTTTAGAGTTACATGTACTGGTAACATATCTAAATATGACTGTAGATTCTTTTTTATAAGACTCATTGCTCCTACTACAACTGGAACTGTCTGGGTATCTTTCTTCCACATTGCTCTCATTTCTGCCTGTAAATCCTGATATTTTATGACTTTTTCTCTCTCTCTGTATGCAAGACACTGTAGTCACTGGATGTGACGATTTCAATGGTCAATGCAACTTCTGTCTTCTTTTCATGGACCACTATATCCGGTTTTCTAGCATCTGTCTTTTGAACTGTTGGTAATGGATTATCCCATGTAATGTAGACTTCATACTTTTCTATGAAGATTTGTGGCTCATGTTTCAAGTGCTTTTCAGTCACTTCAATAACATAACGTTTGCACAATCCCCAGTGCAACAGTCTTGCCACATTATTATGCCTTTCAGTATACAGTCCTTCTGCCATTAGTATGTCACAACCAGCAATGAGGTGTGCAACTGTTTCCAATTCTGCTTTACAAAACCTACATATCTGCTTCTCCCACATGTTCAATGGACTTTGTAAACCAATGTGTACGTAAGCCCACTATCTTGTGCTGCCAATATTAACCTTTCATCTCTTGGTTTGAATTTGCCTCTCCTTAACCATTCCTGTGTTTGTTCCTGATCAACATAAGGTTCTTCCAGAAATTTTCTATACTTGCAACTATATTTATGCATTTTCCACATTTCTTGCCTTCTCATCTTTCTTTTGTTTTTTTGGTATATTCAGTTGCTGCCCGATTTTTATCTACTTCTGGTTTGATTTCCATTCCTGCTTGATGCTAATATGCTTCTGCTAGATTAAACAAAGAAGTCATCTTGATTTATTCTCCTCATGCTTCAAAACTTTCACTACATTTGCGTCTTGTGAGGTCAGCAGATACGTGTGGAGTCCCATGATTGCAGATTTGTACATGTAATCAATTTCAAGGAGATCCATCCCTTCTTCGGAACGGGGAATATATAATCTTGGTATGCAATGATTTTTATAAATCATATGGAGAGCATAAAGTAGCCTTCTTGTTTTCTTGTTTAATCTATCCAACATGTTTTGGGACCAGTCGATCACTCCAAGACTAAGTTAGGACAGGAAAGGCAAATTGGTTTATAGTTTGGATTTTGTTCCTAGATGTCAATGCTGTCTCTTCAGGAATAATTTAAGTCTTCTAAAGTATTTCTTACTAAGTTTTATTCGTACTTGTTCATATTTTATTGTTGACCCTTCATCAGTTCCCAAATATTTATATACACCCTCTTGCTCACGTTCTTTTATATCACATTTTTGACCAAAACTTGTTTTCTTGGTGTTGCAGTTTTCCTGCTTTAAAGGTTGCTTTTGCACATTTAACAAGACCAAATGACATTCTTATATCATCTGAAAAAGTTTTGACAACTTGCAGTTGTGCTTTCAGTTCCTCATCTAATGAGCTATACAATTTTAAATCATCGATAAAGAGAAGATAAGTCTTTACACATTGTTGTTTTCTAGGAGCCAAATTATAGCCATGGCCCAAGCTGTTAAGTAGACAGTTTAATGGGTTAAGGGCAAGGTAGAAAAGCAGCAGTGACAGAGAGTCACCCTGGAATATCCCCCTTTGAATTTTTATCCCTGGAATAATAACTTGCCCTTTATCATGGCTTAATTGCAAAGTGGTCTGCCACTGTTTTATGGTCACTGTAATGTAGTCATCAGTGTAAGTGTTTTTTATACATTTTTAAGCACTTTTTATCCATGAATGTGGGATACTATTAAATACTTTTTTTTTTGGTAGTCAATCCATGCCATACTTACATTTTTCCCTTTTTTACAGTTCTCCACTATCACTTTAACAACAAATGATCCTTTGTTCCATATGACTTTCTTTTATTGCCCTTTTATTCTATTGCCATAACTGAGTTTTCTTCTAAATGACTATAAACTCTGTCAAGAGATGAAAGCGAACAACAATATCCAAAACTAACAAAAGTTTGCTCTGGAGAACCAAATGAGGGTACAGACCAAGTACCAAGAAGTTGTTTTGAGTAACAAAAAGAATTTTATTGTCCAAATACCCAAACGCTTGTACACATATGTTTTCGAAAGTCTTCATCAAAGGCAAAACAGCAAATCAACAATGTCCTCCCCTTAAATAAACCCATCAAACCAACCATGGACCAATGGTTTCATTGAAACAATTATATATGAACGTTTCAATTAAAAGATATTTAAAAAAACTAAAACACTAGTCTTTCACTTGGTATAAATAAAACACAAGTTACAAAAATCATCATGATGTATAAAAATAGATATATGATTGTAATCTATATGTGTATAACCATAAATAAAAACAATAATATTAATGAATCATTTAAAAAATTATGTGTATATATAAACATATGTAAAAATAGTTTTTCAAAATCTGTAAACTCATACTGCCCTCTAGTGGCAGATTATAATTTTGCACTCCTCAACTTTAAAACTGGCATTATAGATATTGTATCATTGAGGCCAGGAATCTTAGTGGCTTCTAATATAATCTGCCAGTATAACTCTCTATATAATAGTTTGGTTTCCCACATACCTCCCCTAATTTCTTTGGGTACCACTTCTATAACAAAAAAATTGAAGGAAGCTGATGGACAATTGAGAATATGTCTAAAAAGTGCGTTGTTCATGTTCTCCTTTTTTATTTCATAATAATGTTCATATATCCTTGTTTTTAGCTTCCTTTCAGTTTTTCCTACATAAAAGGACCCACAGGGGGAACACAAAGCTAAATAAACCACACCATTGGTATTACAATTGGAAAATGTGTGGCTCTTAATGTACCTGTTTCTACTGGCTATAAAAATACTGGAACAATTTTTAACATGTGGACATTGGGAACATGAACCACATTTAAAAGTCCCCTTTTTTCTAGATGAATAATCTAGTCTAGAACCACCTCCAAATTCAAATAATCTCTTAAAATTCGTATCCCTCCTATAAATAAACTTCAATGGTGGGCTTTGAATTTGTTTTAACTCAGTAATCTGAAGAAAACGATCCCATTCTCTAGTAATTACTTCTTTGATGTTACCTGAATCACCCGTGTAATCCATTATGTATGCTCCTTCATAACTAGGGATAGAAGCAGAATCATTATTGTGTGGGTTCGATGTTTCATCACAACCTAAAATCGGTGCAAACCTCCCTTTCCTACCCACGGCCACTTCATCAGTGATGTCATGAATAAGATTGTCAGGGTAACATCTATCCCTAAACATCTGGGTGACAATCTCTACTTCCTTGACAAAATCCTCTTCCTCTGAGGTCATCTGACTAATTCTAACTAACTGTCCTTTGAACAGGTTCTTTTTCTGAAAAAATGGGTGACCACTATTATAATGGAGGCATGAATTTGAAAAAAATTCTTTCCTAAAAACTTTGGAAGAAAAAGTGTGGTCCAATTTGGTCAAAAAAATGTCCAAATAAACTAATTCACTACTATTGAAGGAAGAGGTAAAATCTAAAAATTCAGTGGTTCCTTTGAGGTATGTGAGAAATTCTAGAAACCTTTCATGAGAATCATGCCAAAAAATAACAATGTCGTCAAGAAAGCGTTTATATAAACACCAACAATGGGAGAACTCACTATTAATAACAAATAGTTTCTCCCACCAGGATAAAACAATGTTTGCACAAGTAGGGGCGCATTTTGCCCCCAAAGCTACGCCTCTTTCCTGTTTAAAAAATCCCCCCTCAAAATACATAAAATTGTTTTTAAGTACTGTCTCCATGAGTAATAGACAGGTGGTAAAATCACTGGAGTCAAAATTACCACTCTCCCTCATGCTTTCCTCCAGCCATAAAAGACCTGTTTCATGAGGAATAGAACCGAAAAGGTCTACTATGTCCAAGGTGACAAACAATTTGTTGGAATTAAAAAGTTCAGGTTTTACCCATCTTAAAAAATCCCATGAATCCTTCAAGACAGTAATTCCGTTGTTTGAGAGGGATTTTAATTTTACATCTAAATATTTGGCTAGAGGAGTAGTCATAGACCCCTCAGAAGAAACTACGAGTCTTAAAGGTGGGTCCGAAGGATCCTTGTGGACCTTCGGAATTCCAAAAACTGAGGGTGTCCTGGGGTACTTGTTGTACAAAAAATTAAAAATATCCAAATCTATAGATTCTTCCAATAACAAGTCATTTAAAAGCATAGCAATTTTTGAATGAGCTATGTTTACTTCATTAATAGAAGCCTTAGAATATTTTGAATAATCTAATAACATTTCTTTCATTTTGGATTCATATAAAATATAATCCATAAGAACTGTACCCCCTCCTTTATCTGGTTGCATAATTCTTAAGGATTTGTTATTGGTGAGTTGGTTCAACAACAATTTTTCATCTTCTGAGAGGTTTGAATATATTTTATGTGTGTTAATAGTACTCCTAATCTCCCTTTCCATAATTATTTCTAAATTTTTAAACTGTGGGTGTATCGGCGGGTTAAAAATACTTTTTCTCTTAAAAATAGACTGTCCATATACAGATTGTGATTCTGCCAATACCAGGGCCAAATTCCTTTTTCTTAAAAATAACTTCATATCAATTATTGCCTGGGGAATATTACCTTTTCTAATAGGTATGTATTTAAAACCTTTTGAAAACAGTTTGAAATGGTCCAAGTTGATTACTTCTGCACTATAATTAAAAATTTTGTAATTTTTGTATTCCAAAATGTTACCATAGTGTTTGATTTCAACACTGGAATCTGTGTTAACTAATGTCTGGGATTCCCCCTGTAATAATGATGATTGTAATATACAGGTTTTTTGTTCCGAATTCTGTCGGATCTCCGAGGGAGAGGTGGAAAATCCAAAGGGTCTGGGTGGTAAGATTCTGAAAAAAACTTCATGATTTTCCTCCCCCACAGAGTTTCTATTACTTATAGGCTTGTGATCTGTTACTGTGTAACATTCTGGAGTATCTAAATTAAAAGGCCTAGGTTCAGGGTAAGCAGTACCATCTTGGTATTCCTTTATATCTATTTCCAGTTTTCCCTCTTTTCTCCTCATGTTGTTTTTGCAGTCTGAATCAATCTGTTTAAATATATTAAAATATAGGGCTTTTTCAGACTCAACACTAAACAAGAGATCTTGAATAATAGCGGAATTGATAGATTCCATTTTCTCCAACAAAATATGTCTAATTCTTTCATTTTCCACAATAAGAGCCCTAACAATATCTAAACCACATTTGTCGAAAATTTTTATGAGTTCAGAATGAAATACAGACCCATTTTCAACACGGTTGGGAAATTTACAAACCCTCAAACCCTTAGGAACTATGTTCCTACTTAAACATTCCTTAAGAAAAGTATTGTCACAGCCCAATCGTTTAAATTTGTCCATATAAAAAAATGTCCACGTGTTAAAAATTGTTCCAGTATTTTTATAGCCAGTAGAAACAGGTACATTAAGAGCCACACATTTTCCAATTGTAATACCAATGGTGTGGTTTATTTAGCTTTGTGTTCCCCCTGTGGGTCCTTTTATGTAGGAAAAACTGAAAGGAAGCTAAAAACAAGGATATATGAACATTATTATGAAATAAAAAAGGAGAACATGAACAACGCACTTTTTAGACATATTCTCAATTGTCCATCAGCTTCCTTCAATTTTTTTGTTATAGAAGTGGTACCCAAAGAAATTAGGGGAGGTATGTGGGAAACCAAACTAGAATATAGAGAGTTATACTGGCAGATTATATTAGAAGCCACTAAGATTCCTGGCCTCAATGATACAATATCTATAATGCCAGTTTTAAAATTGAGGAGTGCAAAATTATAATCTGCCACTAGAGGGCAGTATGAGCTTACAGATTTTGAAAAACTATTTTTACATATGTTTATATATACACATAATTTTTTAAATGATTCATTAATATTATTGTTTTTATTTATGGTTATACACATATAGATTACAATCATATATCTATTTTTATACATCATGATGGTTTTTGTAACTTGTGTTTTATTTATACCAAGTAGGGTTGCCACCTTTTTAAATGGCCAAAGTGGGACATTTTTGGTACAAACATCAGATTTTACAGGCCGACACATACCCTTGAGCAGTACAAAGGATAAAACTTAACTTTTTTGCCTAAAATAAAAGCTTATTCTTGTAGCATTTTAGTTGCTTATTCTATTTCTTATATATAACATTAGGTATTTTTAGATACAGAATAACTGTTTTATGCAACTATTACATAAAATATAGGAAAGAATTTTGTCCTAAATCTCAGGACATTTGCCATTTTTTTATTTTTTTGTCAGGACACAACTGCCCAAAGAGGGACTGTCCCTCGCAAAGTGGGACAGGCGGTAACCCTAATACCAAGTGAAAGACTAGTGTTTTTGTTTTTTTAAATATCTTTTAATTGAAACGTTCCTATATAATTGTTTCAATGAAACCATTGGTCCATGGTTGGTTTGATGGATTTATTTAAGGGGAGGACATTGTTGATTTGCTGTTTTGCCTTTGATGAAGACTTTCGAAAACGTATTATGTGTACAAGCGTTTGGGTATTTAGACAATAAAATTCTTTTTGTTACTCAAAACAACTTCTTGGCACTTGGTCTGTACCCTCATTTGGTTCTCCAGAGCGAACTTTTGTTAGTTTTGACTATAAACTCTGTTGGCATCAATTACAGTGTATAGTTTATACATCATCGAAGACAAGCTATTGGTCTATAATTTTCAGGGTAGCTTGCAGGTTCACTCAGGTAGGAGCATTGTTTTTTCTGTTGTTAGCCAGGTTGATGTCTGTTCGGGGTGCACATATAAATAGTTCTTACTCATGGCTAAATCTTCATGCAAAGATGTTAATACTTTTAACCAGAAGTTAGGTACTGCATCTGGGCCTGGGGTCTTCCAATTAGAGGCTTTTCTTGAATTTGTTTCAGTCTGTCTGGCTTTTACTTCATCCCATTTCACATCCTGTACCTTCAAACTTCTTATTCTTTCTTTTACTTCTTCTATCCATTCAGCATCTTGTAGGCTGCGGTGGTGCAGCGGTTAGTGTTGTGGCCTTACAGCAAGAGGTTCTCCCATTGATTCTCGGCTGGACAACCTTCTGTATGGAGTCTGCATGTCCTCCCCGCGGTCGAGTGATGCTAAAGACATGCAGGTAGGTGCGAGCGTGCCTTCTTAGAAGGTTGGGCGTCAGGCTGACAACTCAGCACCATAAAAATCCACTGCCAGTCATGAGTGGACCAGAGTTATGCTGTGGCGACCCCTAACCGGGAAAAGCTGAAAGACTTTTAATTATGTTCCACAGAATCTTCATAGATACTTCTCTAAAATGCAACTATTTCTCCTTTTTTGGTGGTCTTTGAATGCCTTTTACTTTGTTTCCCAGTTCTCTATAAAACTTTTTTTGGGTCATCAATAAATTGCTTATCTTGTACTTTTCCTTTATATTTATCTGCGTATCTTCTAAGTTTTTCTGCATGTGCTGAGATTTTTAGTTTATTTGTGATAGTGCATGACAGATCTGACCTGTTCTAATACTGTGCCTTGCTTTCACCACATCTTTCTAAGTATTTTTGTTGACCTGTTCCTTCTATACTCTAACAATGACACTTATCTTGCTTTATAGTTTTCTCTATTTGATACTTCCATGATGGCATTCAATTTCTCCCCTTCCTTTCCCTCAATATCCTGTGTTCTAGTAGTAGAATTTTACCAGTTATTAATTTAGCTGCACAGTAATATATCCTGTTTACTTCTGTTATATCAGATGGATCTCTACGGACAGTCCTAATTACTGCGTTCATTTGTTTTATCAAATTTCTGACTTTTTGGGTTTTATTGACCTTCTGCAGTCTATTTCTTTCATTGATCTTAATATGCCTATCTCTATTAAATCAAGCAACTATTCTCTTAGCTTGTTTTCTTCTAAACTGAGGGCACATTTTTTGTTTTCCATTTCCTGCAGGCATTCCATAGAAAGTTCTATTGCATCTTCCTGTGGCACATTCTCTTCAATTTCATCCTGTGCCATCCGTTGCTCTGTCATATGGAATTCACCATTGCTCTATCCTATTGTGGTGGTTTCGGAATTAGAATTTGTACACTGGCATGATATAAGCGAAGGATTCACCGAAAAAGTCTTCGGCAAATTCTGCCCGGCGCCTGAGAGTGCGCTTATTAAAGCAAGCACAGGCAGCACAGGCCGAGACGTCGTGGTCTGGGCCCAGGCAAGGTAGGCAATAAGAATGGAAGTCCTTATGAGGTATTTGTTTACCACAAGACAAACAATTATTAACTTTCTCAATTTGTTCTGACATCGGCTGAGGCAAGACAAATGTTCCCCAACGGGGTACTTAGCTTTTAGATGACTTCGGTACTGAAAACACAGGAGCTGACCGACCGGCACTTGCGAACTGCTTCTGCTTAGGGCGCGGCAAGAAAGACTGAAGAAGATGGCGTCGGCCGATGCCTTTATACTCCAGCCGTTCTGATGTCGGAGAGGAGGCGACACCAGCCGACGCCGGACCCAGACTTTGGAATCCGGCCGACCGAGGGCTGCCTGAGGCAGGACAACCCATATGTTATGACTGCAGTTGCATTCTTGAAGGACATCTCACCATTGCTCTATCCTATTGTGGTGGTTTCTGAATTAGAATTTGTACACTGAATCCTTCACTTCAGAGGTACTCCATAACCTCGGGTTTTATTTCTTTAACTTCTCCATTAGTAATCTTCTTTTCTACTTTTCTCCTTGTCTTCTTATTTTTTGTAGTGTAAAGTTTTCCATGTCCAGATTCCTTCACCTGTACTCCTCTTCAAATATCTTCGGTGCTGTTCTTTTTGTATTGATTAGTTTTGCTTTCTCCTTTGCATAGATATTACACCATATTAAATCTCTTTTTCTTTCACATGTCCATATTTCTTCTTCAAATGTCTCCTGATCTTCCTGTTTCTCCTTACTTTGGGGGCTCGTTCCATCATGCTGTGATGTAACCTGTGTTACACCTTCTACACCAAATCCTTCACTTCACAAGCACTCCATAACTTCACCTTCTATTTTTTTAACTTCTACTTTACTAATCTTTTTTTATATTCCCTCTGATTTTTTTTTATTGTGAAATTTTCCATGTCTGGTTGCCTTTACCTATATTTCTCTTCAAATATCTTTGGGGCTGCCTTCTTGATGTTAATTAATTTGGCTCTCTCCTTTGCATAAATATTGCACCATATCAAATCGCTCTCTTTGCGAAGTCCATATTTCTTTTTTATATTTTTCAAAAATATCTAGGTTTTGTTGTTTATATTTTCCCACTTATACAGATGCTTCCTTTTCCAAACAGATAAAAGTTTCTTAGTCTATATACTGTTTTTCACAAATTTCTTGTATTAATGACCACACTTTTATTTGAAGCTTCTGACAATTTTTCTTGTGAAAGTGTTTTTCTTTCCTCTAATTTCTCTCTTAATCTTTTGGTATATCTTGTGTCTGGAAATTCTGGGCTTTTTGCATAACAGTAACAATACATCATTTCTTTCTTATCCTCAATAGTCCACCTGATCGTCGTTATGGCTCTTCTTTGGTCTGTCAGTTTTTGGGATTTTTGTGGACTGCTCCTCTCACACTCTCCTGTTTTGAGGAGAGTATGATGAATCTGCAGATTTTTTGTTTTTGATTGTTTGAGGGAATATGGCATTGCTTTTAGAGCAGTATGCCAGTATTGGAAGGCCATGTTCTAGCTGGGAGAGTTAACATGTGTTTTTCTTCTGCTATTCTAGATTCCATAGAGAGGAAGTGTGAAATCTTTAATTTTCTTTCTAGTGTTACCTACATAAAGAGAAAAACAGAGTGATGAGTCAAGCCAGAGACGATATTCGAATGAGGTAGTGCATTCTATAGGTGTATTGTTAAGATCAGTTATTTGAAGGACAGAAGATGGTTACACAGTTTGTTTTAGGTTCATAGGTAGGTACTAAGCTATCGGCCCTGGGGCCTATATAAGCCTAGCCAAAAAGGTTCCCTGGCTTTCACCACCCAAGAAAATTATTTTCCTGTGCCCCTGTCAAGCAGTGCCACAGAAGTGATCCTGGGGTGAATTTTCTACTTCCCATCCAGTCGTCAAGACTTTTCTTTGAGAGGGCCAATAAGGAGCTTTGCTTGACATGAATGGGTAGTTTGTTCCAGAGTATGGGAAGTCTCTGGGACAGGAATCTATCCCTCTAGCATGTTCTATTTATTGTGGTGTCAAGGTTTAGGTCCCTGGAGCATGTGGTTCGGAGAGATTGGGATTTCTTTAAGTGTAGCATGTCCAACAACTCTGGATTTGACATAGCTTTGTATGTTAGGCAGAGATCGCCTCTGAGTAGGCGATATGCGACGGAGCAGAGCTGGAGTTTTTTGAGACGGTCTGCGTATGGCATCTGTTTGAGGCCAGTAATCCTCTTAGTGACGTATTTCTGTGGCCTTTCCAGTTGTTGTAGGTGTCTTGTGAGATGCATGCCAAACAAGGCATTGTACTCTATAATGGGTCTGATGAGGGATGAGTAGAGAGGAACAATGATCTTTTTTCTAGAGGAGAACCATTTTGTGATGAGGTGTGCCAAATAGAAGGATTTCCTAACTACTGTATTGTTTTTTGTTTTGGATACGTAAGAAGCAGTTATTTTGTTGCTGAACCAATTAATTAGAGAGTGAAAGTCAGTTTGAAGTCCTTTTGGTAGAACAGTGAGGGAGTGACTAGCACGACTTTGCCACGTGCATAAAGTAAGAGTGAGAGGTGTGGGCTATCTTAACGTTTGCTGATATAGATGGAGAACAGTGAGTACTGAACCCTGTGTAACACTTCTTTTTGAGACTGCATAGTGCGGGATGAATCCTGAACTTTGACACTGAAGTGCCAATTCCTCAGAAAACTTTGCAACCACGTACCTGAGCAGATTCTTGTATCAACCAGGCAATGTAAGAGCAACTTGTGCTCAACAACATTGAAAGCTTTGGTGAGGTCAATAAAAATGGAATCTATAAGATGACCTTTATCCACTTCTAGTACAATGTCATTGGTCAGAGATCAAATAGTTACTGCAGTACTGCCTTGTCAAAGCCTATGTAGTTTGGTAAAGAGCAGTTTATTATTGCTTATGTACTGTGTCATTTGTGTGCAGATGGCTTTCTCAAAAATCTTGCTGAAGGCGAGGTGAAGGGTAGATGGTAGTGACTAGGTTTGGTTGATTGGGTAGTGGGTACCATAACTATACACTTTATAGAGGAATGGTCACTGTAAAAGCAAATGATAGCACCTGGGAAATATCACCCAATTTGACTCTATGCTAGTCAGAGTTTTAACAGTATTCTCACAGGAAACTTTAGCTGGTACCATGCCATTATTCTACAAAGCTTTTGTAAGGCCATGAGGTCCTTATATATAGCCAACATTATAAGCATCCTCAGAGTAAATTTAAATGTCAAGCAACTGTCTTAGTAATTATGAAGTTTATAGAATTATACTAGAACATAGTTATTTTTACCTGTTATTCAATTTATGTAAAAAAAAAAAAATTCAGAGGAAGAAAGAGAGTGCAGCTTAAAGTTAAATAAACCCTTCTTGAAGATTAAGTGAAGTATTATTTTACACAACTGTACTATCTTCTTGTGGGAGGGTAATTACAGCAACAAATAAAAACATCTGAGTACATTCCCAAGCAGTACTGTTTCAGCAAAGCAAGCTCAACATCTATAAGATCCCCTGCAATAGAATGCTGCCAAACCCTGTTCTTTCCCTGAACAGCGCATTCAATTTGTAATACACCTGATCTTAGCCAAAACACCAAGGTGTGCACTGTAGACCATGTGACATATACTAACACATCCTGTAAAGAAATATTTCTGGACAATGACAACGCTTTGTTGCCATACTGCAGCATGCTCTTACACTGTTTTGCAAAGGTTTGTTGTATATTTGGTAATAAAAGACATTACACTGTGGGTCTGCAAACTGTTAGGCTTTCTCTTCCTTTCCTGAATGAAACAAACAGTTGAATAATCTCTCTGGTTTCTTTAGTTCTATTATAATGTATCTTTCTATGCTAATTGGATACTTCTAGTAAACAACACAATGTTCCCCATCAAATGGCAACCTACATAAGAAATGGCAGATGAAAAATGGTAGTTATGTACTTAGCATAATACCCCCCTCCAAACATATACATACTAACTCCAAGATTGCCATACCTTCGAGAAAAGGGAATATACTGGGAAATGTCCATTTCAGACTTGGCATTTGTAAGTTTGTCTTTTGGCCATTCAGTGTCCATGTTTCAGGACTCGCTCTAGGGGGTCCCAACATTTCAAATAATTACCACCTGAACCACTCAACTGTGGCAATGAAGTGAAGGTCATCTCTGATTTGTAGGATGTGGCCTTCTGGAGATACTTTGGTATCAGTGGAACAGGAGGAAAGGCATAATGAAGACCACAGGGCCACTGACAGAATAGAGCATCCCTTGGTGACATTCTTTCTGTGAGAATTATGGTGAAGGGGCTTGCTGCACCTGATGTTGAAGGAGCAAGGCAAAAAGTCTCAGCAAGGCTTGTCCCTGGTGCCAGTGACTGAAAATCTCTTGAGCCACCAGTGAATTGAGGGCCACTCGTGAGGTACTAGGATAGATCTGCTGAGCCTTCGAGTCGGCTGACTTTCGGAATGTGCACTGTGATTAGAAAGTGACCTGAATCTATTGCCCATTGCCATACTCTCGTTGCCTCCCTGCAGAAAGGGTAGGGCTTGATTCCTGCCTGCTTGTTGATATGACAGACTACTGGCATGTCTGTCTGTACAGCTATCATTCCTGGAGACAAGAGATCCAGAAATATCTGCAATGCTCTGACTGCTTCCTTTGAAGTGCCCCCAAAACCACCCAGAGAGGAGATGTCTGTGGTCACCACTGCTGATGGCGAGGGTGTTAAAATTGTCACTTTATGAATTAATAGGGAAGTCAGCCACCAGTTTAAATGATTTCTGCAGGCCTAGGTTAGACATTTTGTGACAAAGGGGGAATACTTTCATTCTGAGCATTGTATACAAAAAGTCCAGTGAAGGACTGTCATGTGAAATCATGTGTAGTTGACCACAGTGATATAGGCCACCATGAGACCCAGAACGCTTACCACAAAGGAGGGTAAGGAGGGGGGGTGATAGTGGAAGAGACACTGAACTGAGCAGTAGAGAACCACGGTCTTTCTGGGGGTGAGAAGTACTTGCCTTAAGTTGTGTCCAAAAGATTCCTATGAAAGATATTTGTGGGGAGAGCTACAGCTGTGACTTCTGGTATTTTACAAAGTTGCCTAAAGACAGCCATTGCTGTAAAAAGTCTCTTGCTAACTAAAGGGATTTGCTGGTTGTTGCAGCAAGGAGCCAGTCATCTAGATAGGGAAAACGTGGATCCCTTTGAGTCACAGATGGGCTGCAACTACTGCCAAGCACATGGTGAACACCCAAGGAGTTGTGGTGACACCGAAGAGCAGGGCTTTGAAAATTTAATAACTAGTGGTCCCTAGTTGAAAATACAGAAACCTTCTGGATTCCTTGACAAATTTTATGTGGAGGTAGGCAACTTGAAGCTATACTGAGTACATCCAGTTGTTTGCCTTGAGAAACGGCAAACTTGTAGCCACCATGGAAATAAACATTTTTACCACATAAAGTCTCTTCAAGAAGGGTAAGGAAAGCTTCTTAAATAAACTTCAGATTATCCTGCAGGAACCTGACCACATGTTTAGCATTCAGATCCAACATTTTGTTAACATCTAATGTTACCATAATGTCCAAACAGGAGTACAGATTTGCAATGTCCAGGGGTAGATCCACATGCTCTCTTGGGATGAACAGGAAATACAACTGACTTCTTCATCTTTATTGTAAGGCCTGTTACTTGGACTGTATCATGCAAAACAGAAAAGAAGGGACTCAAATGAGCTACCAAGTGACTAATCAATATAACAGTCATCTGCACATAAATGGGTCTATACGCCACTCACGCTGATACCAAATTGTCTAAGATTCATTAATATCTGATGTTTCAGAACAAATGCTACTAAAATAAGCATGGGAGAAAAACGCGACAGCTTTGCCTGATCTCATACTGAAGATCTACTCTGAAAGAGAAAATATAGGATTAAAATACAAACTGACATAAGGAATGGCATGCAAAATCTTACACCAATGTATGAACAGCTCTGGGGACACCGATTCTCTGCACAGCTAGCCCATGAACTCCCAATCAACAAAACTGAAGATGTTTAGTAAATCCAGCAACAGCACTGCCACAAGCAATCTTAACATCAAAAAGACTGACTGAATTTTCAACCCAAGTTTTATCAAATCAGGCCCCCAACCCTGCCTTTGATAAACCCCAGATGATAAGGTTGAACCAAATTGGTAATGACCGCTTCCAATCTGTTTCCTAGGACCTTAGGAAAGACTTTTAGTTTCATTTGCAGAAGTGAAATAAGGCCTGTAAAGGACAAGCTAAATTCTCCTCAGAGATAAAAAGACTGGTATAAATTTCTGAGTAAGATGAAGGCAAAGCAGGTGAAATACAATTAAAACGCATGCAGCACAGATTACCTTCCAAAATCAGCAAAAAGACAGGCTTCTTAAGCACCTTTCTGACATCAAGATCCCACCACAGTTTAACCCTAGTCTTGCGTAAAGACTATTAACAGAGTTTATCACCACCGTAGAACAGCAATGCAAAATTGTTAAAAACAATTCATTCCATCCATCAAACAACTCTTTCAGACTTCCAAATGCAGCATTTAACAGCTTCATGCTACTCTTCTACAGTGGTAAAGCTGTAACACAGAGGAAAAAAAAATAACTGTGATAACTTTTATAGAACATGAGAGCAGGTAAAGCTCCATGCACTTCAAAATTATAATTGGGCCAAGATCCACCTAATTGTTTATCTTGTTTTTCATCCTGGTTTTAACCTGTGAAATTACAATCTTCTATGTTACGAGCTACTGTTACAGTGACCATCGCCAAAAAAGAACAGTCTTTTAACAGTCCTTGCAGCCTGTATACTGGACGTTTCTCACGATATTCAGGACAAAATTAGCAAAATGTTTACTTTATTACACTTGAGGTTTAAAGTTCTTATAAATCTACAGATCTGATGACGTCCATTTTCATTCTATCCTCAACAATTGGGTTTGGATCCGAATCATCGGATCCGACTCGGCCGTTGCTAAAGCTCACAACAACCAAATCTCTAGAGAGTCTCGCATACCCACAATGCACTTCCTGCAAATACCTCAGATCTTGTTTGCTGCTTCAAGCTAACAGACTTGGTCTACCATCTCTCTCAAGCTGTACAACTTAGATAATTTAAATTATTTGGTATTTAGCTGTTTATCTCTCTCAACTTGCTAATTAATATTTTTATTTTCAATCTCTCCTTACTGTTTTATGACATTTCTCTATATCCTATAGTACTCAGTACTTCTTAGATACTATTGTTAGTATCTCTTTCCTTACGACTCTGTCATAGCCTTTCATTACCATTGTTGGTATCCTCTTCCCAGTCTTTTCTTACTAGCTTTAAAAAATGTTATGTCTATCATACTTGACTTTTCTCTGACTTTGTTGTTGTGGTCGTTGGTGGATTTAATATTATTCATGGCTCATTGTGGCTGACAAACCTACTGAGTTTAAAAAATGTACTAAGTGTGGGCATAAAGTGCCAGTTTCTGATGCCCACATTTATTTATTTTTTTTTAATTTATTTTACATTTGTTTACCAGGAAAATCCAGCTGTACCAGGTCCATTTTCAGTGGAGGCCCGGGGAGAAAAACTCCACAATTAAGATTTTAATACAATGAGAAATATACAAACTGGTAATACAGAAGATTACTTACAAGCAGAGATCTTCATTAATTTGTTTACAATAAGTTAACAGGCATTGCAGGACTGAAATACAGTTAGATTAATATTTACAAAGGTAGTATCTACTGTTTACAGTTTTAGTAAGTGTACACAGAAAGAAGTACAAAGACCAGTGTGGCATATTCTAAGAGTATGTATTTTTATGTGAATAGAATAGTGTGTATTCTAGACTGGAGTAGTTTGGTGGAAGAGAAGAGAAGGTATAGAGATTTTCAAGTGATACAAGGGCAAATCCAAGTTGCCCTGAGATGAGATCTGAGCAATTTTTTTGAAGTTTGTGTTTGTTGTTGTGGAGGTTATACTGGTGGGGAGATTGTTCCATTTTTTAGCTATGATGTGGGAATAAAAGGCTTTTCCTGCAGTTAGCAGTAGCAACACTGAGGAGGGGTTTATTGGAAGAGCGTAGAAGGCGACTGGAAGAGTGGGAGGTTAATAGCTGACTGAGGGCTGGAGTTTTGTCTGGGTAGTTTCTGATGATAAAGGCATATGTGAGTTGTTGGTAAGCTAGTAAGTTAGGAAATTCAAGCCACTGAATTTCTTTAGTACTTGGCAGTGGTGAGTTCTAAAGGGGGAATTGTTGGCAAATTTGACAATTTTGTTGTAGCATGACTCTAACTTGTCCAGATCTGATTTTCTAGTGTGGGTTAGGATTGGTGCAGCATAAGTAAGTGTTGATAGTTTGAGCTAGGGTGATCTGTGCTTTTGCTGTAAGATAGTTTTTGTGCCTATATAGGGTTCCCATTTTTTGTGAACTTTTTGAATGGTTTGCGTTATGTGAAGATCGAATGATAAGTTGTTGTCTATTTCAACTCCTAGGAGTTTTATGTGAGTGGATGGAGAGATGCCATTCCTAGAGGAGATAAAGAAAGTAGAGGGCGTGGGTTTTGTTTTATTAGGTATGAACAGTAGAAGTTTGGTTTGGTTTGTTTTTTGTTAGGATTAAGAATTAGTTGGATGTCAGTGATCCAATTTTCAATAGCAGAGAATGATTCTTGGGCTAGGTGTTGCAGGGTGTTGAGAAATGGGGCTGCGCAGATGAGAGTGGAATAATCTGTGTACTGAATTAGTGAGGCATGCTTGGAGGAGGTATATAGATTGTTTGTAAAGACAGAGAAAAGTAGTGGGCCTAATATTGAGCCTTGTGGTACTCCTACAGTTATGGAAAGGAGGGGACAGTTCATTGTGCCATAGTACAGATTGTTGTCTGTCTGACAGGTAGCTACTGAACCAGGAGATGGTACGGGAAGTAAAGGATAGAGAATGAAGGGTGTCCAGTAGTTTAAGGTGTGAGACCATGTCAAAAGCTTTTGAGAGGTCTAAGAAGGTAGCAGATACATAGTTGTTGTTTGTATGTTGATTAACCAGATTGGTGAAGGAGAGAAGAGCAGAAGTTGTACTATGGTGAGGGCGGAATCCATGTTGGCTGGATGAGAGAAGTTTGTTTGTATCCAGGAATTGCATAACTTGTGAGTGTATGCATTTCTCTAGGTACTTAGATAAGGGGGAATGAATAGCTATAGGCCGATATTTAGAAAAGTCGTAAGATTTACCTCCTTTGTGAAGAGGTATAATGTAGGGCATTTTCCATAGTTGTGGAACATAAGCTTCCTGAATGGACCTATTTATTAGGATTGATACTGGGTAAGAAAGAGAGTCAGCTGCTATTTTTAGGAAGTTAACGGGTATACCGTCTGCTGCTAGTGTGGTAGGTTTTAGTTTGAGGAGGAGGTTTCTAATTTTTGATGTAGGGACAGGAGAGAGAGAGAGAGAAGGATGGCTGGGTGGTAGGATTGCCAGGTGTGTTCCCAGCAGTTGTGGTTGATGAGGTATTAGTGTTTGTTAGCTGGTTGGACAGAGTTTGGATTGAGTTTACGAAATTAGAGTTAAACTAGGAGGCTATATCTTTGCTGTTAGTATATGGGGAGGTGGGGGTGGGGGTAGCAATTGCTCCAGGTTTTAGTAGGGAGTTGATAGAATGCCAAAAGTTTTGGGGATTCTTTGAGTATTTGTTTTGGAGACCTAGGAAGTAGTTTTATTTGTCTAGTTTGGTTTGTTTCTTGGCTAGATTCCTAAGTTGTTTATACTTTTGCTTGGTATGATCAGAGTTGTCTTGTTTCCATTGCTTCCAGGCCTTGTCTCTGGTTTTTAGAAGGGCTCTTGTGTCCCGACTTAACCATGGAGCACAGTTTGCTTTGTTTTTTTTCTTTTTTACTGGTGCAATTGAATTTAGAACCAAGATAAAGATATTATTAAAGTAGTCTACTGCCTGATCTAGGTGTAGGGTTTTTAGAGGGTGCCAGTTACATTGGTGGAGAATATTGTTTAGGTTGTCTAGGGTTAAGTTACGATCATCCCTGATGTATCTATAGATTATAGGTTTAGGGGTATTGGTTCATTTCCTAAAGAGGAAAGTGGAGAGATGGTCCCTGAGTACATGTTTAACACCAGGATCTAGGCACGTAACATCAGGGGGGTATATTTCCCTAAAAACACGATACCTGATTAAGGTGAGAGACAAAAAATATAAGAAATGGAAGAGAGGTCGCACTACAACTTTAAAAACTGAAATAAATGAGCTGGACAAACAGATTAAGCATAGCGTTAGACAAGATCAAGAAAAATTTTAAGAAAATTTATATAAAGATATTGAGTATAATAGGAAACCTTTTTATAGATACATAAGATGTGGAAGGAGTAAAGATATACAAATTGATAAACTGTGTGCAGATTCTAAAATTTATTCTCAGACACAACAGATTATAGATATATTTACAAAATCTTATGCAAAACAGTTTGGCTCCACAAAAGGGGTGGTAAGTTGCCCTAGTGACATCCAGGTAACCCCAGATACTGGAATCAAATTAGATTATACTGAAAAAGAACTGTGCAAACTGGATCCAAACAAAGCGCAGGGAGGAGACGGAATAAGTAACAATGATTTGAGAACACTTAAGCAAGAACTTACACTGCCATTACATCTATTATTCACTAGGTCATATAAATATGGGGAGATTCCTCAAGATTGGAGACATGCACTTCTTAAACCTGTCTTTAAGGGAAAGGGGAGTAAGACAAACGCAGAATCATGCAGACCCTTAAGTCTACTTTCATGTTGTGGAAAAATAATGGAGAAGGTAATATTGGATAAGTAATTGTCAGAACTAGATAGGTTGGGACTTGAAACCATATATCAGAATGCATATGTTGAAAATAGATCTATTACCACCTGTAACATGATGTTCTATAACAATATAATAACAGCTATGAATGAAAAATTGTGCTGTGATGTGATTTTTATAGATTTAACTTTAGCAATTGACAGGGTCATGCACAAAACACTGATCAATAAATTAGTACAACTAGGTATTGATGTACTGTTGATAAGATGGATAGCTGCCTGGCTTACAAATAGGACATGGCAAGTATCACACACCAACTGGACAAGTGAAATCCTTGGTTACAGTCAAGGTGTCCCACAGGGCTCTGTACTAGGCTCTTACTTGTTTAGATTGTATCTTTCAGACCTTACATTTTCATCTGAGGTGTTCTACAGTCTATATGTTGACGACCTGAAATTGGGTAAACTGATTGCAAGTGTTACAGATAAGGCATGCCTGCAAAATAATTTGACTAAATTGACCATTTGGGCACAGGAGAATAATATATTGATGAATACATCAAAAACTAAGCATATGAGATTTGGGAGACAAACTGAAAGGTGAATATTTAATACAGCAAACAGTAATTGAAACTGTAGACTCATTTAAGGACCTGGGTATATGGGTAGATTCAGCTATGAGTTTTTCTGATCATATCAACCAATTGGCTAATGATAGTTATAGAACTATAGGTAGTATAAAAAGATTTATAAAGTCTAGGAAATCAAACATAATGAAGTCATTGTTTGTTAGTTACATTAGACCCAAACTTGAGTATGGAATAACAGCATGGAACCCCTATAGGAAAACAAGCATGAGTAAACTGGAAAGAGTACAATGGAAATATACTAAGGGAATCCATGGATGTGAAAATCTAAGTTATTATGAAAGACTAAAATATCTGAAGTTGTACAGTGTCTCTTACAGATATTTAAGAGGAGATCTTATTCAGGTATATAAGGCATTTAGGGACAACTACCTCTGGGAATGTTTGGGGTTATCAAAAAGCACTAGAGAATCGTCAGATAACCTATGTAGAAGATTCTATAGGAATGAGAAGTGTACTAATTGGTTCTCTAACAGAGTAGCTGATGCTTGGAACAGACTACCACATTACATTAAACCAAGTACTCGTTTAGAGTTTAGATATTTTTAAGAACAGCCTGGACATTTATTATGGGAACAATGTTTTGGCATACTGGCAAGCTAGAAGGGCTTTAATGCCCGTGCTTGAAACATTTGTGTGTATGTATGTATGTATGTACATCTGCTAAGGATCCAGCCTAATAGTGATGTTTGGGGCTATTTACTAGTGTGCACAAAACTCAGTATATATCAGCAACAAAACTACAGCAACACTAAGGTAAAAAGTACAGTTTTGTACCTACTATAAATGTAGATGTTCGAGTGCTAATACAGCTGCAGTCATAACAGATGGGTTCTCCTGCCGTCAGGCGGGTCCTCGGTCGGCCGAATTCCAAAGTCTAGGTCCGGCGTCGGTTGTCGTCGCTTCTTCCCTGACGTCAGTGCGACAGGGGTATAAAAGAACCAGCCGACGCCATTTTCTTCAGTTTTTCTTGCCCCAGATGTCAGGTGCCCCCAAAAGGAAGGCAATACATAAAATTAGGTAATAATGCAATGCAATATAGTCAAAAAACAGTAGTTGCAAGCAAATACACCATAAAAGAATACCCCTAGAGGGGAAGGAGGGAGGGAAACCTAGACTGCAGCTGTATTAGCACTCGAACATCTACATTTATGGTAGGTACAAAACTGTACTATGTTCATCGTGCATACAGCTGCAGTCCTTACATATGGGTAGAATCCCAAAGCTAAGAAAGGGGTGGTAGGCACTAGGTGTAACTAGGAGGAGCCAAAATGCCCTGCAAGACTGCAGTGGCAAAGCCTGCTCTAGATTTGGAGTATAATGGTAGGTTGTAGTGCTTGGAGAAGGTATGCACAAAACTCCAAGTGGCAGCTTCCAAAATATCCTTGGTAGGAACTCCTCTGAGGAAGGCTGCAGAGGTGGCTGTGGCCCTGGTGGAATGGGTTCTAATGCCTGTAGGTACAGCTTTGCCATGAAAGGAATAACAAAAGCGTATGCAGTGGGTTATCCATTTTGAAATTGTCTGTTTGGAAATTGGCTTTCCTTGAGCTCCTACTGCATAGGCCACAAAGAGCTGTTCTGATTTTCTGAAAGGCTTTGTTCTGTCCAAATAATAACGCAGTTGTCTGTGGATGTCCAAGGAATGTAGTAATCTCTCCCCTTTGTTTTGAGGATTAGGAAAAAAAAAGTAGGTAAATGTATGGCCTGATTTAAAGCTACCCCGGATACCACTTTAGGCATAAAGGACGGGTTGGTTCGTAAGGAAACTCTGTCCTGATGGAAGATGATAAAAGACTGGACAGCCATGAGAGCCTGCAATTCTGAAACTCTACGAGCTGAGGTGATAGCCATAAGGAAAGCTGTTTTCCAGGACAAATATTGCAAATCTGATGAAGCAGCTGGCTCAAAAGGAGGCAGGGTCAGTTTTTCCAGAATGAAATTAAGATCCCAAGCAGGTATTGGTCGTTTCCTTGGAGGTCTTAAATTCTTAGCCCCTCTGAGGAACTGTCTTAAGAGAGGGTGAGAGAATGAAGGTGGATCAGTGTTGTATTCTGCAGAAATGGCTGAGGCGTGGATTTTGATGGAGGAGAAAGAAAGTCCACTGCTTAGCAGTTCAGCCAAATATTGTAGTATTTGAGGTAAATTCAGTTTTCCGGGGTCCTGGCCCTTTTTCTCATTCCAGGCACAAAAACGTTTTCATTTTGCGGACTAAGCTTTTCTAGTTGATGGCCTTCTGGCCTCCAAAATGACATCCTGCACCTCCTTGGAGAGTAGGGCCTGCTGTGATGCTAAGGAATCTTCCATGCGGCTAGATTGAGTGTTTTTAGCTGACTGTGAAGAGTTTTGAAGCTGTGCTGAGTCAGAAGAAGAGGCATTAGAGGCAGGGTCCATGGTGGGGAATGCGTCAGGCTCCTCAGGAGTGGGTACCAGTGTTGCCTTGGCCAGTGTGGAGCAACGAGGATCATCTTTGGTCTGTCTACTCTGGTCTTCAATAGAACTTTGGCCAGCAGAGGAAGAGGTGGGAAGGCATAAACTGTCATTGATGTCCAGCTGAAAGAGAGAGCATCCACTCTCCAGGCCTTTGGATGGAAGATCCTTGAGCAGAATTTTGTCAATTGATGACTTTTGTGGGAGGCAAATAGATATATGTCTGGCCTTCCCCATTCTTGGATTATTTCTGTAAAAACTTTTGGATGCAACTTCCATTCATGTGGATCTGTCATATTCCTGCTTAGGTTGTCTGCCAGCGTGTTTTCCTTGCCTGGCAAGTACTGTGCTTGTAGTTCCATTTGTAAGTCCATGGCCATGTTCCAAAGTGACATGGCCAGTCTGCATAGGGGGTAAGAATGTGTTCCTCCCTGCTTGTTTATGTACCACATAACTGTGGTGGTGTCCGTTCTTATCAATAGATGACCTGGTTGTAGAAAGTTCTTGAAAGCTATAATAGCATTTATTACTGCTAGTATTTCTTTTTGATTGATGTGAAGGTGCTTTTCTTTTTGGGACCATTTGCCCTGAATGCACTGATCTGTCATGTGCGCCCCCCAGGCGTAGTCCGAGGCGTCTGTTGTGATGCCTTGATTTGCTTGAGACTTGCTGAAAGGAAGACCTGTGTTTGTTTGACATGCTTGAGCCCACCACAGAAATTCTTTTTGCAGACATGGAATTAGTGGTATTATTGTTTCCAAACTGTGGCTGTGTTGAGACCATATGTTTTTCAGGTACCATTGTAGTTTCCTCATATGCAGCTTTGCACATGGGATTAGTAAGATGCAAGATGCCATGAATCCCAGAGCCTGCAGGATTTTCCTTGCAGTAAGCCTGGTGCAATTTGCTAGTGTTCTGAAGTATTGAATTAGTTGCCCCTGCTTCTCTGGCGTGAGGTAGGCCATCTGGGTGTTTGTGTCCAGGTTGGCACCCAGGAAAATTATCTTCCGAGAGGGTATTAGCCTTGATTTCTTTTTGTTGACTGTGTATCCCAGAGAATTCAATAACATTATTACATAAGCCAGATGTTTCAGAAGAATGTGTTTGCTGTCCGCTTGGATCAGGCAGTCGTCCAAATAGGGATATATCTGTATCCCTTGAAGTCTGCAGTAGGCAATTACTGATGCCAGGCATTTCATGAATACTCTGGGTGCAGTAGATAAGCCAAAGGGCAAAGCAGAGAATTGATAATGAGTTGAACCTGCAAGAAATCTGAGGTATCTTCTGCAATTTTGTCTGATTGGGACATGCAGGTATGCCTCCTTGAGGTCCAATGTTACCAGCCAAGACTCCTTGCCCAGCATGGGAAGAAGCTGCTGTAGAGTGAGCATCTTGAATTTTGGTATGAGTAGAAATGTGTTTAGGATGGATAGATCCAAAATAGGTCTCCAATCTTTTCCCTTCCTTGGCACCAGAAATAGCCTGGAATAAAACCCTTGACCTTGTTCATGCATAGGTACCTCTTGAATAGCTTTCATGTTTATGAGATCTGTAATTTGCCTTTGTGCCTCTGCCCTTTGTGTGGCAGGTTTGGCATGCCTCTCATTTTTGGAAGGGTGTGAAAATGGAATTTGTAGCCTCTGTTTATAATGTCCAGGATCCAATTGTCCTTTGTGACAATATGCCAATTTTTTGAAAATAATGCCAGCTTTCCTCCCAAGGGGGCTGCCATTTGAGACCTGGTTGGCATGCAAAGGGGAAAGTCATTGGGTTTGCTTTCTGATAGATTGCGAGTTGTCCTCACCACCTCTTTGTGTAGGAGCTTGCCATTGTCTGCCTCTATACGATCCTTGGGATTGTTTCTGCCCCTCGGGCGCCTGTATCTGCCTCTTTGGGGTCTGTCTGTGGCAGGAAAGGACCAGTTTTTGGAAGGCCAATTTCTACTAAAACGTGGGGGTTGAACCTGAAGAAATTCTTTCACAGTTTGCATTGATTTAGCCTTTTCCTCCATATTCCTTAATACCTCCTCAGCATTATCACTAAATAGTACATCCTTTTGAAGAGGGGCGTCTAGTAATTTAGCTTTGACATGATCAGGCAAGGCTTGTTCCTTGAGCCAGGCATGCCTATGTATGACTGATCCTGTAACAGCAGCTCTGCATGAGGCCTCTAGAGCATCAAAACCACATTGTAAGGTATGCTTACCCACTTGTTCTGCACTATGCATCAAATCCTGCAACTCCTTCAAGTCTGGTTGTTCAGGTTGTGACATTTTACTTTTCAATTGTGATAACAAAAACTGTTGGTATTTTAGCATATGAAACTGACAGTTTAAGGCCCTCATGGATAAGGTAGCCGAGGTATATACCTTTTTTCCCCACCTTTCTAAGGATTTGGAATCTCTCTCGGAAGGCAATGGATTTTTAGCAATGGAGGCCTTAACTCCCTTGGGGCCCTGTGAGATGGTTTCTGGGTCAGCAGCATGGCTCTTGTATAGAAATTGGTGGGAGTCAGGGACCCTGTAGTACCCGTCAGGCTCAACTGGAGCTGGAGGTAGAGAGTCCGGGTTAAGGCAGGCCTCCGAATAAACATCATCTAGGATGTCCAAGACAGGAGGTATAGCCAGAGGCCTGTGCTGAGGAAGCAAGAGAAATTCCCTGAGCCTTTTCTTGGAATCAGAATAATCCTGGCCTTCCCAGTGGAAGTGTTCTCTTAAGGTATGCAAAGTTTCCCCAAATGAGTAATCCTCAGGGGGGGATACAGAAGGGATGGACTCCTCTGCATCAGAGTCTTCAAAAGGGGAGTAAGAATGTTCCTGATCATCAGAGTGCTCTGAAATAATGGAGCCCTGATCAGAGGAGGGGGAATCTTCCTCCACTCTAGGCCTTTTGTCCGGAGGGGGCTGAGAACCTCTGATAAGAGTAATTAAATCCTCAGCCATTTTAAGCATCTGTTTCTTAGGCATGGGGCCTGGAGATGGGCCCTGTGCAGCTGGTATCTTAGAGTGCATGGTTAATTTAGACTTAGTGAAAAAGCCTTGACAGAGAAAGAAGAGGAAGGTCTGAAGACACCTTGAGTGGAGGTGGACCTGTCCACATTCTGAGTTTCAACGCCAACAGTGGCTTCGGTATCTGTAGTCGGGGAGTGGGCCGAGGATCCTGCAACCTCGGGCACAGGAGACACCGTCAAAGACAGATCATCGGTAGGCAGGGGCTGCGTAGGCGCCTCACTGAGAACCGGACCACGTGTAGCCGGCTTTGGCGTGGTGTCGGTAGAGGCCACGGACCTCGCGTGTCCGTCCTTGTCCTTTCATTTTTTAGACAAAACCGGAGTCGGAGTATCCGATGACATAGTATAGTTAAATGCTTTTCCAAAATAATGCTGGGCGAACTCCGCCCGATGCTTAATAGTGCGTTTGTTGAATGTAGCACAAAAACGGCAGGCCGAGACCTCGTGGTCTGGGCCTAAACAAGGTATGCAGAGGGAATGGAAATCCTTATGCGGTATTTGCTTCCCACAAGAAATACAATTATTAACTTTGTCTGACATCGGTCTGAGGCAAGAAAAGGTTCCCCAACGGGGTACTTAGCTTTTAAGAAGACTTCGGTTTCCAAATTTTCGTAATCTCAGGAGCTGGCCGACCGGCACTTGCAAACTGCTTCTGCTTCAGGCACCGCGCGGCAAGAAAGACTGAAGAAAATGGCATCGGCTGGTTCTTTTATACCCCTGTCGCACTGACGTCAGGGAAGAAGCAACGACAACCGACGCCGGACCTAGACTTTGGAATTCGGCCGACCGAGGACCCGCCTGACGGCAGGAGAACCCATCTGCTATGACTGCAGCTGTATGCACGATGAACATCTTAAGTGTTTTAATACATATCGAACAATTCAATAATCCAGACCGGTTTCAGCCTAACATGGCTTTCCTCGGTGGAACAAAAAAAAGTACAAACAGGAAATGATGCACAAATGCAGGTTTAAATAAGGTTCATAGACCAATGAGGTGCTTCCAAAGGATTTTAGGCATGCCAGAGGTGGTCAGAGGGATATCTCTACACACAACATCCTACTGCTAGATTTCAATTTTGTATTGTAGATAGAATTTTGGGTGACAGATCCAACAAACAGGGATGGCATTCCATTCTCAACCAAAAAGAGAAATACTGGATTATCAAGCTAGGGGCACTATTTTCTCCTGGTTTAAATGATCATTTATAACTAATTAATATATACAATATTGAATGTATTATCATACTTATGTTTTATTACCATATTTGCTATTTGGATCTTCTATTTTTTTACTTGTTATTATTTACTTTCTAGTTTTTATTTTTCATTCCAGTTTTTCTTTCAGGCAGTATTATGGGCATGCTTAAAATCCTTTGGAAGCACCTCATTGGTCTATGGACCTTATTTAAACCTGCATTTGTGCATCATTTCCTGTTTGTACTTTTTTTGTTCCACTGAGGAAAGCCATGTTAGGCTGAAACCGGTCTGGATTATTGAATTGTTCGATATGTATTAAAACACTCAAGTTTTACCTTAGTGTTGCTGTAGTTTTGTTGCTGATATATACTGAGTTTTGTGCTGGCATTTTTTCAGTTACTGATAGTTTGTTTTGCCTTGCACTTGGATCCTAGTTGCAGGGCTTTTCTCTTTTTCCAGTTTGCTATTTACTAGTGTCCAGTCAATAATGGTTTGTTTGTAGGTTTTTTTGTCTATTCTGGTGGGGTCTTGAATTAGTTGCGTGAAATTGTAGAGGTTAATACTGTTAGTAGGGTTGTAGGAGATGCAAGTTTGCCAGCTAGTATTGAGGTTGCCTAATAAAATTGTTTCTTGAGTGGAGTTTTGATTCAGCCCTCTTCACTTACAGCAGGATTGCTCAATTTGCCATGGTTTCAACCCCCGTGCTCATACAGAATGTAAGAACAAGTTGATTTTGAAAGGTCTCATTCCTTCAGCCTTTGGCGAAGTTATATCTGAGTCGCCTAAACCTAGACCTTCTTTGAAATCTTCTTCTGATTCTTCAAGAAAGAGACGTCGAAAGGACCCGGTCTCAACCCCAGATCCAAGGAAACTGAAAGTGAAACAGCATATAGAATATCATCAGACCAGACAGACAGTCTCAACACTACCGGCTCCGACCATGACAAAAATCAGATCAGAAACATGTTAAACTATTGGATTCAACCCTATCGGACCAGACACCGACAGAACATATTGAGATTCCTTTACTTCCATGCACCAGATACTCCTCGTCCATGAAGGCAGTTCCTGAAAGGCTCCCATCGCCCTTTTTACAAAGACCAATGTCTCCAGCCATTCACTCTACTTGTTCTGCAGAAGCTTCACAGAAGATGATGTGGATAGACTGGTAAGGAAGATTCTGTCAGTGCAGGAGCAGATTGGTTTTCTTTAGCCACCCACCCCTCTGGATCAGGTTATCTGTCCTTCCACAACATCCCATTTGCAAATTTCACCTCTGACACCTTCTGCTGCTTCGGAGTCCCAGGACCCTAGCCATCTAGATCCGTCTGCCTTGGAGCCGATGACTGTCCTATCACTGAATCAGAGATCCCCCTCCGAGACCTCCGGTTCACTTGGATACAGAGAGCTCTTGGAGCCGAAGTCTGCCTGTCTGATCTGGGGTGAAAGTATTTAACTCTGAAGTTTTCGGAGCCATCTCTGCACCTTGGAGCCTTGGCACCAGACAGTTCGGCTCCAGCTTCCACCTCAAGGGTAGTGCCGTAGGAGCAGAGGGGGTAACGATTCAGAAGCTTACCTTCTTGGATCATAACCCCTCTTTCACTCCTTTGAGCTCTCCCTTCGAGGCTGCGAAGATAGCTTTCTCTGCTTAGGAAGATCTGATGGAGCCTTCGCCCTCAGATCCTAGGCCTTTTTTCCTAGTGTCAAGAGCCACTCCATGTCTCTCCACAGGGGCATCCAGTACCAAAGACCCAAGTTCCCTCTCAGGGAATTCTGATCTCCTCTTCTGATACATCCCCAGAGCATCCCACTGAGGAGGAGCCCAGTTAGTGGATGTGTAAGAGGAAGCACGTAGACCCCCCACAAGAGTCCATCAGTAAAAACACAGACTTTGATGAAGGTGAAGGGTTCCCATGATCACCAAATGAAGATGTTTAATTTTGAGACATCCAGGAAATTCTTAAAAAGAGAGGTGGCTGGAATCCCTCCAACCATATGTCTGAGGAATCTGTTCTCCTGGAGGCCTTTGGTGCTGGACCCTGTTCCTCCTGGACGACTTCGCCCATTGATGAGCTTCTTGATATGATCTCTCAGTGGGCATGGAAGGAGTCCGACTCCACAGAATCCATAACTCATAGACCAGAAAGGATAATGGCACCACCACAGGACAGACCGTTCTGGGGGAAAGGGATTACAGTTGATGCCATGGTCGTAGTGGCAGCCAAGAAGAAAGAACTCACCAACAAAAGTTTCACTGTCCATCCCCCCAACAGGGAGTCAAGGGCATTGGACAGATTAGGGAAGCATGTCTTTGCTTCAGCGACCTTTGCTCTAAGGTCACTGAACTATAACACACAATTTATTAAACTTCAGAGGGATCTGACTAAGGAGTTGTCAAATACTCTTGCAGGAGCCATTTATGAAGAGGTTCAAGATTCTGTAGCATCTCAGTTGGCAACCCTACAGTCCACATCCTAATTCTTCTATGAGGTTAGTTACCAATATAGTGTAAGGAACATCAACAGAAGCAGGTTCAGGCATTTCCATGAGGAGACAGGCTTGAATGTGCTTGTGTGATTTTGCGGAGCCATTTAAGTCCTCTTTTGTCAATGCTCCTTTTGACACAACTACAATGCTTGGCCCTAAAGTAAAGCAAACATTGTCCAGGTGTGAGAATGTGAGTATGTTTTAGGCTCCCCAGAGATCCTATTCCAGTAATCAGCACAGTAGCCAGAAAATGTGGTTCACGAGGTCTCAAGGTCCTTTCCAGTACACACGTGGAGTAGGTTCCACCAGGGGCAGAGGAGAAAACTCTAATGGGCGACAATGCCCTCGTGGCAGAGGTGGCCTGCAAAACCACGGTTCACGAGAATCCTTCTTTGACAAACCCTCTCAGCGCTCCTGAATGGGGACTCGACTCTCCACCTCTGGAGACAGCTGAGGAGCATTTATCCCTGCACCAGAGAATCTGACTAGACTTAACAAAAGATACTTGAGTGCAGAGGATTATTTCCAGAGGTGATGTAATACCCTCCAACTCCAAGAAAAATCCCCAATATTACACCCAGTCAGAGAGATCAAGCAGCAATTCAAATTTAAAAGCTGCTAGAAAAAGAGAGTCATCCAAGAGGTCCCACCAGACCAAATAGGATCCGGACTTACTCAAGGTTCTTTTTAGTGCCAAAGAAAACAGAGGACTGGAGAACAATTTTGAATTTCACCAATCTAAACAAATCAATTCAGCAAACCAAATTCCAGATGGTCATGGTTCAGTCCATTGTACCCTCTCTGGACAAAAACGACAGGATGTGCTCTACAGATCTTCAGGATGCCTATCATATAAAAATGAACAGGTGATCCAGAAAGTACCTATGCTTCTGGATAGGAGCCTGTCATTTCCAATTCACAGTACAGCCCTTCAGACTCAGCACGGCCCTTAGGGTGTTCACCAAATGCATGGCAATAGTAGCAGCTCATCTCAGACTAAAGGGACTCTGGGCATTTCCCTACCTGGATGACAACTCATTTTCACTCCAACCAAGCATCAGCTCATACACTCAAGAGAGAAGATGCTCCAGACTTGCACTCTCCTGGGGATAACTATAAACTACAACAAATCACAACTACAGCCAACTCAGACATTGGAGTTTATAGGAGCACTTCTCAATACAAAATCTACCATCACTTCTCTTCCACCACACAGAGTTCAGTCAACAAGATCCCAGGTCAGAAAGATTATGGTGAGTACTCAATTTCAGCCCATCTAGTCCTTTAGACTCTAGGCCTGATGGCTGCAGCAATAACTTTAATCTCACTACTCAGGTTTTACAAGAGGATTCTTCAGTGGAAGCTGGCTACACAATGGTCAATCCTTTATCAATCAATGTTGTACCAGATAAGAATTACCCAGACGTGCAAAAGGGATCTGAGTTGGTAGATCCAATCTCACCAAATGCTTTAAGGATGTCCCTTCATTCCCCAACACCCCAAGGCCATAGTGACCACAGATGCTTCACAGATTGGGGGGGGGTTTATTATCTGGGAAAGACAGTCCAGGGAACTTGGTCCCCTGAGGAGGCCAATTTGCATATAAATGTCCTGGAGATGAGAGTGATGCTCTAGCATTGCAGGTATGCAGGATGTTCTTCCTTTTAGGACAACTGTAATTTAAACAGACATGTCAGTTGTATGGTACATCAACAAACAAGGGGGAACCAAACCTACCCATTGTGTTAAGAAGCTTTCAGGGTCAAGGAGTGGGCGATCTCTTCCAACTGCTTTCTATTAGCAACACACATCCAGGGAAATCAAACGTGATAGCAGACAAAATGAGCAGGTGCATTTGTCTACCCCATGAATGATCCCTCAATGAAAAAGTGGAGGAGATTTTTCATCAATGAGGCCAGCCTTGCTGCAACCTTTATGCCTCTCCCCTAAACAAGTGCAGTAACTACTTTGCCCTAATTTCTCCACAGGGGAAGTCACACACTACGATTGGCCTCCTGGCCTTCTCTATGCTTATCCACCAATTCCACAGATTCTAAAATTTCTGCAGAAAGCTGCTAGATCGAACAGCAAATAATCCTCATTGCACCCTATTGGCCTCAACAAATTTGGTTTCCCATCCTTTGGCCTCACCTAGTTCAACCACTGTGGAACCTAAATCGGACTCCAGACCTTCTGTCTCACCAGACAGTTAATGACATATCCAGACATTCCAAACCTCAAGCTGACTGCTTGGTTTCTCCAATTCTGTTAATAGCCAGACAATCCATGCTCTCTTCACCTGTTCATTGTATAATTTTATTGTCTAATAAGCCCTCAATAACAAGACAATTATCCTTGGCGACGTAAACAAACTGGCTAGATTTCTCAGGTCATTCAACATCATCTAATATCAACCTCAACAAAAAGGCAGAAGAATGTTCCATTTAAGCTTGCTCAGCAAAATCACAACAATAACGAAGAGATGAGCGATGCACCACACCATAAAACGTATCTCAATGATTTATTCAGGGCCGTATCTCAACAAGACAAAAAACAACAAACAACGGATTAGCGCTTTCAGCTATCAAAGCCTTCTTCAGATCCACATTCAAAAGCCACATCTCAATCTAATATGAAGCATATAGCAGCCAATGACAAAAAACATGTAAACAAGCTGCTTTTCTCTAACCAGTACAAGTGCTTATACAAGCACTTCATCATCCAATGTGTTTCGTTATTCTAATTAGCTTTGACTAGCAAGTTAAGATGGAAAATGTAAATTAGACTTCGCTTTCTCAAACATCATTGGTCTCAGCTAGCAAATGAAAGCAGAAATGTAAATCAGACTTTACTTGCTTAAAAATCATTGGTTTACTTTAAATATTAGACAAAACCTAGCTTTAACTAGCAAGTTAGGATGGAAAATGTAAATTAAACGTCACTTTCTCAAACATCATTGGTCTGGGCTAGCAAATGAAAGCAGAAATGTAAATCAGACTTTGCTTGCTTAGAAATCAATGATTTGTGTGAGGATACTGAAAGCGCTAATCTGTTGTTTGTTTTTTGTTTTGTTGAGATACAGCTCTGAATAAATCGTTGAAATATGTTTTATGGTGTGGTGCATCGCTCATCTCTTAGTTACTAATATCAACCTCTTCAACTTCACACAGCTAATAACATATACAACTAGATCTAACAGAAATAAAGACAGTGGCTCAATTCTCGACTGGATACTGGTCTCTGCCCCAAATAAATTTTCAGCAGCAGGCACACTTCCTTGCAGCATTAGTGACAATCTACCAGCCTATGTACTATGTAAAACCAACACAGTACCTTCCCAACACCAATACAAACAAACTAGAAATCTAAGTAACTTTAATTCTAAAACTCTTAAAAAAACCCTGAGAAACAACAACTGGGATCTACTAAAAGTACTGCCCCTTGATGAGGCTGTTAAGCTCTAATGCCACATTCCTCAACACCTTAAACAAACTAACCCCATTAAGATAAAAAAAAAGAGAGAGTAAAAACTAAGCATGCCATATGGCTCTCTAGAGCTACCAAGCAAATCATGATTGCCAGAGACAAAATATGGAAAAAATGGCTAAAGTACACGAATTCCAATAATCTCCTACAATTTAGATGGCTCTATAATCAAGCAAAGCATCTAGTCATTAATGACAGAAAATATTATTCAAACCTCCAAAAAATAAACAAAATCCAAAGAAATTTTGGAACTCTATCTCATCACTAATTAACCCTGGCACAAAAAACAACCCCTGCCCACTCCCTGACAAAACACCCGGAAAAGTAGCCACCCTCTTCAACTCGCATTTCATTGACACAGTAGCTAAACTTACCACTACCTTTCCCCAAACTAACACTAATACCAACTCCCATCCACTGTCACCTCCTTCACAAGATACCACAACCCCCTCCCTACCCACCTTTCCCTGCTCCCCATACCTATCGCTATTATAACTAAACTTCTCCTAAAATTTAAACCTGGCTCCAGTGCCCCAGACAACTTACCCCCAGAATACCTCCAAATGTCATCGAGATCCATTGCCTATCCTATCAGCATACTTCTCAACACATCCTTCAGTGTCCTATGCCCGCACCATCTGGAAAAAAGCATATATACTTCCTCTCCACAAAGGTGGCAACAATACTGATATTTCTAATTTCCGACCCATCACTATTCTCTCCCCCATCTCTAAAATCCTGGAAAAATGTATCCACTATCAACTTCCAAACTTTCTACTACTAAAACAACTCCTCTCCTCAACTCAACATGGGCTTAGGCCAGGTCATAGCACAACTACAGCTCTTATTTCTTTTATGGACATAGTCAGTCAAGACAGAAACAATGGTTTCCACCCTCTAATCCTCAGTAAACTCTTCAGTCTAGGTATCTCCCCTCCCCCAGTTTGCTAACTATTTAAAACATAGACACTCTAATAAGTGGCTGAACTCTTTCTTTCCAATTCTTGTGTCCTCCACGGGTGTTCCCCAGGGCTCCATCTTAGGACCCCTTCTTTTCAGTATTTTTATAAATGATTTTCACTCACTCTTAAAAACGGATCTGTTGTGCAATATGCAGACAATTAAACAATTATTTACTCTGCTAAAGCAACAACAGAACTTCTGAAAATAACACAGAATGCCTTCACAGCTACTGAAACGTGGATGGCCAATAATCATCTAGCCCTAAACCCCAACAAAACCAAATTGCTACTATTTACTCTTAATAAAAAACTCCCTGTTAACAAGACAGCTTTCATTATTCATTCTCAAAGCAACAGTACTACAGAGGTTGCCTCCTACACTAAATTACTTGGCGCTATTCTAGATGAAAATCTGACATTTGACCTCCATATCCACTATAATATCAAAAAAACAAACCAAAAATTAGGCACCCTCTAGAAACAAATACTTTCTAAACTGCGCTAAAAGTATACTCTTGCCTTAACCTGTCTCCTACCTTCTCTCCTGTACGGTGCTCCTCTCCTTACCAATATCCAGTCCTCCCTAAAATCCAAGCTTGAGTCCTGTTACAATAAGGTCGCCAAATATGCAACCAATGCAAAATACTCGTGCCATCACTGCATCTCCCTACAACTGTTTAACTGGCTCGAACTTCCACATTATCTAACCTACCTAGAACTAATCACAGCACACAAAATCATTTACAAACCCACTGACTGCCCAGCCCTTTCTTCTATCTTAACCTGCTACCACCCAAACAGGTCACTCACATCCAAAAATCAACTTCTCCTGCAAGGAGACAAACCAAAACTCCCAGCTGGTGACACACTCTATTCTTTTTCCATTGCCAAGCTATGGAATTCTCTTCCAACATCTATCAGAACTTCCAGCAATATTCCCTCCTTCAAAAGCTCTCTGTGGCAACACCTCTTCACCCTATGGCAATGTGGATGCCTCAGTTCTCATCCATCCATAACCTGATTCCTCACTATGTCATACTCACCTTAATTTACATCCTCACCCCTCAAATCTTCCTTTATCACTACTTAAACATGTATAAGTTATCTAACTATGCCTTTCTATCAGGTTATTAATCAATTCACACTGCCTGGCACTACTGTGCTGGCTGATATTCTTAGTGCATCTTGCAAATATTTCTATATGCCTGCTTTCATCACCTTACATCTCTAAATGTATAATAATATTTAATGCTTTATTTGGTGTATATCTCAAACTATATTAATCTGTACATATATGTTTACATGCATCCTATTCTGTTTTTGTACAACACTGCCTGTATCTACTAACTGTTTTGAATTTTATGTACTATTATACCAACTGTTTTACGGAGCTTTTCTCCCTGGGCCTACACTGAAAATGGGCTCTTTTGGCCCAGTGGACTTTCCCAGTAACCAAATGCCAATAAATAAAAACATATTCCAGTAAATGGAAAAGGTTCATTACTTGGGCACAACACCACAATTTTGATCCCTTTTCAGCCCCTATCAACTGCATTCTGGACTTTTTATAGCACATAACAGTGCTAGTTATTCAACCATTAAAGTGCAACTAGCAGCAATTTCCAATTATCACACTGGATTTAATGACTCCTCTATACTTTCTCACAAGTTGAGCAAGGCTTTCTTAAAAGGTACTCTCCTAAGGCCTCCTTTTAAAGACCCTACTCCTCCATGGGATTTAAATCTGATTCTGCAGTCTCTCACACAATCCCTTTTTGGGCCAGTGACTACATGTGACCTAAAATATCTTACATGGAAAACAATTTTCTTGGTTGCCATTACTTCCGCAAGAAGAATTTCTGAGATTCAAGCATTATCCTCTAAACTCCCTACTTAATTTTCCATAAGAGAGTGACCTTGTGTACTAATCTGTTCTTTCTGCCAAAGGTGGTGTTAGGCTTTTACTTGCACAGGACCAAGAAAATCAGAAAAGCTGACCAATTGTTTATCTCATTTTCTGAACCAACTTTGGGTAAACCAGTTTCTAAGATTACATTACCAAAGTGGTTGCCAAACTGCATATCTTTCATTTAAACTAAACTTGGAATTACTCTTCCACATTCCTTGAAAGCACGCTCCACTAGATCCATAGCTATTTTTGCAGCTTTTCAATCAAGAATGTCCATGGATGATGTATGTACAGCAGCAGCTTGAGCTACTCCCCATATCCTTGTCACTCATTACAAGTTGGAACTTGTTTCCAGGGGTAGGGCATGCTTTTGTTCTATTGTGCTCAGGGATATCCTTCCTTGCGTCCACCCAGGAAACAGGTAGCTAGGGACTCTGTCCAAATTGTTGAGGGTAGAATGAAAACTGACATCAGATAAAGAAATCATGTACTCACCATAACATTCCATCTGTGTTGTTTGTCTTCATTCTTCCTCAACTCCCATCCCACCAATCCCCATTCAAAGACTTCCAGAGGAATGAATGTTTACTGGATTCCTATGTACTTGTTTTTTTAACTTATAACTCATAGCTATAGGTTTTCCATTAAACTCTTTCATCTTTTATTCTCTACTAAGCAGCAAACAAGATCTGCAGTATATGGGGAAGTGTACTGCAGGTAAGAGAGAAGCTCGAGAGATTTTGTTGCAGAGAGCTTTAGCAACAGCTGAATTGGATCCAAACCCAATTGTTGAGGAAGAATGAAAATGAATAACATAGATGGAATGTTATGGTGAGTACATAACTTCCTTTTACCTGCATTTTATCTGTAGTCTAGCACAAAAAGAAGTATGACTGCACACCCTGTTGTCATACTGCACACGGAGCACTCAAAGCTTTTCCTTTTTAATGAAAGACTGTTGTAGTGGTCTGACTTACTGAACTTCACTTCAGTTTAGCTGACTCAAAGTACAGTTTTGTCCGTGCCAGGCTTCACAATAACATATTTATTTAGTGCAAGTTTATGGGGTTCCTAAGCAGAGAACCAAATCAATCCTGTGCCTGGGTGAATTTATAAAACCTTAGACTTAAGCAATTTAGATAAAGCTATAAAAACTCAAGTCTCAGGTCTCCAAGATGTATCCCAGTGTTCTGGCACTAAGTTATGTCCCTTAGACCTGATTTCAGTAGTGAAGAGACATACAGTGAAACATTTTGTTTCTATTCTACATCTTGTATGTCATGAAAATTCAGTATTTGTGAACCTAATTTTTTCTAATTCAGTTACTAGGATATGGCACACTTGAGAATTTTTCTTTAGTTCTTTTAATTTTAAAATTATTTCATCTGCCCAGGATAGATATGCATGCTCTCACAAAGCATACGAGCTGTGTTAAAACAGTGCCTTGGGCTACTTTGGATATTGCTAGTATCACAGTGACCACGGCTGCACATTAAATAACAGCTTCATTTCATCCATCCCAGTATGTAAACAAACTCAGAAAACAGAGCCAGTGAATGTGTCTTTTTGGGTAAATTTCAGTTACTGATTAGCAAGTACTCTGCCTGGATGCCAGCAAAGAAGAAATTTAGAGAACCAAAAGATGAAGAGAATACATTGGGTGGGAAGAATCTTGCAGCTGTTCAGCAAAAAGCAGTTCAAGCTTCAGCTTTGGTGAAAAACATGACTGCTACAATGGAGCTTAAGAAAATTCTGGGCGAAATAATCAGCTTTCAGCAGGGAATATTATTTACAGGCGCGGACAGGAATTTGATATGCAACAGTGAGGCTGTATCTGGGGGCCTGTCAGGGAAAAGATAACAAGGGGTAGATTTTTGAAGAAAGTTATGAAAATATTTGGTAAGGAAGATGTGGATTCAATAGTAGGAGCTCGGAGAGAATTTACACAATTCTTCCAGGGTACAAAAACTGGGCTAGGCTAGACAGATATTATATTTTACAGCAACATGTGCATTTAACTGAGAGGTCTGATACGCATCCAATAACTATTTCAGATCATACACCAATCATAACTAAAATAAAAATGCAGGGTAATGAAATAAAAGTGAGAAACTGGAGCTTCCACACCTATCTGTTAAACAGAGGAACTTAAGGAATGGGTAGTGGAAATTATTCAGGAATTATTAAAGAAGACAGAAATTTCTCCAGAAAACATAGCTAGGGAATGGGAAAAAATGAAAGTGGAGTTTAAACAATGGGTAGAAATAAAAGAAAAAGGCCATAGTTAAGAAATAAGAATTATTTAGACGGACTGGCGAAGGTTAAAGTAATGCAGAACAAAGGGGATCTCACAGAAGAGGAGGCACAACAGCAGAGTGCTAAAGAGAAAATAAGGGACTACCTGGATAATAAGCACGACTTTAAAAAGACTGTTGTTAAGCAACTGATTTTCAATAAAAATGGCAGATCACAAAAGCTTTTAGCACAAAGTAAAAAGGGTTGCTACCAAGCTTAGTGATTCTATAAAAAGGGAAATGACCAGAATTTCTGTAGAAGTATTAAAATATTTGAGAAATCCTATGAAAATCTGTACTAAAGCAGGGAAATGTAGAAATCAAGAAAATGTATAAATGGAAATGTTTATGGAAGAATTAAGTATGCCAAGGCTAGATGTAAATGAAGCTCAATTATTAACAGTTAGGATAGGAAGAAATGGGATAAAAAATGATGTATAAGCAATTTACTGGAGAAAACTGTCAGAAGAACTACTGTATTGTGAGCAAATAATTAGACAGAAAGGTAATAGAATGGGAAGAGGGCAAGAATACATTTGGACTGCAGGCTAGAGACTGCCTTAACTATCAAGGATTGAGATCAGAGTTATAGGCAAACAGAAAGGAATAGGGGGATCCTAATTAAAAGACCAGCACTGGTAGAGCTTTTATTAGAATCTACAAAAACTGCTGTTGTTAAAAAAGGGATAATTATTAAGGCATATAAAAAGCTACAGGAATCACTCAGAGGAGGTTACTAAAGATTGGGAAGAGAGATTGGATAAGCAATTCACAAAGACACAATGGCAAGATATATATATACATATGGCTGCCAAATATGTAACAAAGTCTAAAAGGTTTACGATTTTTGCTTGAAGTGCTTGCATAGTTTTTTTTTTTTTACCCAATTAGACCCCAAATTAATTTTTTCTGTTGAAGACTGCAAATGTTGGCGGTGTAATGGAGAAAAAAAGAGGTAACTGGGAAGATATTTTCTGGGGTTGTGTAGTGAGTTAGCAGACTTTAAGAATTCCCTGCATACTATCTGTCAGAAAAACTGAGTGAGTAAATTGGTATGACTAAGGGAATGATTTTTGTTTTAGCTGTGATACCAAATTGGAATTGCCTACACATAGTAAGGCCTTGCTGTGTTCAATTTTGGTGGCTGCCAAACAAGCAATTACTAGAAAATGGAAATAAAATTTTAAACCAACTATACTAGAAGTAGTAAATATAGTAACAGAGATAAAAGAACTGGAAGTGGGATTGTTAGAAAAGGGTAGAAACAAATTACATAGACAAAAATGAGAATTGTGGGAACAATATATGCAGAATAATGTTTTGGAGGAGGAATGAGGTTTAAAGGATGACAGGAACTGAATGAACTATGTAATATTTGATTAACAATGACTGTACGTAACATTATTTGTGATGTATAATGTTTGCAACTGAAAATCTGTCGTTTATATAAAGGTATAACTGCCTATGTCATACAAGTGATAATTCAATAAAGATGATTCCTTTTTTTTTTTTTTTTTTTAAGAAAGAAAAATGCCAGTATCACAGTCAACAGAATATGTAAATTCAGCCCGCCTAACTCTGTGGTTGAAGACAGTTGCAACCTTTCAGAGGAGGCTTGGGGAGAAAAGCTTTATTTGCTTAAATTGCATTATACTAAGTTCCAGTAAACAGAGAATAATTACATTTCTATTTACACTTATGCAGAAATAGTAGTTACATTCATATATCCTAAGATTTTACAGAGGTGGAAGTTATTAAAGAGAAAGCACACATGCAAGTTAGTGGATTGTACAGGCAGCAGTTATGTACAAAAATAGTTTTGTCATTACAGTAAGAGGTTGAGAACATTATGTTTAAGGACAGTATCGTAAAGTGAACACAAAGCTTTAGCCTTGTGGCGAGAATGTACAAGACCAGTATTGGTTAAGATGTTGTTTAAGCAGTGGTTTAAAACTATTGAGTTTGTCGAAGAGTTTATTTGTGTGAGGATACTATTCCAGAGTTTAGCGACGTACTGGGAGTAGAGCGACTCACAAGTAATAGGAATTTGTTACTAGAATGAAGGTCCCTTGTTGGACAGTAGGGTAATAATAAGTTTTGTAGTGCAGGGCATTTTTCTGGATGATGAACGAGTTTGTGTGCTGTAGTTAGTTGTGAATACGTTAGGTGCCCTTTATACAATCAGTGTATTCCTTATAGATACTGCAAGAAAAACTATAGCCACCACCTTCTTACTGCCGACTCTTATACTTTGCTTATATCCTAACAAACCTAAGCAATACACAACAAAAGAAACTTGCTTCTTGCTTCAGTAAAATAGCTAAATTTGCCACCTGTATCCCTCATAGGACCCACCATTGTCATAGCCTAAAGCACCTGATTTAGGTGATTTCAGCAGAGACCCGGGGAGAAAAGCTCCACATACATGACAATCATAAAAATACAAAGTGCAAAAATACAACAGCTCCACATACATGATAAAAATACAAAAGTCAGAGATGAGTACAAATTAATACAGCAAACAAACAATACAGCAAACAATATTCTATCATGGCACAGTATGATGAGAAGTTACAGAAGTGTAAAATATATTGAGTGTACAGTAGTAAAGCAGAAAATGTAATGTATTTGAGTAAGAAGGTGCAGTAATACTATATACAGTTATATACAATCATTTAAAAATACAGTTTTTATTGTAGTTTTTTTTATATGTGTTTGACCTTTGAGTAGTGCCAGAGGAAGATTTATCTGAATGGTGGTAGTACGGCTAGCCATGGGCAGTACAGGTACAGTAGGCTAGCCATGGGCAGTACAGGTACAGTGCCAGATGAGACTAAGGTGGGCTTTTAATTGAGTTCTTAAGGTGGGACTGCTTTTTGCAATCTGATATCTGGTGGAAGAGAATTCCAGATTTTAGCATCTGTGTAGCAGTAGTCAGATTATCCAGCACTGTGTCTACACTTAGCTACTTCAAGAAGGGCTTTATTTGTTAGAGTGAGGAAAAACAGTAAAATAATCTGACTTAGGGGCATCTTACTTAACTTGGGTTTTATCTTTGCTGTAAATTAAGATAAAAAAATGTTAGGAGGGTAGTGGATTGGTTGTAGAAATCCAATTTGATAGTTATAGGAGGCAAGGATAAGACAATTAGAGAGAGTTTTGGGTGGTAAACTAGAATGGGTGTTACTACTGGAAGTAATTGCATTTACTGTTTTCCTTCTGGAAGGAACTGATAGTATTGATTAGAGTAATATGTGGGTGGTGCTATGGAAGTATAAATGTAGAGTAAAAGGGGGTAGGATTTGGGGGAAGGATAGGGGAGCAGAGTGAGCCCGAGCGTTAATGAGGGCGAATGAAACATGGTGAATAATTGTCAAGAGAGAGAGAAAACAATCAGTGACAACATAAACAGCCACAAATCTGCTAACAGATAAGTAAAAGAACAATGCAGTTTAAAAGGCTCCCATTCTACTAAATGAATGTCTTGATTTTGTTGTTCTAGGACATAGTTTTAATATAAAAGTTAATCCAATATCACTTACATATGACTAATGGTGATAACAGTAAAAAACTGCAACTGTTGAATAACTGTGTAATGTAAGGACGTTTTTATGGACTTTAAAATGCAAAGTCCAAAAATCTACCTCAACCCCCACAAACTACCAAAACAATGAGAAAAAGAAAGCCAGAACGCAGTACTTCAGCTCTGGAAAAATACTGGTTGAGAACTCAAAAGTGGTTACTTTGGTGACAGTGGACTGCTAAAAACAATGACCTGAGCACAGTTAAGGAGAAAGTACCAATGGGACTGCTGTGATCTAAGGAAATGGAGCCATTATACTGGGAAAAGTTCTTTGTTTTAGTGCCATAATATTTATACTTCCCATACAAAAATATCCCACAAGCTGGTGTTCAAACTGCTAACTTCACTGTTACATACATATCCATTTGCTTGCAGGGACACTTCTATAGAGAAATAAAAACACTAAAGAGACAGTTAAGTGCACTGAGTCGATGTTGGCTACGTACAAATACTAGCTCAGGGCTGAAAATGGTTTAATAACTGTCTCAGGTAAGCAGAAAAAAAGAAGGGAAGGGGGGAGACCAAGGTGGACTTCCTTGAAGGCACTCAGTTCCACTAAAGAAAGACAGGAGGATATAAATAATGGGAGTAACAAGTCTGGAAGTAGTGAAGAAAAATATAAGAAAAAGAAATAGTTTGAGTAGTAGGAGTAAATGTCAGTGTCTGTTAGGAAGGAGAGAGTAAAAGCTAACCAGCAGGATTTCAGTGGAGGATGACTTACAGACTATAAGGCTATTGCTTGCAAAATAGGACATTGAAGCACTTGTCTTCAGACTAGTCACTATGCAGGCCAAAATACACATAGAAGACTGGCTGTCCCTAACACTTACTTAAAGCACAAAGGCAGAGGTGGTACACAGTCTGTCTTAATTAAATGGTGGTTGGATTGAATGGACTCAGACCGCCTATTTGGATAAGCCTGCTGTGTGCAAAAAAAGAAGTTATGTACTCACCATAACGTTCCATGTGAGTTGCCCATCTCGCCTTCATTCTGTACTTGTGGGTTTTGAACCAATCCTTGGTTCCGACTCGCCCGTTTACAAAAGCTTGAGGTCTCCAACTAGCTTGTGGCTTACTCCCTATCCCATGATGCTCTAGTGCATTCCCCAGATCTTGTTTGCTGGTACACTAATAGTATGAGACTTCCCTATTTTTTATAAGCCAAGAAGAGCGTCAGAGAGCATCAGATGCCAAATAGTAACCTCTCGGTCCTTCTGGAGCCAACGGCTAGGGGTAGGGGGGGACATAAGAATGAAGGCGAGATGGACAACTCACATGGAACATTATGGTCAGTACACAACATCTTTAGGTGAAGTTGTCCTATCTCGCCTTCATTCTGTACTTGTGGGACAACGTTCCTAGCACCATTTTTCTTGGGTGGCTCATGAGAGAAAATTCTTCAGAACACTTGACCCAAAAGAGGCCCTTGTCCCTGGAGGCCAAATCCACTTTGTAATGAGTGATAAAGGTATGAGGCCTTGCCCACATTACTGCTGCACAAATGGTATCAATTGATAACTTTGCAAGAAATGCAAAAGAGGTCGAAACAGCCCTAGCAGAATGAGCTCTTATTTTGTGTGGCACTTGTTTGTTTACTGACTGATAAGCGAATAAGATGCAGTCTGACAACCATCTGGAAAGAGTAGTTTTTGCTAGGGAAGCACCTTTTTGCAATCTGAAAAGGATAGAAAGAATTGGTCAGTCTTTCTAAAGTCTTTTGTTCTGTGTAAAGAGAAATATAATTGTCTATGCACATCAAGTTGGTGTAACATATATTCTGTATTATTGCCATACTTGGGGGAAAAAACTGGCAAGTCTACAGACTGATTTAAGTTGGATTCTGAACGTACTTTTGGTAAAAAAGATGGGTTTGTACGAGGTGAGACTGTCATTGTGGAACAGCACATACGGGGGTTTGATAGATAATGCCAGCAACTCCGAAACCCTCTTAGCTGAAGTGATACCCACTAGGAAAATAGTCTTCCAGGTAAAGAACTTTAAGCCAAAGGATGATGCAGGTTCAAAGGTGGGAAGAATTATACAGGATAACACAAAATTTAGGTTCCATGGTAGTAGAGATGGTTTAATGGGTGGTCTCAACAGGTTAGTGCCTTTCAAGAAAGCTTTAGAAAGTGTGTGGGACATAATATTTGGTCCTTCATCTCCAACATGAAAATTTGAGATTGCTGCCAATTGTACTCGAACAGTAGCTGCAGCTGCTCCATCATTAAAAAGCTTTGCTAAGAATTCCAGAATGGAAGATATAGGGGTCAAAAAGGGTCAATATGATTATCTAAGGCCCAGGAGGAAAATCTTTTCCATTTGCTGAGATATAATCTTCTCATAGACATCTTGTGAGAAGAAATCAGGATATGTTGCACTGCAGGTAAAACATTATGTAGCCTGGCTATGTTTGGAATTGGAGCAGCCAAGCTGTCAACTTGGGGTCTGAAGAGATGGATGCAGCGCTCCCGATGGATGCATCAGAAGATCCGGCACTGGGTCCAGAATCCAAGGCTCCTCCTGAAGATGAGGCTGCAAGAAGGGGAACCAAATTTGACAAGGTCAGTAAAGGGCTACATATATTAAGGTCCTTCCAAATGCACTGGCTTTCTGAATAGCTTTGGGAGTCAATGGAAAATGAGGGAAGGCGTAGAGAAGACCTGGGGCCAATCATGCACAAGTGCATCCCTTGGGGTTCCCCCAGAGGGGGGATCAGGGCAAAATAGCTGCTGCATTTCCCATTCATGGGCATGGCAAAAAGATCTCAGCAAGGCTGGCCTCATTTTTGGAAAATCATTTCCGCTACTTCTTGTTTCACGGACCACTCGTGGGGCATCAAGATTGCTCTGCTGAGCCTGTCTGGTATCACGTTGGGTTGCTACTCGAAAGCATTGGGAGGAAGTTGCCTACTGCCATATTCTTGGGGCCTCTCAACAAAGGGGGTAAGATCTGGTTCCTCCTTGTTTGTTTATATACCATACCACTGACATATTATCCATTTGTATTGCAATCATTCCTATTGGAAGAGAGTCTTGGAATGTCTGCAACTCCAGCTGCACCACTCTCATCTGTAGGACACTGATGTGCAAGTGGGCCTCCTGATCCTGCCAAGTGCCTTGGACTGTTCATCCCTGATACTCCCCCCCCCCACACACACACACACACACACACACACACATACACACACACACACCCTATCTGGGAAGCATCCGTGGTGACTGTGGCTAGTGGTGATGGGAGAACAAAGGGTCAGCCTAAAGTCACTTGATCAGAATGAAGCCACCAACGAAGGTCTCTCCTGCAAGGTTCTGTTAATATAATCTGGTGTGACACGAAGTTCCTGCATGAACCACTGGGTGAACAGAAGCCACTGTAGAATTCTCATGTGCAGCCGCGCTAAGAGAATTACGTTTATAGCTGCTGTCATGGTGCCTAGTACTTGTAGAACAGTCTTCGCTTGAGTTTTTGTTTTGAAAAGAAGGTGTATAACCTGTACCCGAAGGGCTTGCACTCTCTCTGGTGGAAGCTTGACAATCAATTTTGTAGTGTCTAAGTCTGCGGCTATAAAAGCGATATGTTGACATGGCAATAAGGCAGATTTATCATAGTTTATTGTGATCCCTAAACAAGCGCAAAATTTCTATGTGGTATCCCTTGCTTCTGTTAGTAGATGCTTGGTGATGGCGGTTAGGAGCCAGTCATCTAGGTAAGGAAACACTCAGAATCCTAAATGTCTTAGGTGAGCCATAACTACTGCCATGCATTTGGTGAACACTCTGGGGGCTGCAGTGAGACCAAAGGGCAGAGCTCAGAATTGGTAGTGACCGGCTCCCAGCCAAAAGCACACATGACTCCTTGTTGGCCTGTCCATTTTTATGTGGTAGTACGCATCCTGGAGGTCTACAGAGCACATCCAACTGTCTTTTCCCAGAAAGGGAAGTGTCAACTGCAGTGTAACCATCCGGAACTTTGTCTTTTTTACAGATATGTTCAGTCTACTAAGATCCAGTATGGGTCTCCAGTCCCCTGTTTTCTTTGAAACTAAAAAGAACCTTGAGTAAGTCCCGGCTCCTATTTGGTTTGCGGGGACTGGTTGGATGACTTTCTTTTCTAGCAACTTCTGTATTTCTAAGGTTGCTCATTTCCTGTGACTGGGTGGAACATCCAGAATATTTTTTATGTGTGGGTCGGGAATAGAAAAGGGTACAGAGTAACCTCTAGATATGATGTTTTGTACCCACTTGTCTTTTTTGTTATTTTTAGCCAGGCATCTTGGTACAAAGATAAGCGACCCCCAACGGCCACCAGAGAGGGACAGATGAGCCTTCTTTCAGGAGCGCTGAAAGGGCTTACCAAAGAAGTATTCTCTGTTGCCCTGGTTCTAAGGACCCCCTCTGCCACATGGCCGGCATTTTCTATTACTGCTTCCCTGGGGGAAGGCTCACTACGTGTGCCTTGAAAAACATGCTGGGATTTTCAAAACCACATTCTCCTCCCTTTTGACCTTTAGGATAAGGTCTAGAAGGTGTGGAAAAACAGACTCCGACAGAAAAGAGAGTTTTCCCTTCCTGTTCACACCTGGTTAGTGTCTCTTTGACTTTAGGCCTGAACAAGGACGAGTCATTGAAGGGGGGATTAAAGGATGACTTGAAGGGTTCCACAAAGTTACACAAGCACATCCAGGATCGTCTCCTAAGGGCAATTCCTGAACCCACTGCCCTACTCGTTCCATTAGCTGCATAAGAAACAAGCCTCATGGATGAGTTCACTACTGAATTTACGGTGGAGGATGAGTTCACTACTGAATTTACGGTGGAGGATGAGTTCACTACTGAATTTACGGTGGAGGAGGAGTTCACTACTGAATTTATGTTGGAGATCTGGGAGGACACTATCTGCTACCCCGGCAGCTACTGAACCCTGGAGAGCATCTCCAAGCTCCTTCAGGAGATCCTTCTGTAACCTGGTGAAATGCGTAAGATAATTCAGGAACCTGAGTGTAAAGGTCACTGAAGAAAACATGCACTTTCCATATCTGTCTATCGTATGCAACTTTGGGGGATGGACAGAAGTGGAAGTTTCTGACAACTCCTTTTTGGTGGCTCCCACCATCACCATAGCACCTACTGGGATACCTTTTGTCAGGAATGTTTTATTTTCAGGGGATGTAATAAATTTATTTGGCCTCCTGGGGGCAGGCTCCACTGAGTCTGGAGACTCCCACGCCTTTCTACAAACTAATTCCATAAATTCATCGAAAGGTGGAGACACCCAAGTGGCAGAAGGGAGATACCCAAAAGCCTTCAGGTAGACAGACTCCTTGTTAGAAAGAGTAATGGTCTTCCAGCCACCTCTCTGCTTAAGGAATTTCAGGATGTCTGCAAAACAGACATCCTCAGAGGGCGACTGTGGGGACCCTTGTGAGTCATCGAGGTCTGTGTCTGATGTGACAGACTCCTCTGGGGAGTCCAAATGCTTCCTCTTACATAATTGCTTGTGAGGGACACTTCAGAAGGGCATTCTGGAGAGGATTCAGAAGAGAAGTGTTCACCTACTAGGGTATCCTGAGGCCTTGGGTCTTCTCCATGTCTGTGTGGAACCAGTTTGAGCTGAGACTGACACCGGTGCCTTCAGGGGAAGAATGACTGGATCTGACAGTGGGGCTGCCCATGTGGACAGCACTATCCTCGTTGCTTTGAAAGCCACCCGTCCATGATCGGAGGAAGCCTCCAGTTCTGACGAACTAGAAAGCCTCCCCTGTACCAAGGGGTCGGCTCCAAGGATGATGTAGGAGCCGAACTTGCACGTGCCGAGGCCCCAAGAGGAAAGTTCAGATCCGAAAAACACTCAATCAGACTGTCCTCCCCGGACCCGACCAGTGAATGTTTGCCCCTAGACTCCTCAGATGACACTGAGGAAGTCGGAGCAGTTGGGGCCATAGATCCTGGAGCAGGTCTCAGCTCAGATGTTTCCACTACTATCTATTCCATGCATTCTGACTCAGAGACCTCAGTTTGGATCGGAGGAAGAATCGATGGTGAAAGGACAGGTCTGGTCAGCTCTGCAGCCCTCTGGGTCGGTTCTGACAAAAGTTTGGCTAGCTCATAAGTCTCCACACCACATGATCCACGTCATCATCAGAAATGCTACTGAAGGATCAACAGGAGGGACCTGGGGATCTTACAGACTGTAAAATGGGTGACCTTAGTGTCAGAGATACTGGCTCCCAATTCCAGGGACTGGCTCCAAGCTTGGATCAACGGCTCCAATGTAGAAGGAGCCGAGGTAGAGGGTCTTTCGGACAAGACAAATTTCAGTTCCGATAAGGTTATCTTCGGTAGTTTTTTTGATGGCTCTGATTGCTCCGAAGATGTAGAAGATGACCTTTCTAAAGTCTTATCCGATTTCTGTGAGGGAGAAGAAGAATTTTTTGCAGAACTCTGACCTTCTTCTAAGGCGTCTTGGAAAGAAGTTTTCAGTGACCCCTTTAAAATCAATTTGTTCTTTCTCTCCTGAAGAACCTTTGAACTAAAGGAGTGATAGACTGAACACTATTCTTGCAAATGTACTGCCCCCAGGCTGTATACGCATACAGTATAGCCATCTGTAAGTGACATTTTCTGAGTGCATTTTAAGCACTTTTTAAACCCCTAAGGTTTTGCCTCTTTCTTGCTTGGACATGGTAGCAAGAAGAACAACCAAAGCCCACTCACAATCACAGTCAAAAGAAAGGGAAGGACCCTCTAACTTAAGCGGGTTCAGTAGCTCTCTAAGTAAAATGAGCTAGCTTAGAAGAAAAAAATGTATCACGTCTAGACAGTATAAACAGCACACGATTTGCATTTTAACAGGGGTATGTACACTTTTTATATCCACTGTATGTACTGCAGGCAACTGAAAATAATAGCCTTGGGGGGCATAACTGCCCCTCATACAGTCTTCTTTATCAGAGTGGGAGTGCCTGATATTTATTTTTCAAAAGTTTTGTTTTACTGGTATTTCATAGAGAGTACTTTTATGGTCTGGGCAGGCACACTGAAAAGAAACTTGAGGTATTTTTAACAAGATTGAATTCTTGTACCAAATTTCTTAAATTTATAGCGAATGTGTCCAAACAGAGTATTTCATTTTTATATATGTGTGGGTTCAAATCCCAGTGTAGCCAATTTTTGAAAAATTATTGACAGTAATTCATTTAACATTGCATATCACATACCCTTTGTGTAGGGGAATACAGGATTTGAAGCAAAGTTGTTTCATAAACTAACATTTGTAAATTTATTTCTGGATCACTCCAGGTACCCTCATTACAGGTATATTAAAGATAATTTGACAAAGGGTCAGTTTATAAGATTTTTAAAATGGAATATAAATGGCTTAACATTTTTACAGGACATAGATGAGGTAGTCACTCTCTCCTTTGGATGGGGTTACCACAGAGAAATGGTAGAACTGTGATAGCAAGAGAAGTAATTGATTTATAGACATGTTAATTCCAGACCTGTATTCACGTATATGCTAGAATCGTCCAGAAATGTTAACCAAATTCATCATCTTCTTTCAACTGTTCCCATTAGGGGTTGCCACAGCAGATCATCTGTTTCCATTTCTTCCTGTCCTCTGCATCATGCTCTTTTACACCAACCGCCTGCATGTCCTCTCTCACCACATCCATAAACCTTATCTTAGGCCTTCCTCTTTTCCTCTTACCTGGCAGCTCCAACCTTAGCATCCTTTTCCCAATATACCCAGCATCCCTCCTCAGCACACATCCAAACCAACACAATCTCGCCTCTCTTGCTTTGTCTCCAAACTGTCCAACCTGAGCTGACCCTCTAATAAACTGATTCCTAATCCTGTCCATCCTAGTCACACCAGTGCAAATCTTAACATCTTTAACTCTGCCACATCCAACTCTGACTCCTGCCTTTTCGTCAATGCCACCGTCTCCAACCCATATAACATAGCTGGTCTCACTACCCTCTTGTAGACCTTCCCTTTCACTCTTACTGGTACCCGTCTGTCACAAATCACTCCTGACACTCTTCTCCACCCATTCCACCCTGCCTGTACTCTCTTCTTCACCTCTCTTCCACACATTCCATTACTATGACAGTTGATCCCAAGTACTTAAACTCATCCACCTTTACTAACTCTACTCCCTGCATCCTCAACATTCCTCTACCCTCCCTCACATTTATACACATATATTATGTTTTAGCCCTGCTGACCTTCATTTCTCTCCTCTCTAAAGCATATCTCCACTGCTCCAGGGTCTCCTCAACCTGGACCCTACTCTCACTACATATAAAAATGTCATCTGCACACATCATAGCCCACGGGGCCTCCTGTCTGATTTCATCTGTCAACCTGTTCATCACCACTGCAAATAAGAAAGGGCTCAAAGTTGATCCTTGCTGTAATCCCACCTCCACCTTAAACGTATCTGTCACTCCCACCGCAGTCCTCCCCAATGTCACACTACCCTTGTACATATCCTGTACCACTCTTACATACTTCTCTGCAGCTCCCGACTTCCTCATACAATACCACAACTCCTCTCTAGGCACCCTGTCATACGCTTTCTCTAAGTCCACAAAGACACAATGCAACTCCTTCTGACCTTCTCTATATTTCTCCAACAACACTCTCAGAGCAAATATTGCATCTGTAGTGCTCTTTCCTGGCATGAAACCATACTGCTGATCACTAATCATCACCTCCCTTCTTAACCTAGCTTCCACTACTATTTCCCATAACTTCAAGCTGTGACTGATCAATTTTATCCCTCTGTAGTTACTGCAGCTCTGCACATCACCCTTATTCTTAAAGATAGGTACCAAAACATTTTTTCTCCACTCCTCTGGCATCCTCTGACTTTCCAAAATTTCATTAAACAATCTGGTTAAAACTTCCACTGCCATTTCACCTAAGCACCTCCATGCTTCCACTGGTATGTCATCTGGGCCAACAGCTTTTCCATTCTTCATCCTCATCATAGCTGTCCTTACTTCCTCCTTGCTAATCTGTTTCACTTCCTGATTCACTATCCCCACATCATTCAACCTTCTCTCTCTCTCATTCTCTTAATTCATCAGCCCTTCAAAGTACTCTTTCCATCTACTCAACACACTCTCCTCACCTGTGAGTACATTTCCCTCACTATCCTTCATCACCCTTACTTGTTGCACATCTTTCTCAGCTCGGTCCCCCTGTCTAGCCAATCGGTACAGGTACTTTTCTCCCTCTTTAGTGTCCAATCTCTCATACAACTCTCCATATGCCTTATCCTTAGCCTTCGCCACCTCTCTCTTTGCCATACGTCCCATCTCCTTATACTCATGTCTACTTTCTTCATCTCTTTGACAATCTCACTTATTCTTTGCCAGCCTCTTCCTCTGTATGCTCTCCTGTACTTCCTCATTCCATGACCAGGTCTCCTTGTCCTCCTTCCTCTGTCCAGATGTCACACCAAGCACCTTTCTAGCAGTCTCCCTTACTAACTCTGCTGTAGTTACCCAGCTATTCGGTAACTCTTCACTGCCTCCCAGTGCCTGTCTTAACTCTTCCCTGAACTCAACCTCACAAATCACCCTTTTCTAACTTCCACCATTTAATCCTTGGCACTTGGATTGCTGTATATGATTGCACAGTAAAATACAGCAGTACTGACTAAGTATTTTTACAGTTTGCCATCCTTGGGTGGAAATGGAATTACAAAGTTCTTTTATAAGTGCATCAGGTGGGTACATATGACTGTGTAATAATGCTTTCTTTCTTTAATGACAAAATAAACAAAAATTACTTAGAAAAAAATTGTACCAAGTAACCAGATAAGCCTAAGACTCCATGGCTGGTTCACTAGTGCACTGTATACTTTACACATACATGGATGACTTGGGAATAAGATTTCTTTAGTTTACAATAGAGCCATGGCAAAACTACTGTGAAAGCAATCAGCAATGTGTAGAAATAAACATAAGTTTAATGGACTCCATTTGCAATTTTTGTAACTGAAGCAAAAGTAATACGAATACACAATGCAATGTGCTGCACTCTCTGCCTGACATGAACTAATTCTAAAATAATACGGTGCAAGGAGCAATGTCACAGATTACTTCCATTCTTCCTGAAATGAGACCAGATGTCTGTCTTTGAGATTTTTGTGTGCTACTATTTCAACATATACATTATTTTGCCATATAGTGAGGGATTCAATCTTGTGCTCGTTTGGTTTTACTTGTACACTGTTGCTTTCTCATATACTACAAACATAAAACAAATGTCTGTCTAAAGCAATCCATTCCAGAACTTAACTGCCAGTGTAAGTGGAAAAAAAATCCCTTATAAGTTGGTAATTGGTTTGGCGCAGAATATTAATGCTATGAGCTATAATGAGCCACTTCCTGTGGTACAGGGTTTGATTCCCATAGCTTTCATTTGCCTCTAATGCATGTGATGTTAAAGATTTACTTAACCAGACAGTGTTTTGGTGTAATTGTGAATTTGGGCTAGGTTCATTAATGGTCTCCTGGACTGCAGGCCTAGTAACCATCTATGAGCTTTTGATGAGTTATGTAAACAGCAGCAAGGAAAGAAATGTTTTTATAAGAGGAATTATTTTAACTAGGTAAGCTAACTAGTCATAAGTGCTTCTTTTCATAACTAAGATGTTATGGGCTTCTTAGCTGATATAAACGTTTTGCTCATTTGGAAAGAAAGACTGAAAGATTACAGCAGCATGTCTATGTATATGTGTTTGATGATGAGCTTTGTTTGCACTTTGCAGTTATGCCCATTTCCATTTAGTCCAATATTTTTGCTCTGCTAGTGCTACCATTCATAAATGCAAATAAATACAATTATTTTTGCTAAATTATGTGTCATTTTGACATTTCTGTTTTTTAGACTTGTGTTTCTGAGTAGTGGTATCCCACAATCCTGCTGGAATAGGCAGAGTTAGACTGTTAGGTATACAAATGCTATGTTAATTTAGCATGCAGATTTCTGACATGATGTTGCCCATTTTTCACGGGCCATTGTCCAGTTTTTTAGATATCTCTAGGTTGGGAGGTATGAAGTGGAGATATCAGAACTGCTGCATTTCTGGAAGTAATGTATCTCGGCATCATTTAGCAGACCTAACATCACTTCTTAGCTTCCAGGTTCGCATGTTGGTTATAGTTTAACTTGTGCGACAGAGTAACATACTGATCATTAAAACAAGTACAATTATAAATTAGCTCGCCTGCTATATCGTAAGGATAGTCATTTTGTTTTTTTCTCCCATGTGTAGTAGTTTACATTTCTTGGCACTGAATTCCACATTGTTTTGATTAGTCTATGCCAATGGTTTGTCAGCATAACATTGATCCTGGACATTTGCTACTAGCCTTGCTATTGTGGAATCATCAGCAAATGGAGATACCCTAGATTAGTAACCTCTAGAGAATGTTGACATAAATATTAAGAACAGCCAGGGCCTCAATGCTGACACTGTATTGATTTTACAATCCTGTGAGGGAACTCCTCCTATTTTCATCTGATATTTACTATTTCAGAACCACTTGTTAATCCAAGTAATACATTCATTAGTATCATGGATTCTCGTGGCTTCCAGTATAACTTTGCATGGTACAGTGCTGACTGCTTTTACTAAATCTAAAAAATACTACATCTGCCAGGAAACCCATATCAACTGCACTAATGATTTCTGAATAAAATTTAGTTAGATTAGTTAGGCAGAATCTTAGCTTTATGAGCCCATGCTGATGCATGACCATTTGGTGTTCAGGCTAATTTATTTTATGTAAACCATTAGATATCTCTCAAAAATTTTACTTAAGACTGATTGGTTTGCGGCAACTGGTATTCCCATTCTAACATTTTTGTAAATGGGTATAATTTGAGCATATGTGATCATCTCTAGTGTTTGCAAAAAGAGGGCTATCACAGGGTGTTACACTATCCTTAGTCCTAGTTATAAATTATCCATTCATGTTGTCAGGTTCTGGGGCTGAGTTCTTCCTTACCATGTTAGGGCATCCTTTGCCTACTGTTCCTTAATTTGTGAGAATGTGCCTACTGAGGGAAGCAATTTGTCACATTTTGGCTGTTGCTTGGAATAGGAGTAGTACTGGGAAAATTTGTTGGCAAATTCCTCAACAGTTTCCTCTATTACCAAAATTATTTTATCCTCCTTACCAGTTCTTTCTGTTGTAGTCCCTGATGTTTTTGTGAAAAGCATTTTTTACTTTCTGTAACAAAGTTAGCAACACTGTATTTGTATTCTCTTTTTCTATGTCTTACAGCGGTTTTAAAACTTTTCAACTTATTTTTGTATTAAGTTTTATTCCTTTCTGTTGGGACACTTTTTGTTTCCTCCAATAGTTAGTTTTAGTCTTAACTAGTTTGTATAGTGACCTATTCCACCAAGGTGCTGTGCTATTTCTCTTAGCCAATGCAGTAGTCTTTGTTGAGGTGTATTTGTCAGTCAAGTCATGGAGTTTTCCATAAAACAGCTTCTAGTTCTCATCTACACTGTTAGCACTGAATTGATATTTCATTTTCCAGTTCTAGTCAGACAGTTCTTGATTAATTTTTTCATAGTTACTCGAGTAGACCTTTTCTGTGATTCCTTTTGGATGTTTGGGCAGAAGTTGCAAGGGGGGAGTACCCTAAAAAAGGTCATATTATGATTTGAATTACCCAATTTCCTTTAACCTGTAGACGATGAACTTAATGCCAGATATGATGTTGTGTTTACACTAGTTGGGAGTGTTATCTGTCCTGTCAGCAACAGCGCATTGAATATATATCAGTAATAAGGGAATTTCTAGTTATTTGATATGCAAGTATCCCAACAGATAGAGGGTAAGATTAATCTCCTGCTATCATCCCATAAATGTTTTCCACAATGTTCCTCAAATTTGTTCAAAAATTTGTAGAAGCTATCTTATGTTGTTTGGGACTTGTGTAAAGACTTGTGACCCTCAGTGGTATATTGTTTATCATAACCAATACTGATGTAATTTCTGCATCAAGAAAGTACTTTTCAAAGGATTCTAGGTTCTTCTGTAAAGTTATGATACTCCACAAACCCTTTTTAGTTCCAGGGCTTTATTAGTGCTAATGAACCAGGTTTCTGTAAATATCACAAAGTCATGTTCTAAGAACCTGATACCTTCCAATAGGTTCAAAACTTAAGCTCTTGCCTTCATTCTGTACTTGTGGGTTTGGAACCAATCCCCGGTTATGCCTCGGCCGTTTACAAAGCTCAAGGTCTCCAACTAGCTCGTGGCTTACTCCCTATCCCATGATGCTCTAGTGCATTCCCCAGATCTCGTTTGCCAGTGAAAAAGGATGAGGTGATTCATCTAACTCTGGCAAAACACTTCATTTTATAATCCTAATATTCTTCTAAAATTTTACACTCCTAGATAAATAATATTTACCTTTCTTATATATAGATATATAGATAGTGGTGATTTAGTGAACGCTTATTTAGAAAGAGTCTTTTTCTCTACCTTTAGCATGTTGTTGTATCCTGGCTGTTATATTAGGCCTAAATTGTTTCCCTATCCCTTATAGAGTGTGAAAATGTATCCTACTAGGCTCGTTTGTTGAGCAGTTAAGTTTTGATTGCTTGTGTTGTTATATTCTGGCCGTTATATTAGGCCTAAATTGTTTCCCTATCCTTCTAGCCTCATTTGTTGATGAGCAGTTAAGTTTGATTGCTGTGAATAGTTAGTTATAGGATACCTTTTTTCTTCTAAAAATATGTGTATATATATATATATATATATATATATATATATATATATATATATATATATATACACACACACACACACAAACACGCACACATATATATATATATATATATATATATCTATATCTATATACACACACACACACACACACACATATTGTGCAGTGTGACTACTTTTTCTGCAGTAAAACTTTGAATAGTGTTTGTTTGTCTTCATTACCATCAAACATCCTTCCTTATCTGCCTTCATTAATCTCATGTGCTTCTCAGGAGCTGGAAGAGCCAGGAGGTGGAAAGGAGCAGCATTTTCAGCAAACTCATTCTGGGACATAAAGGAATGACTTCTGCCTGCAACCTGGCACTTTCCTGGTAATGGGAAGTTAGTGTGTGCGTAACTGCAAAACAGGCTGCTGACAAAATCTGGCATTACAAAGGCTTCCAAGTTGGCTGTGCACTAACAGCTTACAAGTTCAGCTCGTTCAGTGCTAAAACAGAATCTCAGAAAAGAGAGCCAGTGAATTTGTCTTTTCAGGTAAATTTCAGTTACTAGCTAGTAAGTGCACCGCCTGAATGCAGGCAAAGAAGAAACTTAAGATTACCTGAAAGAAAATTAACTACAAAAGATGAAGAGAAATCACTGTCTAGGAAGAATCCTGCAGCTGCTCAGCATAAAGCAGTTCAAGCTCCAGCTTTGGTGCAAGACAATCTACAGAAAAAAATAAGGTAAATATGCTCAGATCCAATCAAAATAAATGAAATCCTGAAGGAGTACATCAATTCAAATAACAAATGGCAGGAAAGAAATGGAAGAAACTTTAAAAAGATATTCAGATGATCTGATAAAACTGCAAAAATCAGACGTCAAAATGAAGAAAATGCTAGTTTAGAATGAGACTGCTCAAGAGAGGTTTCAAAAATGGCAAAATTAGAGAACAGAGTACGTAGAAAAAAAATAACTTATGTACTCACTATAATGTTCCATCTGTGTTGTCTATTACAGCTTGTGGAAACATTAGAGCTCTTGAGCACTCCCCTACCCACAATGCACTGTCGCCCTGTCACCTCACATTATATCCATAGCTTTAGAGACAGAAAACATACATGCAAAATACCTTTATACTACACATATGACAAATTTATCTCCAAAGCAGACTAAACTGTCTTGACAACAAGAAACTGATTATGACTAAGTTAGAATAATAAGTTTTACCATCCCTGATTTTCAGACCTTAGCCCTCAAGTTTTGGGGAAATCTCGTGTCCTCATGCTCGCCCCAAAGCAGAAATAATGAAGGCAAGGGCTGGGGGACGGAGGGAGGGGATGTGAGGCCGAAAGAAAATAAACACAGATGGAACGTTATGGTGAGTGCATAACTTCTTTATCTGGTGTTGTCAATTTTCATTCATCCTCACGAATGGGACACAGTCCCCAGTTACCTGAGCCCTGGGTGGACCCTAAGGAAGGATATACCAGAGAACAGTCAAGCCAAATGCTGATCTCTCTCGAGACAAAATCCAGTTTGCAATGACTGATAAAAGTGTGTGGATTTGACCATGTACCGGCTGTACAAATATCATCTAAGGAGGCTCTAGACTGAAAAACCATGGATGATCTGGTGGAATGAGCCTTTACTGGTTTCTGTAGAGAAACATTCAAGGTTGTGTTAGCCAAGGTAATGCATTCTGTTATCCATTTGGCTATAGTCACTTTTTCAACAGGCTGGCCTAATTTTTGATGCATAAAGAAACAGTTGGTCTGAATTCTTTAGTCCTATGCAGATAGTAAGACAATTGCCTATGGACATCTAGTGAATAGAGAAGGAATTCTCCCTTATTACTGTAGTTTGAAAAAAATACTGGCAGATTGATGGCTTGATTGATGTTCGTTTTTGAAACCACCTTTGGTAGAAAGGAGGCACTGGTCCATAAGGATACCCTGTCCTTGTGAAAAATTATATAAGAGGATTCAGAAGATAAGGCTTGAATCCCTGAAACTCTTGTAGCAGAGGTTATGGCTACTAGAAGGGCGGTTTTCCAGGAAAAAAAAAATGAATGCACACTTGACTGCCGGTTCAAAAGAAGAAGCCGTTAAGCCCTGAAGGACTAAAGAAAGGTCCCAAGGAGGTATGGGATCCTTCAAAGGGGGTCTTAGCAGAAGTGTACCTTTTAAGAACACTTTACAAATTTTTGCAGATGCTAAAGAAGAATTTGAAATTCCAACATGAAAATTCAAGATTGCTACTAACTGAACTTTAATGCTAGAAGCACTTGCGCCTTTGTGAAACAATTCTGCAAGGTACTGGAGAACTGTATAGGTGGATGCTGTGAAAGGCTCGATATCCTGTTGTTCAGCCCAAATAACAAACCTTTTCCATTTGCTTTTGTATAATTTCCTCGTAGAAGGTTTATGGGAGGATAACAAAATGGAGAGGACGGGGCAGACAACATAAGACTACCTGGCTATCATGGGAACTGGAGATACCATGCGGTTAGTTTGAGATTTGTCAGGTCCGAAGCAGTCATTCCTGTTGGATGCGACAGAAGGTTTGGAGTTGGATACAGAATCCATGCTGGAGCTAGGAGATGCGGCCAGAGGAAGGAGAACCATATCTGTCATGGCCAATAAGGGGTAATGAGGATTTTTCTGGTCTTTAATCTAGATGCTTTCTGTAAAAACATGGGGATCAGAGGAGTTGGGGGGTAGGTGTATAACAGACCGGGAGAACAACCGTGTAGAATAGCATCCCTTGGTGACTTCCCTGTAGGGGGGGATTAGGACAAAGAAATTGCTGCATCTGTTGTTCAGGGGGGGACGCAAACAGGTTGCAGCAGGGTTGACCTCACCGACGAAAAATAATTTTCACTATTCAGTCGTTTAGGGACCACTCGTGAGGTAACGGGATGGATCTGCTGAGCTTGTCCATTATCACGTTAGACTTCCCCAGAATTTGCATTGCTACCAAAAAGTGACTGGAGGCTATCGCCCACTGTTATACTCTGTCAGCTTCTCAACATAGAGGGTAAGACCTGGTTCCTCCTTGTTTGTTCATATACCAAACAACCAACATGTTGTCCGTTTGGACTGCAATCATTCCCAAAGGGAGGGAGCCCTGGAATGCTCACAATGCTAACAGCACCGGTCTCATCTCCAAGACGTTTATATGCAAATTGGCCTCCTTGGAGGGCCAATTATCTTGAAATGTCTTTCCCAGATAATGCCACTCCCACCCTATCTGGAAGGCATCCGTGGTCACTACATCCTTGGGATGAATGGGTGACCTTGCTGGGGTTGATATGATTGAAATCACCATCTGAGATAGTCTTTGAAGTTTGAGTTAGTCTTATTGTTGTTTGTTGACATGGGGTGGGTGAAGAAGGAGCACTGAGTCTGCAGCATCCATTGTAGAACTCACATATGGTATCCAACCAGAGGAACTAGAGTAATGGCTGCCACCATCGAACCCAGAGCTTGTAACACTTTCCTGACTGAAATTTTTGAATGGCAAATTATCTTCCTTGTTTAGTTTTGATGCTAAGACGAGGAAAGGGAATGCAGGAAACCCCAGATGATGTGTCGAAGAGTGCTTCGATGAACTCTAGTCTTTGGGTGGGTTGCAGTTCAGACTTTGCATAATTTAGTCATACCCAGCATCGAACAAGTCTGTAATACCTAGTCTGTTGCTTGTGCAGATCAGTGTGTGGGATATATCTTTAAGAAGCTTTCCAGTGAGTCAGCACATGCAAGCTAGAGTGCCATGTTGAGTGAGCAGCCAGAGTGTGAGCATGCAAGTATGCAGTCAGTCAGTCAGTTAGACAGTTCATTTAAGTTCAATGTTCCTGCCATACATCCTGATGTATCTGTATTTCAGAGTACAGTTTTTCAAAGAGTTTATTGCTCATTTGGATATTCTTACAAGTACCTGGTGTGTCTGCATGTTTGCACATAATTACAAGAGCCATTTTGCACTGTGGTTTACTATAACCTGTGGGCACAGGAGGAGGGTTTTGCAGACTCGTACCACTTGTGTTTGATAACAATATTGTAGAAAATTGGAGTGTGTTTGAGCAGAAATATGATGTTTTCATACAGGCTGCATTTTCTGACAAAGACACACATACAAAAGCATTTATTCTGCTTAATTTAGCTGGTTCAGAAGCCACTGAAAGAGAGTGTACATTTGTGTATGCACTTGCTGTGTTTGCAGCGGAGGGGGAAGACCACCATATAGTGGTACCGGCTGAAACAAGGGAAGACCCACAGTGCTTAAAACATACATTTGGAGAAATGTGTAACCCCCAAACGTATGTTACAATGGAAAGGCACGTATTTTACATAAGGGATCAAAAGCCTGGTGAAACTTTTGCAGCATATATAACTCCCTTGAGAAATAAGGCTTAAATGTGCAAATTTGGTGATATGAGGGATGAGTTGATGAAGGACAGGCTTGTGCGTGGTATTAATAATGACAGAGTAAGAAAGATTTTGCTTAGAGACAGTGATTTGATGTTAAATAAGGCCATTGAGATTACTCAGATATACAAGCTTACAGAAAAGCACACAAGTATGCTTACAAATCAGAACAGCTGTAGAAGGCACAGTGACAAAGTTCATGTTGACAGTATGCAGAACGTGGTTAAAAGAAACAGGCCCAAGCACATGGCAACTACTGCAGGTCCTGTAACAGTCCCTGGGAAACCCAGAGTCTTTCCAGCAAATTCCAGAGCATACTCAGTGAATAGACTTCCTATACACATCACAGTACATCGCTGACCCTCTTCAAGCGCAACCTATGATCCTATAAGGGTGAGTTAGCAAAGTGCCCCTATCCAGCTTCCTTGTCAACTGTCATAATTGTGTTGGAAATCACCAATCCAAAAGAGAAAAGTGTTTAGCTTTTGATCAGCAGTATCATTCTTGCAAAAAGTGGAATCATCTCAAAAGGTTTTGTAAATCAAATAAGGCACATTCTTTTATTAAAAGAGAGCATTCCAAGAGGTAAATTGATCAATTAGAAAGCTGCAACCCTACTTTTTATGTTGATGGTGTGTCTTTGCTCTTGAAACAGTGCAGTAGACTAGTGGGCAAAGAATGAGATCTTTTGTACTGTTTGGATTAATGGGAGTCCCATAGAGCTCAAAGTAGATACTGGCTCAAAGTGCAAAGCCATGTCAGGAGAAACATTTGCTACAGTAAAAGCTGCAGAACTTGATCTGACAAAGTGTGCAAAGCTGGTTGCTTATGGTAGTGAAAAGATTCACACCAAAGGCTCAGAAGTGCTTTCATGTTACTCTGTTGGGAACAGCTATGACTTTCGTAGTGAAGTGACACGTGCAGTCATTATTAGGCCTCAGAGACAGCTTGAAAATGAAACTGCTTTCTCTTAATAAAGAAGTTCACCATGTAAGCATGCATGACAACAGCTCAAATTTCACCCAAACTATTTTTTCTGAGTTTGCTGATATTTTTGCAGACAAACTAAGTAAACTACCAGCTGTGTACTCCATGAAGTTAAACCCAGAGGTTGGCCTAGTTATCAGACCAGCACGGAAAGTTCCAGTAGCTATGGAGAACACAGTCAAAGCCAAGCTAGGCAAAATGATGCAGCTAGGAGTAATTTGCCCAGTAGAAGAACCTACTGAATGGGTATCATCCATGGTAGTAGCGCATAAGACAAGTTCTGATGATATTAGAATATGTATCCAAGTGATCGGAACAAAGCATTAAAAAGGCCTCATCATCCAATGTTCACAATCAAAGAGGGTGCTGCCCTCATGCCAAACACCACTGTTTTTTCTGTCTTAGATGCAAAGAGTTAATTTTAGCAAATTTTGCTTGACCGAAAATCTTCACTTCTAACCACATTTGGTATGCCATTTGGAAGATAACATACTTCTGAGAATGCTATTTGGAATAAACTCAGCCAGTGAAGTTTTTCAGCGTGCAATGAAGCAAATTGTTTCTAGCTATCTGTGTGCTATTATAGTAGATGATATTCTAAGTAGGAGGCAATGGTAAAGTCGAACATGATAGAAACCTCAAGAAAGTTCTAGAAAGAGCATATGAAGTGAATCTTAAGCTGAATCCTGAGAAGTGCAAATTCAGGCTATGAGAAGTTACTTATGTTGGTCATTTTTTTTACCAGTTTCGGTTTCTGACCAGATCCTTCCAAGCAAACAGCAGTTCTCAAGATGCCAGCTCCAGACAATGTCAAAGCCCTACAATGTTTTCTTATCATGGTCAACTATCTAGGCAAGTTCATTCCAGATTTAAGCCAACTTTCAGTACTCTCAGAGAGCTGACACACAAAGATGTAATTTGGTCATGGTCAGAACAGCACCAAAGTGTAGTTGATGTCCAGAAGCAGAAAACTGCTAACCCACTAACTCTCAACTACTATGATGTTCACAAACCAGTTACTCTTTCCTGTGATTCTTCTAAGTTTGGTCTAGGTGCAGTCATCCTGCAGGAGGGTAGACAAGTAGCCTATGCATCAAGAACTCTTACCCAGATTGAGATGTAGTATGCCCAGATTGAGAAAGAGCTTTTGGCAACTGTATTTGCATGTTTGAAGTTCCATGATTATATTTATGGTCGACCTATCCAGATCGAAACTGACCACCAACCTCATTACTATTTTGAGAAAGCCTATGCATACAGCTCCAGCTAGACTGCAACGCATGATGCTCAAATTGCTGAAGTATAATTTCAATCTTGTTTACACAAAAGGCAAACTTCTTTATCTTGCGGATACCTTATCCAGATCGCCCAGGAAAAAAACACAGAACAGCATAACAATGAGCAACTTGATTTTGAGGCCCTGGAAGTGAGAAATTTTTCATCCATATGTCTTGATGAGCCCAGAACTCACACAGCTTCCGATCCAGTTCTCCAGAAGCTAAACCTCCTTATCAGTCGAGGATGTCCTTCAAGGCAATCTTGTTAACCAGTAGACGTGCAACCTTATTTTCCATACAGAGATGAGATTTTGTTAGACAATGGTATCATCATAAAAGGTCCAAAAGTGACTGTTTGAAAGTCCTTGCAACAAGAGTACACTAAGATATTGCATCGTGCCCACCCAAGAACTGATTCTACCAAAAGAAGGGCAAAAGGTCTAGTGTTTTGGCTTTCTAAGTCAATAGATTGAGAAAGTACTTTCATCTTGTTCAGTATGTAATACTACAAAGCCGCATCAACAGAAAGAACCACTTCAGTTAAGCCAGATTCCTTAACTACCTTGGTTGACAGTAGCCACAGATATCCGAGTAGTATGGTCAACATTATTTGGGGTTAGTAGACTCTTATTCAAATTGGTTCAAGAGTGACCTACTTCCCAACCTAACTACCAGTACTGTCATTTATAAGTTGAAGCAACATTTTTCTGTCCATGGTTGTCCATGCAGTTATTTCTGACAATGGTGCACAGTTTACAAGTCAGAAGTTCAGACAATTTGCAAAAGCGTGGGACTTTGTTCATATTATGAGGAGACCTGAATACCCTCAGTCAAACGGCTTGGCTGAACATGCAATTCAAAGTGCAAAACAGATGTTACAAAAATCCAGACGTAACAATATCGATGTTTTTCTAAACTTAAATCTCAGAAGCATTCCTTGTGATAAACATCTTGGTTCACCTGCCCAGAGACTTATGCCAAGACAAACCAGAACTACATTACCAATCAGCAGTAATTAGTTGGCTCCATGTGCTAAGAATAACAAAGCAGTAAAAGCCCAACTGTTGAAAAAGCGTTTGACCCAGAAATCTTACTGTGGTAAAACTAGCAAACCGCTCAGCTCATTGAAAAAAGGGGAGCTAGTGAGGATGCAGACATCAAAAGGTTTTGATAACATCAGATTTGTGAAAAGTTTGTGTCAAGAGCCAAGATCGTACATTGTGGAATCAGGAGGACTGGAATTCAGACGAAATCAGAAGCATTTGTTACCAGTGTCTGAACCAGTGTTACAGCATCTTGCCTGTGACAAAGACTCTAGTTCAAGAGTGACTTGTCTAATGTTCCTGTTCCAGAGGACATTCCGTCAGCAATCCCCATTCCAGATCAGGTCGCATCTCGAAACTTACTTCCAGATACAGCAACCTGGACATGACTGTTGTTTTCTTTAATAGTGTCTGCATAATTGCAAGCCTATTGAAATTTTGTTTATATGAGACAGCTTCAGTAAAGAGGGTGGATGTAGATCAGAGTGTGTGATATATCTTTAAGAAGCTTTCCAGTGAGTCAGCACATGAATGCAAGTACTGAGCACATGCAAGCTAGAGTGCCATTTTGAGTGAGCAGCCAGAGTGTCAGCATGCAAGTATCCAGTCAGTCAATTAGATAGTTCATTTTGAGTTCAATGTTCCTGCCATCCATCCTGATGTATTTGTATGCAAAAAACTACTTAAACGAACACCCAAGCCTTAACATCGCCTTAATGCGCATAAGAGTGATAGCTTGTAGCAATTGATGTCTGGCAAGGGCAGTGATGAGTCAGTCATCCAGATAAGGAAGCACACGGATTCCCTGCAGTCTCAAGTGAGCTGCTACTACAGACACACATTTGGTAAACATTCTGAGGACCATAGCTACTCCAAACAGAAGAGCTCTGAACTGGAAATCACTGGCTCACACTCAGAAGTGAAGGTGCTTCCTGGATCGTCTGTTCATTTTTATATGATAGTGCACATCCTGGAGGTCTAGCGAGCACACCCAATCGTCCTTGCCCAAAAAGGGTAGAAATGACTGTACCATGACCATATGGAACTTTGTATGCGTGACTTGTTTAACATGCTGAGATCCAAACCTGGTCTCCAGTCCTCTGTTTTCTTTGGAACTAAAAAGAACCTTGAGTAAGTCCTGGATCCTTTCTGGTCTGGTGGGACCTCTTGGACCACTCTTTCTTCTAGCAACTGTAAGACAAGTTGAGTTGCTGGTTCCCATTAACTTGGTGGAATGTCTGGATGTTTGCTTGTCATCTGACAGGGGAATGGGAAAATGGTATGGAATAACCTCTGGTAATAATCCTCTGCACCCAAGTATCCTTTGTTAAACCTAGCCAGGCTGACTGGTGCAGGGAAAAATGCCCCCCAACTGCCTCCAGAGGACGACAATCAGGCCTCCATTCAGGGATACTGATACAGTCTGTCAAAGAACGTTTTTCTAGACCCATTGTTTTGCGGGCCTCCTTTGCCTCTCGGGCATCTTCTATGAACTGTGAATTCCTGAACCGCATTTTATGACCCCTTATTGATTCCTTGAAAAAGATCATTGGGGGTGGGGTGGAAAAACATATTTCAATGGCAGAAAGCATCTTCCCATCCTTCTCACACTTGGAAAGTGTTTCGTTCACTTTGGGGCCAAACAGAGATGATCCAACAAATGGTGCATTGATGAATGAAGACTTAATAAGGCTTCACGAACTCACATATGCACATCCAGGCTTCAATCCTCATGGCTAAGCCTGAACTGACCACCCATGCGGCACCCTCTGTAGCACTGGATAATAACCACATGGACAAATTAACTACAGACTATAAGGTATTCAACTGAGGAACAACAGAAGCTTGAACCTCCTCAATCACAATCTTTGCCAACAAGCTGGCAAGTTCCCCAATCAAGTCCTTTTGCAGTCTCAAAGTGGGCTAGATAATTCAATGATCAGAGAGCAAAGGTTGCTGAAGCTTAAACTTGCTTCCCCAGTCTGTCCATCGACCTAGACTCCCTGTTAGAATGATGGACAGTCAAACTCTCCTCTGCGAGTTCTTTCTTTGTGGCCACCACCACCACAACCATAGCATCAACTGGTACGCCCTTCCTCCAATACTGCCTTTCTACTGGGTGTGCCATAATCCTTTCTGGTCTCTTTGGTATTGGCTTGACCAAATCTGGCTCCTTCCATGCCTTCCAACAAATCAAATCCACTAATTCACTGGGAGGTTGGGTGACCCAGGAAGAAGCTGGGCCAGGACCAAAAATCCTCAGAGTATATAAATTCCTCAGAGGAAGAGGTGTGGGCAGACCAGTCACCCTTCTGTTTCAGGAGTTCAAGGATGTCTCCAAAGGAGACGCCTTTGGGTGGTGGGCTGGGGGACCATTCACCTTAGTTGAAATCAGTATCCATGGTAAGAGACTCCACCGGTGAGTCAGTGTGTTTCCTCTTACACCTTCTCTTCCAAGGGACTTCTTCAGTGGGATGATCCAGAGAAGTATCGAAGGAGCTAGGGATCCCAGGTTAGGTATACTGGCAGCGCTGGGCTGGCTGTCATCATGATGGGGATCATGTGACAAAACCAGATGGGTAACCAGGGATGGGTCCAAGGGAAGACGGCCAGTCCACTCCAAAGGTTCAGAGAAGACCTTCTGAACCACATCAAAGGCTGACTTTCCCAGGGAGAAGGAAAAAAACTGAGCAGATGGCAAGGGTCTCTGGTCCATTGACCCCCCCCACTCCCAGAGGATGACTGCCCAAGGAGGAAACCGCAGCCAAGCTGTCCAGCGCTAAGGCTCCCAGAGGGAGGGAAGGCTCCGAAAACATTGGAGTCAATCCCATCTCCCCTGGACCCCTTTGAAATGGAGAAGCTCAAGGTCATAGTTGGATCTGATCTCCTTAGATCAGACCCAGACAGGCACGGGACACTCAGACCTGGCAACTCTGAAAGTCAGTCAGAAGAGGAGTGGAAGTTGAAGGACATCCCAGATCCAATGGGTTGAAACTAACAAGGCACCCTTCTGGATCTGCTCGGTGATCAGCACTCACCGT